>NW_027526295.1:236564089-236974626 GCF_048455015.1 Haemaphysalis longicornis | reverse complement strand
TATTGTGCTGCTACTTAGTGCACTTCTCTGTGAAGATGGCATTCTAATCCGTGCACTCAAAACAGTCTTCCCGCTATTTTTCCGCAGGCACTCAAGCGCCCTCATTTGAGACGTGCCAAGTCTGCGCATCCCCTGTACGTGTATGCCGTGCGGCGTTGGACCAGCAGTGCGGTGCCGGCAGGGGATGAGTGTGTGTGTGTGTGTGTGGTGGACCTGGACCGTGCGCGGGAACGCTTCGGTGCAGGACGCTGTGTCGTCCCGATGTGCACACGCAACTTTTATAACGCACAAAACGTGGCCCATGGCTGACATCGTCGCGCGCCGTTCATTGGTTTAGGACGTTGGTTTGACGACAACCGCCCTCGGATCAAGAGAAATCAGTTTGTGAAATGTCTCGGATAGCCTACACGTACTCTTTATCACGGGTTTTATGTCGCGTGACACTAGGTGCATTCAGTATCTCAATCTGGCACTCAGCAATGTCTCTTTGACGTAGTGTTTGACCGAGCGATGGCCAAGTTTACAACCAAATGTGTGCTTTTATAGGCGCGGAATCATCGAAGCTGTAGAGCAATTAGAATTTCGGACACCATCATATCTAGCTGGAAAAGCTGCCCCTCACAACTTCCCAGAACCGAAATATCTGCTAAGAAACTTGGTAAAACACTTTTTAAAACTCGTGGTAAAGGATAAGTGCTAGGCGACATTTGGTGAACGGGTCGCATCATTCTGCTCGGCTTCGTACAGCCTGTTAGCGGCGGTATGAGAGACTATAAGGCTTTCCACTGGTAGCTTGCAGCCCTACAAGGCATCGTGAGTGGAAGAGTCATGGAAACAAAGACTTATCCGCGTTCGTAGGACCTTTTGCCAGTGCGTCGGTCGCCTACGCGAATACTTGGTCGGGCACTTGTTAACTAAGACGACCGTATCCCCGGCCGAAAGGTGGTGGACGCTGGAGAGTCTGCGGCCTCTGTGGTTCTCACTTCGGCGTGTCGCGAGGACAGTAGAAGCGGCTCGTATACAAGCCCACAAGAGGCCGTGCCGGTTTGTTTTTTCGAGGAACTTGGGGCGGTGTCATTCTACACTCAGCCATTGTTATAGTGTGAGACAGCACGGGAGAAGCGGTTCGTATCCGGCACTTTCGCCAGTGCGAACGATATTGCCACAAGTGTCAAAGGATGAATGCAAAATACGCGAGTCATAGGGTCGAATTTACACTTTTAAAAGTTTCGTGTGGTAGGGCTCTTTACATCATTAAGGGGCTGCCAGAGGGCCGCTCAATAAACGCCGTGCTCTGAATAGAAGCATCGTTTGCGGACCATCGCCTGCCACCGTCGGACCCAGCTGGACGGAACCTGAGGCAAGTTTTTGACGAACGTGAGAACCGTCCGCCTCCTCGGTGACGCACGCAGCGGCAACAAATGAGACTCACCGCACGTTCTCATCGCTCCAGTGGGTGGAATAAACTTGGCCCTTCTCACCTCGTGGAAAATGTACGCGCGGACTGACTGCAAGAAAGCGAACACGTGTAAATGTACAATCACAATACCAGTAAATGAGCAAGAACAAGAAAGAGTGAGTGACATTGCAGGAGCCCCAGCGTTCGTGTATATACTGGTCAGCTGCATACGATGTGTTGAAATGCTTGCTTAAATGAATTCGGACATGCGGGAGGAAACCTCACAGTATTGTTTATTGCGGTAACCGGGAACTACATCAAGCACTATTTTATCGAACTGGTCTGGAGTGAAAAAAACATTGAAAGGCAACTACATTTGGACCAACTTCATTATAAAACAGTACTTTTCTGTTTGCGGTAATTAGAAAAGGAGAAAAATTGGGTCGAAACATTTTATTAGGGTATTGTCATACAGTGCTCATCATTTGTTGTTGAATCGTCTTTGTCGCGCTTTCATTTCAGGAATGCATGCGAAGTTCACTGGAACCGTACTTCCCATATCCAGCTGAACACAGATAAATATTTTTTATTGTGTTTGGTTCCGCGCGTGACAACGCGAGACAGGATCTTTTGGTTAATGTTTTTGTTCTGTTCTTTTCCTCTCTTCGACAACGTTTTTAACCCAGGCAGTGTCTTTTTCTTAATGTATTTTTTTAGGGGGGGGGGGGGGGGTGAAGAAGTAATCGCTTGAGGGAATTCTTTAAGTATTGTCCTTTTGCGGAAAAATATAGGCATGTTCGCCCCTCTCTTGTCATCTGGTCCCACCATATATCACCCGACACCTGTCACTTCTGACTCAATTGCGCCGGCTCTCGGCCACTAACCAGAAACTGACCAAAAAAGAACGTTGCGAAAGCATCAATTCACGAGCCATTTGCATCTCTCTGAGCGCATTGCCATTTCAATCCTGAGTGCAAACGAGTAACTTTAAACATTGCAGAGCAATACTCATTCTTTTAAATGCGCGTGTCTTGCAGCAAATCTGTTTATTTAATATAACCTTGTTCATAACCGTAAATCTGCGAGTATGCTAACCAACATCTTGAGCGAACGATCCTTTTCATTTTCATTATCAGCATCATCAGCCGCCTATTTTCGTCCTTCGGAGATCCGATCACTTTGGAGAGTGATAGTTGTGAACTAGGATGACTTGCGCGCGCGGGACTTCAATGGTATACCCATTTGGAACCTTGAACACGGATCAAATATATGTTTTGTTCTTCAATCTATAGGTTACTTCTTCGATTGACAATCGATACAATTCAACACTCATTCATGACACAATGTTTCAGCACACTGGGATCATTTGTTGGTTCATCGACCGCTACATGCCTGAAGTATTCACAGTGAGTTCAATGCGTCTGTAAGCTTGTTAATCCTACGAATAGCGCTTTCGGTAAGCTAATAGGTGTGACTAAGGAGCATTTTGGCTTGTATAGAACCTATAAAATGCGTTTCACTTCGTGCACAGGTGTGCGGTGGGTTGTTTTATCACGTGCAATCAAGAAATAAACAAAGAAACGAGTACAGAAATTGATTTATTGATTGTAGGGCTTAACGCGCCGACGCAACGCACGCAATGAGGCGCGCCGTTGTAGAGGGCTCCGGATTAATTTTGACCACCGGGGGATCTTTAACGTGCGCCGAAATCGCGTACTCAGGGGCGTTTTCTCTTTTAGACTCCATCAGAAAAGCGGCGGTCGCGGCCGGGAATCGAACCCGCGTCCTCGTGCTCAGCAAGGAGAAGAAAAATTACCTGTTATAACAATAATGATAAGAAAAAGGATGTCAGCTCGTGAAAATGAGAAAATACGATAGGTGTGATCAGGCGCGTTGTCATAAATAATAACATAGGGTTACACTTTTGGGTACATTTTGATGTTTGTGAATTGAGGCACGTTGTTGTAGCCAAACCACTTTTCAAAACTTTCAGAGCTTTCACAACATAATAACAAATCTCGTTGGCCCTGACGTGGTTGGATGTTTCACTCGCTGAAGATGACAAGCCAACGCTCAAGAAGTTTTGAGAAAATTTACGCATGGTGAAGACATGCACAGATGCGCACAGTCGGTGCCCCCTGCCCAATGTGAAAGGGTCTTCGGCAAACAGCCCCAAGAAATACATAACGATGCTGCATATTGCCTGAAGTGATTCCGTTCATATTCATGGAGTTCGAACTGATATAACAGGAGAGCTAGTTTGGCTCCAGCTTGGCTCTTTGCTACTCAATCCGCTAACCAACATGAATAACCCGAAACCCATTTCGCCAATGGGCGCTGATTGAGTTTCAATGGCGCAGCTGTTTAATATGCGTGAGCTCTGTCCGTGCGGATCGTTCACAGAAAAATATCATCGGCGAAATGGATAGGGTGAAAATGGTAGGCCAAAAAGTGTGATGGAAGTGGCGAAAAGGGGGGCTACCTTTTAGAAAAAAAAAAAAGGCTCCAATCCACGCTGGGAAGGTGGCTGGAAAGCAAATCTGGAAACGACACCCACAACAATTGCTCATGCGACGTCACTTGAATTCACACACGTTGCTCTATAAAAAGTGAAACCAGAGATATTGCCAGCCGTTACCTGGAATTCGCGGGGGCGGCGTCCAGGTAGGCTAGAGCGGTGACGCGCCGTGTGTCGGAAGAAATACAACGGAGAGGAGCGTCTTCCTATGGGTGAGACAGCGGAACCTAACCATCTTGATGTGTTAGCTCGGGGCTACACCACCGCGCGACACAAGCGCAGACAGCGAAACAATTCGGCATGTGAGCTTAGTGATTCCCATTTATATTGATTCAAACTAGTTAGTTTAGTAAATTTGAGGCAGATTGCGAGAAAGCTGTGGAAATTTTTATAATCGCTATTTTTCAGAATCAGTTGTTCCTTTCGCTTTTTCAATACCTGTTTAAACACAACCGAATTGGCATTCAGCAATTTAGAAAATGGAGTCTCATTCGTGGCAAGCAGTGGCCAGATGTAAGTGGTCTCTACATTTTGTTTTCCCGCCTTGCAAACCAATCCTTAGCGTATCTTTGCCGTACGACCACTCAATTCCGTCGGGTCCGGGTTACCCAGGAGGTGCTTGTTGAGAAATAAAGATGCGCAGGCAGGGGGCGAGAGTCGGAAGAGAGGAAGAGGAGGATCGGAGGCGCTTGCTGCCTCGCTAGTCGACTCCCTCAACATTTTGGAAGTCAGACGCTGGTCTTCTTTTCCCTACAGTGCTGTCGAACAAGTTAATCAAGCTGTGCGAGGGAAGCGCGGAATGGACGCGAAGCTGTGCCAAAACATGCCCAAAATACCTGTCGCTAAAGCAGACAACAAAGCCGACGGAATGGGTCTCGTCGTGCCCTCCGGGGTGAGCAGGCTCCGGCGAGCGGGGAACGCTAGGTAATAGCGCCCATTCGCCGCGCCATCTACACTGGGCTCCATGAGTTAGGGGCATTGAGGGCCAGTCGGAGAGAGTGAAGTCGGCGCTCCTCTTTATCTTACTCAGTAATCACCTCCAAAAAGCGCCCTACCCCTCCCCAGCTGCGTAGGGAGTTTCTTGTGGCTCACGCCCCGACGAAACCGTTGGCTGGTAAAGGTAGAAAGCTTTGCTTTAAAAATGTCGTTAGAGAGGTCCCAGGAGTCAAACCAGGCACCTTTACGCCGTTAAAGCAACGTAATCACTGGGCCGCCCCAAAGACCCGAGGAGTATGGAGTTATCAGCGGCGGGGTACAATGACATGAACAGCCAACTGGAAAGAAAAAAATAAAGGCTGTGTTGGCACGCAATGCGCTAAAACTATAGGAAAACAGGGCCAGATAGGAACTTTCACAAGTTTTTATAGCCAAATGGGTTAATCATGAAGCGGAAAAAATGAATAAATCTAACAGTGAATTTAGGCGAGTATAGCGTGCAAAAAACATCCCATCTCGCCTTCTCAGGCCGCCTCATTACGAGACGGGAAGGCAAATACACACATGGGTTTGAGAGGTTGTAAATAAATAATAAAAGAACGAAAATAGCTATAACCTAACCCCCCCAAATCAAGCACAACAGAAAACAATTGAAAGACCGCCACCGCACCAAACAAAAAGAGACAAAGCAGGTGAAAAAAATAAAGAAAGCTCACGCAACGTGCACGACCATCACTACGGCTTAAGTCCTCGATTCCAGCCGATTTGCTTGTTTTTCGCCGCAGCAATAACCTTTTTACTCCATCATTTTTGCTATAAGTATGAGCTTACTTTATTCTTTTGGAAGTAATTATCATTGGACGTCACCTACGAGGGGCGTACGCTATGACGTGTCTTTCTCGTTCCGAGTAAGTGCTGTCACGATCGATCACGGCGCGCGTTGCAGTTTTTTTTTTTCTTTTTTTCTTTTTGCCAATCTTGGCAAACCTCCCTAAGTGGGAAGGTAGCGGGTTCGATTCCCGGCCGCGGCGGCCGCTTTTCTGGTGGAGGCGAAAAGCAAAACCGCCCGTGTGTACGAGATTTCGGCGCACGTTCAAGATCCCCAGGTGGTCAAAATTAATCCGGAGCCCTCCACTACAGCGCGCCTCACCGCCTGCGTTGCGTCGGCGCGTTAAACCCCACAATCAATCAAACCTCTCTAAGTGGGAATGCTTGGCTTGACAAACGTGAGACCGCGGCGAGGCACGCACACACGAGCGCTCGGCATTTGCTTGGTTTATTTAACGGCTGGGCAGTCGCCGTGAGGCCCGCGCTCACGTGCGCGAACTCACATGTGCACTACATTTTCTTGGTATTTTAACAGCGAAGCTGCTTAGCAAATGGTTAGAGTTTCGAGTCTGTCGTTAAAAATTCCAAGAAAATGCCTAACGCACGTGAGCGCGTGCCTCGCCGTGACCACCCAGCGTCCCCGGCGCACGTTTGTCAAGCCAAGCATTCCCACTTAGGGAGGTTGGCCAAGAGTGGCAAAAACGAAATAAAACAAACTACGGGGTTTGCCATAATTGTGACAACACTTGACCGGAACGAGAAAGACTCCGGCGTTCGTCGTAATCGCGGCAACACTTGCTCGGAACGAGAAAGACACGTCATATCGTACGCCCCTCCAAGGTGATGTCCAATGATGATGTCTTCCAAAAAAATGAAGGAAGCTCGCACTTATAGCAACAATGATGAAGTAGAGGTCATTGATGCAGCGAAGAAGAAGCAAATTGGCTGCAATCGTGGACTAAACCTTCGTAATGGTCGTGAAGGTTACGTACAGCTTCGCTACCTTCAAGTCTTACGCGTTAGTGCTAGCTTCCTTCATTTTTTTTCACTGAGAACACGAAAGTCTCACGATTTGCTAAACAGCTGCTTCGCTGTTAAAAATGTTATCAGTGGCTTAGCTCAGCTATGCCAGGGTATACGCAGCGTGAGCTAAGGTTCAGCTGATTATTCTTAGGTTTCCTGGCTGTCTAGGGTTAGCTGATTATCATGCTTACTGCTGCTAAAACGATTTCCAATCCAATCCAGTCCACTCCAGTCGCTGCTCCTCGCGCATGCGCAGCACGGCTCTCCAGTAGCCACGCGAAACGGCTATCAAGCGGCTCCGGCGCAGCGTCAGACTTGGTACTGCGCAACGGAGGCGCACAGCTGGGCACGCGCCGGGGCCAGTGCGTCTGCCGCGGCTGTGACATCACTCCTCTGGAATGCGCCGACTGGCGAATGTGCAGACCCAATTCTCTACACAACCATACTCCAATTGGATTGGACTTCCAATCCAATTCAATACAATCCAATTTAATCCAATCCCATCCAATCTAATCCAATCCAATGCTCCTCGCGCTTGCGCAGCACGACCCTTCAAGTTCCACGTGAAACTGCTCAACCTCGGCCGGTGTAGCTTACGCTATACAAAACGCTCCCGACGTGGCGGGAATCTAACCTGGGCCCCTCGCGTTATGAAACCGGCGTCTAAGCGATTTCGTCCGTGTGCAGTGATCTCTCGCGTGCTGTTCTTCTCGCCAGTTCACGTGCTTTCACGCCTGAAGTAGGAAGCACAGACACCGATTTCGCGAAGCTGGTTGCCGCGGGTTCCGGCGCGTGCTAAGGCGGTCCACCTTGTAAAAAACGTGTAAGCCTACGGCCAGAACGAGCCGGGCCTGCCAGTCACGGGGAACCTTCAGCGGCAAGTTCGGAAATCCATGTGAGGTGCAACAGCCGTGCCTCCGACGGAGGGAGGGGGGTCGCCAGCTTTGCTGTTTTTCCAGCCTCGCTCCACTAGTGCGAGCTGCGTCAATTTTCCTTGCAACGTTTTTTAATATCACAACCTTTTAGAAGAACGGCAAAATTTGCGCCATGCCTGTATATCAAATCAAAACCATAAAAAAAAAACATTTTGAAAATCAAAACCATCCGAGTGGACTGGGATGATTTTATTTATTTTTTTATTTATTTTACTTATTTAATAATACTGTTTACCCTCTAGTGAGGAAGTGAGAATCGTCACAGGCAGCGAACAAAACACTGCAATAACTCACAGTGATGACCAAAACACTGCAAAATACTCAGAAGGCAACAAAATACTGTAATAGCGCACAGTCGTGAACAGATTTGGGGTGACGCACTATTTCTAAAAAAAAAAAAAACATCTATAGCTAATTCAAATTGTTGTACACCCGAGCCCTGCACTACATCATTTGGTAGTTTGTTTCGTATTTCAATGACATCCCGAAAATAAGAATACCGATACACGTCAGAATGTGTATTAACAGTTCGAATTGCTTTGCTGTGATTCTTCCGGGAACCAAGTTTTGGAGGCGCTTTCACATAGTGTTCCTTATCTAGTTTTAATGCTTTATTGTTTTGATTTTTTTATTATTTCCAGAACTTGGCAAACATTTCAAGATCCACGAATCCTATATAAAATTCATTAGTGTTCCTCCTCATGGAAATTTTCGCACACCGTTCAACATATCGGGCGTCGAGTTGAAAACTGATTCTATGCTGTAGCATTGGATTGAAATGGTTGCAAGGAACAGACAACGATGCCGCAGATTGTTCGAACTTAGCCGGCTAACTAGCGAGCGAGAAACAACCGCGTTAAATGGGCGACTTGAGTCCTAGAAGTAACTTTCCAGCTCTTCAATGTCGGCTGCGCTGCTGGGAGAACCATCCGTGACTGTTGAGTCCTCCCGGAAAAATGTTTGGGGAGCGCATGCGCGGGCTCACGCCCAGAAGCTATAGCTGCTTATCGCAGAGGCAGACCAACCTTTCCGTTTTCAACCTTTGGAGGAGCTGAGGAGCTGGGAAGAGAGAGGGACGCAGGGCTGTCCTCTGCGGCGTCAGTATTTTCAGTGCACGTGCTCTGATTGTTATCCACAGGGGCGAACCATACGCGCACTTTGCGCGGGACGCTAAACACCCTGGCATTTCCCCGAAGGCCATTTCCGGACTGAATGGGTTCCGATGAGCACCTCACGTCAGCCAGTCGACAGGAGGGACACAAAAAGAAAACGAAGAAGAGGGTGAAAGACATCGATAGACAGGTGGCGGTGGGCGCCTGGACTTCCAATATAGGCAATGTAAAAGCTTGTGCTGTCGCTCTTCATTGAACGTAGGTGGAACCACCTCGGTGTCGCGGGACACATGAACCCGTTACGTGTTCTCTTGCGTTAAAAACATGGTCTCCTTTTATCGCCGCGGGCACACTGTTTTTTAAGCATTGAATCATCTTTGTCGCAGCAAATTGATTGATTGATTGATTGATTGATTGATTGATTGATTGATTGATTGATTGATTGATTGATTGATTGGTCGGTTGGTTGACTCAACAAGGAAGCTCGCAAACTACTAAGACGTCATCCATGACAAAAGGCACGAGGGCATGCCAGCCCACTACACATTTACTATTATTCCGTTTGCACCCACCAAACTTTATTTTTTTTTCTTTTTCATAAATTTCCTCACGGGATGGTAGATGAGTGTGCATCCACGATGCATGCCGTGGGTACGCCGCCCAAGCACTCTAGGTCATATACGAAACGATTGGGCATCACAAATATTTACACAAAGAGCCTTCTCCGATGTTGGTCCAGATGGCGAGTTAGCCAGACCTGCAGTCCCGTATATGCAAACACATTCATTACACTTAGGAGCTCGTCTATCACCTCTAATTGGAGTACAGTGGATATTTATGCCTTGGCCAATCGATCTGGCCGCGTGTGCGTATGTGGAAAATTCATCGACAGCATCATCAGCCCCAAATTAATTATCGTCATTTCTTGGCTTGGGGCGCAGAGGGGAGGTAGGTGGTGAGACCTGCCAGAAGCAGGTTTTTCAGATACTTGTGCTCCAGCAAAAACAGCTCAGAGGACGTCTTTATCCCGTGACTAGGAGCATCTTGGGCCAAAAGGTATAGACAATAACGGGGCAACAACACTTAAGCATGAGGAAGAAAGATTTCCAATAACGGTTAAGGCATTCCTGCCAGGTTATATATGCACCCTGTGCGAGAGATAGTTCACAGTGGCCAGGCACCCTAACCGGGCAAACCGCACGCACAGGAGCGGATACACAAGGCGCGATTTTCTGATCGGGGGTGCCAGGGAAAACGACGTCCATCGAGGGAGATTGACCAAGAGCAGAGTGCTCAACCCAAGGGGGATCAATGCCGAGACAATCATAGCGCTAGAATTTTTTTCGTTCCTTTTTCCACACTTCTGTTCCCTGTAAGCGCCTATGTTGCCTGTTCACTGGATAAGCCCTCACGCATTAATTTTCACTGCTCAATATCCCTATCTGGGCCAATCCTTGCCATCCCGGGGGAGCCTCTTCTTCCTCGCACGCTCCAAGCGGCCGGCACGCGGCACTAAGCCGAACGAAGCGATCCTGCGTAGGACGAGCAGACCGCAGACTCCGATAACCACGTGTGTCCTCGCCATTTCAGGTATGAGACCACATTAAGGCAATTCCGAGTGCTTAAAATGCACCACACGATATCGTCCACCACTTGAGCACGCGACGGCTGTTGGAGTAACTCCTGTTTGCTCGGAAGAACATTTGACTTCAGGGCCCCATGCTTTCCGCTGTTGGGGCTCTCTTGCTAGAAAAAGTGACGTACGCCTTGCCTCTTTCCCAGCGCAAGTTTACGGAATCGGACCCGCAATACACACGCGCTCTTATCAAGATTAGCGCGGTCTTTTGGCGGAACACCCGGTGCGCCAATGAAGACAAAAGACAATGTTGTTCAAGATGATATAAACAACCTTTGGTAACTCAGTCAGCGCCGTTACGGCCACGAAAAACCTTTTTTAAGAAAAATGAATGAAATTGTGAAAAACTCAAATTTAGCGCTAAAGGGGCGTATTATGCGCGGCGGTGATGTAGTATGGGCCAGCACTTAACGCGTAGTTATCAGTGTGTGAACTGCTCGTTATCCTTAAAGTGATACGATCAAACGGAACTCGATACCCCACTGATATCTCCCAGTGATGTTTTTTTGGCGATAACTCAGGTCGGCGACCGCCAGTCGCAAACAACGTTCTGTGAAAGTGTCGCCGGAAAGTGGCTGGGAATACGCCATTGCTTCATATGCCTTTTTTGGGCTATCTAATGCCTGTGCTACACGGCTTTTCCAAAGGCCTTCCGAAGGCCGTTCAACCAATTGTCTATCGAGTGCCGCATTGTAAATAAGTAGGGCGCAGTTGCGGGGCGAGAGTCCAATTGTCAATTTAAATTACCGTGGAGCACAGGCATTAAACGCAGAAATTCTGGTCGGTCTGTAGTCTGTAGTCTGTAAGCAGAAACTGCCCATACCCACAGCCAAATCTAAACGTCTAAGTCCAGTTTATATGTTCATATTTGTCAACACAGTTGAACAAGAACAAGACTACGGAAATATAAGGCAGAAAATCAATACATGAGTAATATTTGCGGAGTGCTTTTGTTAAAAAATTTACGGATGCTTTGTTTTTGATGGACTGATTGTATTGTTTAACGCGCCGACGCAACCAGGCGATGAGACGCGCCGAAGTGGAGGGCTCCGGATTAATTTTGACCACTTGGCGATCTTTAACGTGCGCTGAAATCTCGAAAACAGGGGCGTTTTTGCTTTTCGACTCCATGAGAAAAGTGGTCACCGCTGCCGGGAATCGAACCAGCGTCCTCGTGTTCAGCAGCGCAAAGACGTAGCCATTGAGCCACCGCAATGGGTGATACTTGATTTTTGCGATAGCTCATAAAATACTACCAAAACTGCAGAAAACCACCGCCTGCTGTTGCCCACGCTAGCTGACGGCATTAAAAAAAAATCAAATGGCAACAGCAACGAAAGGTTCCACTACATCGGTTCCACGTTCCGCTTGGAACGCACGTGGAGTAGGGCAACGGGGTTCTATAAACTTGCATAGTAGGGTGCCTCGATTCACGCGCGTCTCCCCCTTACGGCAGCGCTGGCATCGAGGCACCCGACCTGGAGCAGTGGAACGCGGTAAATTTAAATTGACTTACGGAAACCTCTAGCGTGTCATCTTCGGAGGAACGAGACGGGAGAGGAACAGCATGAGATGTGAGCAGGAAAGAGAAGGGAGGCAATACTTGCCAGGGTCGCCAGTCGACTATCGTCTTTCGTCGACATTTGCAATGAAAGGAGCAGATACGCGGCCAGTTTTTTGTTTGAAGTTCGCAATATAATAAGCACCATTGGTATAAATTCAACGCAGTCTTTATAATGAACCGAACTTGTATTTTGCCTTCATGGCCCCGTTAATCTCGATAGCGAACTTCTGCGGCTTTGTCAGTGTTTTTTAATCAGCATCCGGTGTGCACCTGTTCGCCTGCTGGCTCGTGTTGTTGGGTGTAAGTGGTGTAGTGCAACTCGTTGGCGTGACCGCGAGAACTACGGGCGCGCCGCGCTTCTCTAGAAGCCTCCAAACTAGTTTCGACCACCTGGGGATCTCCAACGCGTGCTGAAATGTCGAAACACGGCCGTTTTCGTTGTTTGTCTGCACGAGAAGAAAATAATTACTCAAAAACAATGTTGGCAGGACGCTCACATGAAGTACGAGTAAATAAATGTAAGGTTCGAACTTCATTTGCAAATATACACAGGCGCACAGTTGTAGGACGAACGCGCAGTCACCAACTATTTAGTAAACGGGAGCTCATCGACCCACCGCCCAAGGGAGGCAAGAATCACTGGGATCCTTTCGCGATCGCATTTATGATCCGCTCTTCCACTCTTTGGAGAAGTATTACAAAGAAGTGCACCAAACAAACACGTAGAAGAGACTGGGTGCAATGATAAAGCCGTCCTTGCGGGTAATTTCAGTATTGTTTCAAGATACCTACATACAATTGAGATGTATAGAACATTTACGAGGAAGCTGGCTTTGCCGCGTCTTTCAATTTTGTCGCTGGTGCGGGCTCTGGTCCGTTCCTATCCCGGTGAAATTTCGGCGCCATCTGTCGGTGGGTTCGGGAACCTGCCCCTGCGTGACACCGCCGGACAGACGACAAGGCTCGACTTAAAACAACTGCGCTGTAAAAAACTGCGTCGTCAACGCCTTTTGATACGGGCAGCAAACAATCACACCACCCATCTTAGCACACCGACCAATGAGAACACCCCACAGCCATCCGAGCGCCGAAACAGCGAAACCAGCGGATGCGCCCGCGGGCGGCATTGCAGAGGCGGGAACGGAATACCGCTACAGTAGGATCTCGTTAATTCGGCCCCCCATTAATTCGAAATTCAGATCATTCGTCATTCTCACACTCTCCCTTCAAAAATGTGCATAGCCGGCAACAAACATTCGTTAATTCGACGCAAAATTGCAAGTGAACCGGTTAATAATTTCGGAGTGGAGGCAAGTCAAGGACGGCGCAACTGAAACGAGTTATCGGAGTCCGGCACAAGTTATGGCGAACTGTGTCCGCCACAGTGTATTTGTGCGGCCAGAGGCTTCTGAAAGCCCGAAACGCAGCACGGAGCCCGCAGCGCCGAATGAGGAGGAGCAAGTGCATCTTGCCGGCCACGTTGCGATGACGATGTTGTCGTCGCCGGCCAGTTGACCGATGACGAGATCATCAACGCTGCCCTTGGTGTGGCGGGTGTGGTGTCCGACGAAGAAGACCAGTGCGACGCGCTACACCCGGTGCGTCGTACCGCATAAGAAGCCACGGACGCTCTCTTCGTTCTACAGGTGTTTTGCCACGATATCCCAGGCAACTGCTTATATTCACTGGCGAGACGCGCGTGCAGGCAACTATATGAGTGCGCCGTCACTGGGTACGTCGTTCTCACCGGGATGGCGGTACTTGTCCGTGCTAAGCACATGACTGCGGTGCACGTTAACACTCTACCTCACCGAACGCAAAGCATTGCCTCGAGTCCACTGTAAGTGCGATTAATAACATCTCTGTTGATACCACCACTGAGAATCGGGTTGAAACGTAGAAAACGACGCACGCCGGTGTTTTTCTTTTCTTCGGCGTGCGGGGCATAAGCCGCGCCATGTCTGTGGCGCATCGCCCACGTCTGTGGCTGTTTAGAGCGTTTCCAAGCGAGGAAATTGACAGCTAAACTTTTCAACGAATAACACCTATACGCTCGCGATGGGGGGATTGTCGCATGCCCGCAAACTAGTCCTTTCCGCTCACCTGTCCGCAAAAACAAGCAAACAAGCATCACTGGCTTCTTCTCAAAGTAAAGGTATGGAATAAAAGAATTTAAAATGTGCTCTTCTGTTATTCCGTGGATAATTCGACATTCGGGTAATTCGGACATTTTCCTTCATTGAGATCCGGATTAACGAGGTTTCACTGTATAAATTCGGAGCGTTGTGGTCGACACTGCTCAGGCGGAACTGCAATCGATACGGTGGTACTTCCAGTGAGCGCAGCAAATTTTCCTAGAACTTAACGTTTACTCTAGTTACTGGTAAGCAAACTCATGCATGCTCGAGATTATATGTAAGGAAATTTTTGACAAGAGCTTGGTCGCTTGGCATTGGCAGCGGAACGTGGCCCCGACATGGTGCGGACTGATGGGGACAGAATAGAATAGAACTGACAGAATAGAACTAGCGGAGCTCTCCAAGCTAATCAATAAGCGTAAGACAGCTGACATACGGAAGTATAATATGGAGAGGATCGAATACGCTGTAAAGAACGGAGGTAGCCTGAAAGCAGTGAAGAGACGTCTTGGCGTGGGGAAAAATCAGATGTATGCACTTAAGGATAAGCAAGGCAATGTCATCACAAATAGGGATAAAATAGTCACAGTGGCCGAGGAGTTCTATAGGGATCTGTACAGTAGCCAGGACATACAGGATAATGCCGAACGAGACAGTAGTTCACAGGAGATAGACATCCCACCAGTAACGACCGAAGAAGTAAGGAAGGCTTTGAAAGAAATGAAAGGGGGCAAAGCACCTGGTGAGGATCAGATAACAGCAGACCTCTTGAAGGATGGCGGAGAAATTGTCCTTGAAAAACTGGCAAACCTGTATACGCAATGCCTAATGACCGCAATGGTACCGGAATCTTGGAAGAACGCGAACATCATCCTAATTCATAAGAAAGGCGACATGAAGGACTTGAAAAATTACCGGCCGATCAGCTTACTGTCAGTCGTCTACAAGGTATTTACCAAGGTAATCGCTAACCGAATTTCTGCAACCTTAGATTTCAGTCAACCTAAAGAACAAGCAGGGTTCCGTAAAGGTTATTCAACAATGGACCATATTCACACGATCAATCAGGTGATAGAAAAGTGCGCTGAGTATACTGAACCCCTATATATAGCCTTCATAGATTATGAGAAAGCATTTGACTCGGTCGAAACCCTAGCAGTCATTCAGGCATTACGGAACCAGGGGGTAGATGAGCATTATGTAAGAATACTAGAGGATATCTACCATGGGTCTACAGCTACGATCATCCTCCATAGGGAGAGCAGTAAAATACCTATAAGAAAGGGTGTCAGACAAGGAGACACAATCTCTCCAATGCTATTCACAGCATGTTTACAAGAAGTATTCAGAACGTTGGTTTGGGAACAGGTGGGAGTAAGGGTTAATGGAGAATACCTCAGTAACCTCAGATTTGCTGATGACGTTGCCTTGCTAAGTAACTCGGGGGACGAATTGCAAAGCATGCTTTCCGCTCTGGGCGAACAGAGTAGAACCGTGGGACTGAAAATTAATATGCAGAAAACTAAAGTAATGATCAATAACCTCGGGACAGCACAGCGGTTTGACATAGGTGGCGAGGCAGTGGAAGTTGTAAGCGAATATATCTACTTAGGCCAAGTTGTGACCCCAGATCCAAACCATGAGGCAGAGATAATTAGAAGGATCAGAATGGGGTGGGGTGCATATGGCAGACATTCTCAGATAATGAATAGCAGCCTACCATTGTCGCTGAAGAAGAAAGTGTATGACAGCTGCATCTTACCGGTACTCACCTACGGGGCAGAAACTTGGAGGCTCACTAAGAGGGTTCAACTTAAATTGAGAACGACTCAGCGGGCAATGGAGCGGAAAATGATAGGTGTAACATTAAGGGACAGGAAGAGAGCGGAGTGGGTCAGGGAGCAAACTGGTGTTAAAGACATATTAGTAGAAATTAAGAAGAAGAAATGGACGTGGGCAGGACATGTAATGCGAAGGCAAGATAACCGCTGGTCATTAAGGGTAACAGAGTGGATCCCTAGAGAAGGCAAGCGCTGTAGGGGGCGGCAGAAAGTTAGATGGGCAGATGAGATAAAGAAGTTTGCGGGGATAAATTGGTCACAGTTGGCACAGGACCGAGGCAATTGGAGAATAATGGGAGAGGCCTTTGCCCTGCAGTGGGCGTAGATAGGCTGGTGATGATGGGGACGTGCGTGACGAGGCGCCTTCTTACGAATTCTATGGGCACTATACCCCTTCGTTGCAGCTCTGCACGTCTGGGCTGCAAGATGGACAAGGCCCAGGCGCAACTTGACCGTGGCAAATGGGCCAGCAAGATCCAGTTCCTCTTCTCGTGCATCGGCCTGTGCATCGGCCTAGGGAACATCTGGCGCTTCCCGTACCTCACGTACGAAAACGGAGGAGGTACGGTGAAAACCCGATAATACGACTTTGAAGGGTCCGCGAGAAAGCGTCGTATGACCGGGGTGTTGTACGACCGGGGCGAGGACAAATGCCGGCCTAGTAGACAGCCTCACGCGACCGAAGGGGCTATGAGCTTATTTAATCTAATATATTTAGCGTGTTCTCGCGTGATTTCCGAAGCTTTAGCTGAAATTCTAAGTTTAAAAAGCAACGCCTATGTTGTGCCCCACCCCCCCTAAGTTTAAAAAGCAACGCCTATGTTGTGCCCCCCCCCTCCTGCGTCCGAGCTAGCCCGCCGACCTAGCACCCCGCGCGCTACGCGACACCCGTGCTGACCCGCGTTCGTTATATCTCGCCCGCCCCATGCCTTGCGCGCGCGAGATAAGGCCCTTGTGGTCTAAATTGAGAGAGGAAAAGGCGAGTGTGAAACTGCCAAGGCCAAGCGAAACGAACGATAGTAAAAGGCGGAGTTGAAAAAAAAAAAAAAAAACAAAGACGTTTTCCTACTTGCTGGAGACAGCCTTCAAACGGTCCCGTACCGCTGTGATTGGGTCAAAGTGCTCAATACATAGCTGTTTTCGTTTCCCACAAGATCCAGCAACGCGGAATAGATAAGATCTAATCTTTGCGCGTGAACCGTGTTGCGGCGAAAATTCGGTCCTGCTACAATGAGTGGCTGCAGCGGCCAGCGATAAACCCAAAATGGCGGTGCCACCGCACACTTGCCTCCGCCCTTGCGGCGGACGCGCATGAATTGAGGCACTCTCCGAAAGAAATGAGTGGAGTGACAACGCGGCTTTGAAAAACGCTGATAAGCCGAGAGCAGAGATTCAGGCACATAAAGCGTCGTGAAAGGATATAGAGCGCCGTGAAAGGACGAAACTTGGATCGAGCCGGCGGGGAAAGCGGGTGTTCGGTCATCGCCGTGGGGTTGCGTCGTATGTGTTTTCGAATTCGTCGGCGACTCGATGGGAGCTTTAAATTCAGGGTCCACCTGTCACATGAACTTCGACTTCTCGCGTTTGGCCCGTTGGCGTAGTGCTGACGCGTGGGGCCGCCGCAGGTACCCGCCTGCTTACTTGCGTCTGTTTAGAGTGGTCCGGTCATTTGCTCAACAAGCAGCGTCAAACGGGGGTTAAGAACGAAGAAGTTCGGGACCAGTTTGCAAATAGGCGTAAAATATAAACAAAATTCCGGTTTATCCGCGCCAGGGTCCGTGTATGAAGCGGACCGCGTGCACCCGAGCGTCATATCATCGAGGTTTTTAATGCATATTTTTTATGGGGAGTTTGCCGGGGCCGCGGTAATCCGTCGTAAGAAGCGGGTCGTCGTACGTCCGGGGGACGTAACAGCGGGGTTCTTTATTCCAGAGCACACTGCACGCCACAACTACGCACCATATTTTACAAAGTGCTGCCATCTTTCAACAGTGGCGATATCTAACGCCTGCCTATATTCTGACCACCTAATTTTGTACGTCCGGCATGGGAACATTTCGCTGGCCATGTGTGGTTGTTTATCGCTCTCCAGATATGCATACCGCGAACTGCGCTCAGTAATCTCGGATTCTGCAAACTAAAAAAAAAATAGCGTTCCTGCTTTCTGGTTTGGGCAACGGGCATTAAATAGAAAAATTGGTGGAGATGAGACGATACAAAAGTAAAGGAGATGTATAACGACAATGAAATGCCAACGAAGTTATTTACAGCCTGTATGAAGGGTGCGTTGCTGGAGCCACGTTTATATATCCGGAGTGTAGGTGTGGGGGTATCCGGCTAAATAGGTTGCGTTCGAGCAACGTGATATCCCGTGACGACATTGTCTGTACGTCGCCGCCGGCATCGAGTGATTGTTCCTCTACGGTTCTTCCAGCTGCCTTCCTGGTGCCGTACGTTCTGCTGCTGACGGTCATTGGGCGGCCCATCTACTTTATGGAGCTTATCGCGGGCCAGTTCACCAGCTTCGGCATCATAAAGGCCTTCAGATGCGTGCCACTTGCCCAGGGTACCTGCTCATTTAAATCCGCTCGTACAATGTAAACGGAACGGCATGTTGCCGATGCAGTAGAGTCACTCTGGCTGCAGCGAGTTCGCCAGGGACCAACAAGCGTGCGAGTCTTATTAAACGTTCGTCATTAAAGCATTATTCTTCATACTGTTACAGGAAAACACGTGCGTATGTTCATCGTATTTATTCATTCGCATTACCCGAGGTGTAGCGTAACGAAGAAGTCAGAGAAAATCGCACTTCTTTGCGTGATTGTCCCGCTAAGTCCTCAAGCTAACGCAAGAAACAGTCTGGATTACAGCCACAGCCATTTGCCGCTGTGTGAGTATACGACTGCGGGTTTCTATGAAGACAAGCTACTATAAAATGAGATAATGAATCATGTTTTCTTAAATTTTGCCCAAGATGAAAACAGCAACAAGTCAACCAACAAATCTCTCGAACAAATTTCTCTCTGGATTGCTCAGGGGATGCGAAGAAATTAATAACGTTTGGATAAAAAACACTTGCCGGGAGTGACCGTTACTCTCATTTGACAAAAGCAGGGTGTCGAACCGGAACCGAACGGAACCGAACCAGTATTTTTCAGGAACTGAACCAGAACCTGAACCGTTTTTTATCCCGTGGAACCCGAACCGGAACTGAAACGAAAAACTAAATAACGGTTGCCCGTTCACAACGAAATGGTTCAACCATCCGCAGATGATAACGGGTGGTCAATGTCATGTGGGGATTTTCTCTTTCACGCACCATCAACTTCGCAATTCTCGCGCACTTTCCCCCTTCAGATCAGTCAAAATGCTCTCTTCAGGGTCGCAACATTGTGCACCAATGTTGAAATGGTGTGTTGTTGCTGGTCGCGCATGCAGGGGGCAAGGCTTGAAACAAATGTCCCACTCTCGGTGCAACCTGTTAGACAGTTGTAGCACCGTCATTGTCCTTCCCTATCTGAGACCGGGCGGGGGCAATCAGGCCGCGAGATTGCTCTCCTGCGCACCGGCCGAGGCTCAAACCCTAAATGTGCCTGCTTTTAGCTCCTCAAAAGTGCTGAAATTTCGACAGGTTGGAACATAATCGTAACAATGTAAGCAGCCCAACGGACGGGACACGGGAAAAAAGGGACGCGTACTTGCGGGGACTATAGAAATCGTATTTTTTATTGGTTTGTGGCATCTGATTTATACAAGCTAGGGGAAGAAGAAGGAAGAAAGGAGGCGCAGAATTTTTTTAAACACACAACATGGGAAAAACAGAAGATGGGTGCTGGCGGGAAATTCCCGGGGTCAATTTGAAATTCGAGAGATTTTAATCTTTTGAATTGAGAAATGTGCCCAGTATTGAGCTCTACACGTTCGAGTCCACTGATTTATACTAGTCTTTCGTACTATAGTCTCTTGTACAGTACAAGCGGCTCTTTACAGGCGGAAAGAACGTCCTATTGTGCATGCGTGCGTGCGTACGTGAGTGCGTGCGTACGTGCGTGTGTGCGCTACACATGGAAGTTTTTAGTAAGTTGTTTTGGTAGAGGGATGGAGGCAGCATTCCCTTTTGGTTGACGTGTTAGCATGCCCGATCCCGAAGGTACCGCAGCTTGTGGTCGGCAATATACAGGGTGTCCTAGCTATCATGCACCAAGATTAAAAAAAAAGAGTAATGGCGTAAGTCGAACAAAACCTAGTGGATAATGTTTGCAGTACTGTGGAAAAGCGGGCAGCATTATTTTCGTTAATGAGGCTTGACTTATTAATTGTAATTAATTATCTAACTCGCGAAGTACTGTCCTAATCACTAAAGTGTAAATGAGGAACTTGTAGGTACCCACGAGGGGCATCTAACTGCGGTATTTTCAGCGACGAACTAATTGCGTACACGTTTATTCTGACTGATGAGGAAAACCCGCGAAATATGAAAAATACCAGGTGATGGCGCCTCCGCACGCATCGTAAAGCAATGCCCTCAAGCAGGCTGCCTCTGAGTTAGCCATAATGAAATAAACAAAAGAAAGAAGAAATCGCGACCGAGTTTGTGCCTTCTGCACACGCGCTTCGCGAATCTTGCTGTTGCTACTCCTTCCATGCATGCCATTATCAAGGTGATGCGCTGTCTCTTCGGGCGGGTGACAGGCGAAGCAGTTGCTTTCAATCAGCTTATTTGGGGACGCTCCTGTACAATGCGCGCGGAAGTGCCGTCAGGTGGTATTTTTCATATTTCCCAGGTTTTCTTCATCAGCCAGAATAAATGAGTCCGCAATTAGTTCGTCGCTTAAAATACCGCAGTTAGACGCTCCTCGTGGGTACCTACAAGTGGCTCATTGACACTTTAGTGATTAGGATATTACTACTCGAGTTAGATAATTAATTACAATTAATTAGTTAAGCCTAATTAACGAACAAAATGCTGCCAGATTCTCCACAGTACTGCTAACATTGCGCACTAGGTTTTCTTGGACTTACGCCATTACTCTTTTTTTAAATCTTGGTGCATGACAGCTGGGACACCCCGTATATCTGCTGCGTCTCCCTACACGCTTAGATTGGTCGAATATACGCCCATGAAGACAAAGTCCACTTTGCCTTATTGAAATAACTAGCCTTTAGTAACTCGCACAACTTCATTGCGGCCTGAAACATATGGTTTGTTTTCACCAGAGAAACCCCGAAAGACGGTCTAATTTTTCGTTGCACAGCGTTAGCAGTTATGCAGTAGGGAAGTAATTAAAACAGACTTAGCAGCTGTTGACTCGTTAACATTCAAATGGTGCCAGAAAACGGAACATGAGGCATCAAGGAATTCCCGTCATGTCTCTGGGCGGCGGCTTGGTGTGGAAACAGCTTGGTGTGGAAACGAAACGGCTAGGCAGGCAGAATACAACAAAACGGCCAGACAATCGTACGTAGCTACGCAATCTGCCCGACGGTGTGACCAACTTGCAGAAGTTGGTCACACCGTTCACGAACCGGTCGCGATGCTGCGTTGCGCACTTGCTTTTATTTTTTTTCTTTTCCATTGACGCTGTTCATTAGTTTCGACAATTTGTTGGAAGCAGGGAGGACAACGTTACGTTCATGCGCTTTCCTATTTTCTTGAGATTGTGCGAAATACCATGCAGGTACGGCATGACAGCGCACTTCAACTTTTCTCTTTCTTTCTCTCTGGGTTCCACGTCTAGCTTGTACTTAAGCATCTGATTTTTGTTGTACTTTTACCTCACCCTTTTTTGGCGCATTTTAACAAGTTTTTGTTGCCGTAGAAACCAATTTCGCGTGCACTTCGAATTGACAGAACTGTGGTATCCACAATTAATCGCTTATGGTTGCCTCATAACGTTGAACAAAATTTACGCATATAGGTCGTGACACCGGTGGTGGTAGCTTGAAAAGGTCTTGCCCATACGTATGTGCTCCCTGCTCACGCTATTTGCTGTAGGGGAAATGCTTTTTGCTACGGCGACCGGTCCCCGGGGCCCGAAAACGGCTTCAATAAAGCGAGACCAGAAATGGCGATGCCACAAAAAACATAAGCTGGCTAGATTGCTTGCTCCCTTCCTTGCTTGACCTCCTCGGCAGGAAGATCCATTTTCGCGTGTCGCGCGTTCGACATCCTACATGAAAAGTTAGTTGCCCTTTCTTTATATTTCTTGACGGTCGAGCGATGCCTCCTCGTGATCGCAGCCGTTCCGTTCGTGATGATGTACGCGGCGGCGATCATAAGCGTCTACTACAACGCGATCCTGTCGTACGTGCTGGCGTACATGTACTACTCCTTCTTCAAAGTGCTGCCCTGGAGTGAATGCGACCCCGAGTGGGCCGACCAGTTCTGCTACACCGAGAGCTCCGGCTTGGTGAGTGCATCAGTGGGCGAGGATCATGTCCGTTCCAATACAGCGCCACTTCGCCCGCTGTCAAATGATCTCTCAGCAGCGCTTACCAACATAGCTGAGGACCATGAAGTATTCGTGAATCAGTTTTCATTGCCGTACAACGGATAGAAGCCACGACCAATGTTTTCTAGCCGTTCAGAACGTCGTGTATTCCATGCGTCAGCATAGAGTCGACATGAGCCCCATCCACAAACACACTCGTGGCCGTGCACTAAATTCACGCGTTAAGAGTCCGCATTCTCAGTGAAACCCACTTCGAGGTATGCGGCGCCAGCTTCGAACTGGGGCTAACTGTAATGACGGCACTACACTGCTGTAAAACGTTTTATAAAAACTTGTAAAGCCAAATAAACGGACCACTGTCCGCGCAGGTGGAAAGTAGTCTACAAAGAACAGATGCATGTTTACAGGGGCCACGAAGACAAAATACAACTTCGCTCGGTTTGAAAGAATTAGCCTTTGGTTACTCGCAATCCTCCTTTCCAGCCACGAAAGACGTTTCTTTAAACTGATAACCCGCCGGGGTGGCTCAGTGGCTAAGGCGTTGCCCTGCTGAGCACGAAGACGCGGGTTCGATTCCCGGCCGCGGCGGCCGCTTTTCGATGGAGGCGAAAAGCAAAAACTCCCGTGTGTGCGAGATTTCGGTGCACGTTAAAGATCCCCAGGTGGTCAAAATTAACCCGGAGCCATCCACTACGGCGCGCCTCATCGCCTGCGTTGCGTCGGCGCGTTAAACCATACAATCAATCAAATTTAAACTGGTAAAGGAGGGCGAAAAGATGTTTGCAAACTGAAATTTCGCCCTAGAGTGACGTAATATTGGCCAGCACTAAAAACACATTAATCAGAGTTAACTTCATGCTAGCATTCAGGTGGCACGGCAAAATTGAATTATAGAAACCGCTACAACCGCCCAGTCGTATTTCGTGGCGGTGGCTTTTGTCGGCGGCCGCAAATCGCACAAAAAGGATTCTATAATGTCATGGAGACGTCACCGGAGAGTTGGTGGGAAGCGGCAACTGCCTCAAGCGGGCAGGAAAGGCCCATTCTCCGTCCATCACGTATCACGAAATAACTCGACACTAAGTTAGAACGTGTCACCTATACAGCACCGCATAAACACGTAGCGAAAGAGGAGAAAAGGCAGGTCCGTGCACTCCAGATGAATACCTTTCCCCATCCCACTAAATGCCATATATTGCACCCCACCGTATATTCCACGCTGTGCCGCTTCTTCCAAGCCCCCGGGACGCTCTTTCATGTGGTGTAAGGGGCTACTTCCACAGTCACTACATTCATGAACTCCCTGGCTTTCTTCCTACCAGCTTTGGCAGAGCTCATACCAGCTCCGACATCAATGATCAGCGCCTGCTGGTGTAAGGGCTGTTGAGGCTGGGAAAGCCTAGAGTTCTTCAATATAGCTCCCGCAGTGAGTTCTAGGTAATCCCAAGAAGTCCTGGACTGCGGACTCCTCCTAATTGCTTTTCGCGATAAACACGTTTGTAGTAAAATTGGTGGCATTGTTATGCAGAGAAAGCAGTCTTTTAATGAGCCAATCTTGTTTTTTTGTCTTCATGGCCCCTTCAATACTTCTGAGCGCCGCATGTCACTTGGATGTATCGAGCAGCGTAGGCTTTATTGTGTGCGCGGGGATCGTCTTGATTCTATCCATGTACCCGGTGTGCATTTCGCAGAGGATCGGTGGATGGCTGACAACTTGTGGATGTCGTAACTGTGAAGAATTAACCTTGCTTTATAGATTGCAGTTCTCATAGTGATCCAGATCCTTGTACTGGCCAAAAGAGTTACTACGCCCTGGTACTATTTCATATTTGAATTTAAAGCAATTGAAATTGTCAAAAGAATTCAGGGAAGCTTGCACTGACGCGCAAGACTTGAATGGCGGAGCTGTTGTAGGTGATCATTGACGGACACTAAGCTGAGTTTTAGTTTCGTTGTGTTGTCGTGATCGACGTCGAGTGAGCTCGTCGTCTTGGTCGACGTTTTCGTACGCCACTGTGCAAGCGCGACTTATCGCGTCTCGCGGATGCTTTGCACGCCGATCCTATCGAAGTGCGGCCTCTTCCTCGGCCATGCGAACTATCCAAGGCCGGGCCATGGGGAGTCAATGATCAATTGATCACCTAGTAGCTTCGACTTTCAGGTCTCGGCTCTTTTACAGTACAAAGCGCATGCGCACGACGACACGAGGACCAACGAACGAAGGGCGTACGCTATGACGTGTCCTTCTAGTTCCAAGCAAGTGTTGCTACGATACGGCGAACGCTGGATTTTTTTTTTTTTTTTGCGGATATTGGTCTATCTCCCTGAGTGGGTATGCGTAGCTTGGCGAACGTGCTCTGAAAGCACGCGCCCACAAGTAAGGAAGGAAGAAAGACTTTGTCGAATGCCTGCAACAGACACAGTGTGTACACTGCGCCCGGACGTAGCCACTCGTCGATCCCGACGTGGTCCACGCGTCCACAAGTGCTCGGCATGTTTTTGGTATTCTTAACTACGGACGCTATACAGAAACGATTTGCTCAACAGGTTCGCTGTTAAAAAATGCTTTGGTTTTCTGGGAATTCTCTTGCGTCGGCTTGAAAGATGTAATTTTGTTTTCGCAAAGACCGGGTGGACCAAGAGTTCGAATGAGCTCATCGAGTCTAAATTTAAATTTTAGGCGTTACACGTGTGGAAGCTACAGCGGGGATGTGAGCAGCGCCCCGTAGGAAGGGTCTGCAATATTTTATACCACTCGTGGAATTTTAACCTGGCCCGGTTTCAACACTCCGGCATTTTCCTTTGTCGCCTCCATGAAAATTTTCAGCGTAGTTTTCTCTTTGCAAATTCTAGCAATTGACTGAATAAGCTCAAAACACCATCTGCGCATTCCAAACTTTATTCTCTTGAGGTAATTAGTATCCACAAAATATTTTATTGTCCCTTCACATAAAATATGGCACACCGAAAACCAACTACCGTATACTTGTCACGCATTCCCGGCCATGTTCCCTTTTAGAGGCTGGAGAGTTTAAAATGTACACGGCGAATGTTATTCATGCTGTTTATAACAGAATTTAGCAAATCGTAATTTATGTTGTCCGCAGTTAAAAATGCCAATGAATTGCAGAGCTCGCGCACGTGAGCGCGAGCACGTGAGTGTGGGCTTCGCGGCGACCGCTCGGCAGTTAACAAAACAAGGAAAATGCCCAGCAGTCGAGTGTGCCTGCTTCCCGACGACCACCCAGCGCACACTGCATACGTTTGTCAAGCCAGGCATACCCACTCAGGGAGATTGTCCAAGATTGGCAAAAAAGAACTCCAGCGTTCGCCGTAATTGTGGAAACTCTTGCTCGGAACGAGAAAGCCTGCAGCGTTCGCCGTGATCGTGGCAACACTTGCACGGAAACAGGAAAGACGCGTCATAGGGTACGCCCCTCCAAGGTGATGTCCAATGATTATCACTTCAAAAAAATGGCAGAAGCTCACTCTTATAGCAAGAATGATGGAGTAAAGGTTGTTGCGGCAGCGAATAAGAAGCAAATCGGCTGCAATAGTGGACTTAAACCTTCGTGATGGCCGTGAAGGTTGCGTACAGCTTCGCTACCTTCAAGTCTTACGCGTTAGTAAGAGCCTCCTTCATTTTTTCCCTGGGAATCATAACAGTGCCAATAATAATCAAGAACAATCTTATTCTTCATAACAGAGTCAGTTTTCCCAGCGTAGATTGTTCAAGCGTACCTTAACAATTTTCCAGGTGCCCTGCAAGAAGGCCAATGAGTCCCTCATCACAGAGTTCATGAATGACAACTCCACTGAGATGGACGCGATACCAATGCGCAATAAGGAAGGTCAAGTTGTCATGGTACCTCAAGATAATTTTTTGGCAGCGACCAACGGCTGCGTTAACGCGAACGTCTCGCCTACGGAGCAGTTCTTCTAGTACGTATGTCTGTGCCTGTTGCGTAGCGGTATGATACAGGATCGATGCCTGGAAGATCGTACAAGCATGTGCACGTATTGTTAATGCATCAGAATTGTTCGAAGAAAAACCTCCAGAAATTCAGAAAACTGTTCTAATGCCTAGCATACTGATGCCGCTTGTCGAGAGTATGAGATTTTTACAGCAAAATATTGCTATGAGTAGCGAAAGGTGTTGCTATATTTTATTCCTTCTAAGTTTTTTTCGCAAGTAATGTAAATTTATACCATTGTAGTGACAAAGCGCCTTTATTTCTGCAATTATGTTTTTTTTTTTCTCGAAGATGCAAGGCCTATCGCAGAGTTCAACAGTCTACGCTATTTTTTAGATTCGCATTTCCATTGTTTTTTTTTTCGGACTTCTTATGTTCAGCTTCGGTTTTTTGGGCAGATGTTTAAGATAATTTCTGTACAATTCTTTTTTTTTTTTTGCTTATTTCTGGTTCTGTCCGACCAATAATCTCAATTTACGTTGTTATAACGACTAAAGGTTTTCCTCCCGCCAAATCTACATTTTTGTTGAAATTCAGGACGGGACACGGTTCTCTTTTTTATTATTTTTATTTGTATTTTGAACGTTCTCTTGATGACTTGTTTTTGTTTTTCTCCCCCCCCCCCACACACACACACTGTACTGCCAAAAGCGCTTGTGGCCTGAATATCCAACGAGACGAAAGATTCAACGAGTCGAAACGTACCATTCGTCACGTGATCAGCGAGCCTGAATGTCCAACGAGCCTAAATGTCGAATCGAGCCTGAATATCCAACGAGACGAAAGGTCCAATCGAGCCTGAATGTTGAACTAGACGAAAGATCCACCGAGTCTGAAGGTCCAATCGAGCCTGAATGTCCAACGAGACGAAAGGTCCACTGAGACGAAGGGTACAACATTACGATTCAGCGTCTAAAGGTTCCACGAGACGAAAGATCCAACGAGACGAAAGGTCCAACAGTGAATATTCCGCCTCGTTAGATCGTTCGTCTCGTTGGACATTCAGGCTCGATTGAACCTTTCGTCTTGTTGGACATTCAGGCTCGATTGAACCTTTCGTCTCGTTGAATCTTTCGTCTCGTTGGACATTCAGGCTCGATTGGACTTTTCGTCTCGTTGGATCTTTCGTCTCGTTGGACATTCAGGCTCGATTGGACCTTTCGCCTCGTTGGATCTTTCGTCTCATTGGATATTCAGGCTCGATTGGACCTTCCGTCTCGGTGGATCTTTCGTCTCGTTGGACATTCAGGCTCTTACTATTAAATTAATGTCCGGAGCACTCTAAAGTTACCCTGAATTCCCTATACCGCAGTATAGTGGTGGGACGTTCGGAATTTTCACATGCAATAACTTTTACACAATAATTTGAAGTAAAATATACGTCTGGCACCTCTGATTTTCGTGGTAAAGTCTGAGTCTGCTTACTACGATATCGACGAAAGTAAACTTGGTCGCGAGTACGTTGCTGGGAATGCCTAAATATGACTTCAGTTTTTTCATTAGGACCTTTTTTATCATTCCGGCGAACTGTAGGGGTTTTTCTTGTTTTTTTGTTGTGCAATAATATCAGCGAAACATTAATGTTCCCGAACTTTGTACGCATGGCAGGCACGTGAGCGCTAAGCAAACAAGCAAACAGTCACATGCTCTTCATTCAAAAAAGGAGGATGCTACAACAGTCGCCTGACACTCACCGCGTATGCACGCGAGTGTCCTTCAACTGCTCGCAGCCCGTAAGAAGCGGTCGATGCGGATGGGGGTTGTATATTCTCAGTTCGGTCTCATCAAGGTGTCAGTTTGATGTGTCATTTGTCATCCAGGATTTCACAAATTAATCAGTTATGGAGATAAAACATTCAAGGTGAATACCTTCCCTTGTGGTATTTCGTTTATACTCCGCGTCCACTTATACAAACGATTGTGCTTCACGATGTCACAAGAGCAAGCCCAAATTCTGACCATGCGGACGCGCAATATTTTGATGTGTTGTTAGAGTTCCTGAGGCTTTGAGGGCGCGTCAGAAAAGCAGCTCATTGCTTTCTGGACGGCTACTCATGTTCTAGCTGTTCTAATTGGCAGCCACAATATGTTAAGTATATAATAATAGGCAAACAAATGAAAGTTTGCCGCCAAGCAATAGAAGGAAGTCGAACTGCGAGACTAACCTAGAGACGTCATTATTCAGCAAGTCCAATGAAGCATAATGTAAATCAGACAAGAGCAAGACCGAAGAGAGAGCTAGCTGCAATTTAGGCTTAGCTTGTGCATGCGCTGCACTTCTATGAAATCTTCCTTGTTGACTTTCTCAGAATTAATATTTTTGGCAATTGGTTCAAACGCAAACCTTCCTGACTTCTGCGGGATACTGATTTGTAGTAAAACTTGGCACAATTTTTTTTCTTACATTATGGGGTGTGCAAAAAAAGTCAAGTAAAATCGCGCCACAAATTTTGATATGGCTCCCTTTCACACCAGAGCGCACTCATGGCATCTCAGTAATGTGTCTCATTAATTTTGGTTCATTGCACGTATTAACGCCTACCCTATTCCACTACCAACAACATTTTATTGAGTCAACTTTAAATAGAGTGTTCGCACGAGAACAACTTCTAAAACAATATTTACACAAAACATATAAAAGACTTACGATATACTTTCTAAGGCTCCCTTGGGCCTAAAATGCTTTATGGTGTACACCAACAATGGGCGTTTATCTTTCCAAAAGTTTTTCACTACAGCTTAACCTAATTCATTTAACTGAAAAATGCGATGACCAGCGTTAGCCGTACAATACGCGCTAGAAAAAGGAAAGAAAATGGACAGATTTTCTATTTAGTCTCGAATTTGTTCCCACTTTAGACTTCTTGGCACGCAAAAAGCTTAAAAGACAAATATTTTGACCATATAGGCTCAGAGCATCTTCAAGCCTTCGGTAAAAGTATATTTGGTGCTCTTGATTGTGCATAATGCAGGTGTTGCACTAAAGCTGGTAAACACTTTTTTTTTGCAGTTATTCTATCTTTTTACCCTTCTGCGTAATCGAGAGGTATGAGCTTTAGAAAATAGAAAAAAATCTTAAACGGACCCTGCAACACTTGCCATCGACTACTAGCAATGTATTTTTGGATAAAGCCTATTGTCCCAGAAATCTCCTCCCGCAAGAATTATGAAAATCCGTTCACAATTAACGAAACTACGCGCGATGAGAAATCGCGCATAATCGTTCCCTCTCAACTCGACCGCGAGCAACGCGGCGAAAGCTGCGCGCTCTCTCCCGGAGAGGGGGGCAGCTCGCGGTTCTTGTCGGCGGCCTTCGATATATCACATGCCGGGTAGTTTTCTCCTTTTCTCCGCAACGCGGAGGGGCCTATTCCCGGTTTGGTGCCACAAAAAAGCAGGCATTGGTGCCTGCTCGCAAGTGCGTGCTCGGGCTGGTAGGGCGTTTTTGAAGCAATAAACGTTTGTAGTCGAGTGGTCCCGTTGAAACGGAAGTATTGAGCTCATCACTCAAACTCCGCGCGCACTCAAAACACAAAACAAACGGCAAAACTGTGCCTACAGGTTCAGGCATAGAAGAGGTTCGTACACAGCGATGACGACGACGGAAATGGGAGAATCTAGCCGCGAAGTTGACCAGTGACAGCCGATCGGGCAGCCATGGCCTATGTGACGTCCCTTAGGCCATGCATAATGAGGACAACTGAAGAGAGAGCGGTTGGTTTTTCCGCGTCTTTCACATCGATTTACGCGCTCACCGCTTCACGTGCACGTGTAATATTTGGCTCAGGTATTCCTGACAGTGTAATCTAAACGTCACGCAGGTTTACTTTTTAGTACGTACGCATCGGAAAGCGAAATTTTCAAAAGGGAGATATGTTTAGCTTGTGTTCAGTCGACCAGCGTAACAAAGAAACTAGTAGAAAATTGTGCGCGACGTCGAAACACTAAGAGGAAATAGCAAACTGTGCGCACATATACTCGGAATTTCAGTGAAACCCCTGCTGCCACGTCTTCATTGTTCAGGTCTTTACCTGTCTGTTTTTTTAAAGAGGTTAAGAAGGCCAAATGCAACAGTATAATTCGATGGAGCCAGCCTTTGGTTACAAACTAAACCCCATACCAGCCCTGAAAGACGCCTTTCTAACCGAAAAACAATACAAACAATTGAAAAACACTGAAAATTCACGCCACACGGCGACAATAACATCGTTTTTATAAGTGGACGCGCAATTTAAACGAAATACCATAAGGAAAGATATTCAAGTTTCATGTTGTATCTCAATAACTGATCTCACCCCTTGATGAGACCAAACTGAGAATATAAAACTCTCATCCGCATCGACCGCTTCTTACGGGCTGCGAGCAGCTGACGGACACTCGCGCGCGTACGCGGTGAGTGTCAGCCCTGTTTACACAGCCGTTTTTCCCACCGTCACGTCACCGTCATGTCACCGTCTTCCGTCATGGGCGACGGTTTCTCGGAAGATTTGTCGCCGAAAACGGTGCGACGGTGACGGGAAGCCGAGCTCACAGTTTCTGTTCCGTCAATGCGACGGTACCACGCCCGTGGTAAACCAGCGAATCAGAAAAGAAATAGTATTTACGGCTAAATTTCGCGAGAAGGGAGCACACGTAAAAATCTAAGCACTTTTCTTTACTTTTCAGATTAAGCACGCTCAATTCAAGGCTAAACTGATCACTAGGTAGACGACCCTGTACTTTGACGGAGAGCTCCAGTACGAACGCTACTCCGTTTACGTCTCTGTCACGGTTTTTTGACCTGACGGGGCCGTGACGGTGAAGGTGACGGCTGTGCGGATGAGGGCTCAGGCGACTGTCGTAGCACCCTTCTTTTTTGGATGGAACAGCACGCAACTGTTTGCGTGGCTCAATGGCTACGGCGTTGCGCTGCTGAGCACGAGGTCGCAGGTTCAATTCCCGGCCGTGGCGGCCGCTTTTCTGGTGGTGGCGAAAACCAAAAACGCCCGTGTGTACGAGCTTTCGGCGCACGGAAAAGATCCCCAGGTGGTCAAAATTAATCCGGAGCCCTCCACTACGGGGCGCCTCATCGCCTGCGTTGCATCGGCGCTAAACCCTACAGTCAATCAACGTAACTGTTTGTTTGTTTACGTGCCTGCCATGTGCATGAAGCTCTGGAACATTATTTTTTCGCTGATATTATCGAACACACACAAAAAAAAACGAGAAAAACCGTTACAGTATGCTTGTATTATAAAACAGGTCCGAATGAAAAAAACTGAAGTCCTATTAGGCACTCTCAGCAACGCACTCGCTACCAAGCTTACTTTCGTCAATAGCGTTGCAAGCAGGCTCAAATTTACGACGCAAATCAGAGGTGCCAGGCGTACATTTCACTTCAAATTATCGTGTAAAAGTTATTGCATGTGAAATTGCAGGAGGTCCCAAAACCACATTGCAGTAGAGGGAATTCAAGGTAACTTTAGAGTGCTCCGGACATTCATTATATAGTAAGAGCCTGAATGTCCAACCAGACGAAAGATCCAACAAGTCGAAATCTTCAATCGAGCCTGAATGTCCAACGAGACGAAAGATCCACCGAGTCTATAGGTCCTGAATGTCCTAAATGTCCAACGAGACGGAATACCCACTGTTGAACCTTTCGTCTCGTTGGATCGTTCGTCTCGTTGAACCTTTAGACACTGAATCGCCAAAAGGTGGCGTGGGTATCAATAAAAAAAGAAAGATGTATAGGATGCATATTTCTGATTTTGTCAGATCATTTTTGTGTAATTTTTTTGTTTTCTAGCTTTTTAAAATCACGTTCGACCAATTATCTCCAATTACGGTATTATAACGATTAAAGATGTCACTGCCGCCAAATCTGCATTTTTATGTAAATGCAGGGCGTTACACACTTCACTCATTTCTCCTACTTTTACCCGTATTTTGAACGTTCTCCTACGGACTTTATTTTTGTGTAACATTCGTTCTTTAGGGGAGGTGTATAAGATGGGTATTTTCGATTTTTTCGGATCATTTTTGTGAAAATATTTTTTTCTTTACCTACTTTTTGGGTTTTCGAAATTCTATCGGACCAATTATCTCCATTTACTTTGTACTGGCTATGGGGATACTCGGCCAATAATGCTACCCATTAAAGGTACATATATAGCCCTGCACAGAAGCCCATGTCGGGCTTTCCTACATATATTATCTACATGGGATCAAAGAAGGGCGACAACGCACTGCGCTGACTTATTTCCCGCGTGTTGCTTCCCGCGGGCTTGGCTCTCTGGAATTTAATGTTGTGTGCAGCGACATGGCCTCAACGGAAACAATTAAAGAATCCTGAGACAGATTCGCTGTAAGAGACGTGCATGTAGCGCCTCAGCCAACCCTGTGGGATGCTATAACTGCGGGTATAAGCAATGACGTTTGTTGGTCAGTTTCGCGATGCGGCTATGGAGCCCCACGATTGATGGGATGAAACCACCGATGGATCATAAAACAGCAGGGCTGCCAAAGCAGTCAGCTCGCTTATTCAGGACAGAGATCGGAGCGATGACCCACGTAACCAAGGGCGCACACAAGCAGCAAGTGCAATTGTCAGCAGCGGGAGGAGTCCGTCCATAACTCAACGCCCTCCACTTGAATGCCACGGTATCCACGGAACCGGCGTGGTGTGTAATAGGGGGAACACTCGGTACCTCACTAGGTACCGGAAGAGGCATACGGCTAAAATATTGCTAAAGGTTCTGCTCTGGAGATTTATGATGGGGCGGTTCGAATTTTGGCGAGAAAGAAAAAAAAAACCTGACATTCCCATACTGTGCCAAGTCACTGACAAGCAAAGGTGTATGAGATGTTTGTTAGGCAACGAGGAGCAATTTGGACCATATTTACAAGAGCTTTTTATTGAATGACGTTAATGACATCATCTGAGCCTGATAGTATAGTGATAAATTCTGCTGTATTGGGTTAGGTTTATGTAGTTGTAATTTCTAACGCTGGGGTTTTAAGTGTTATGAGGTGCATACCAGAGTCTGTGCACGTCTACGGCTGTGAGGATGAATGCAGCGCAGTACAGCTACTATGGTTGCATTGGGCCAGCGCAGCTATTCCAAACGATTTATCTGGTGTTTACGTTATTAAAACGCACTGCGTACTACACGTCGCTTGCCCATATCACATTAGAAAGACAGAAACAAAATAAGCAGCGTTCTTTTCGTCTTATAGTTCGTTCAATGCTGCTTCATTGCATTGCGCCGATGTCTTGTATGACGACGTCACCAGAAGCGAAAATGTCACGATAATTAGAATTAAAATCACTCTTGGCCCAAACGCTAATTATTACTTCCGACAAAAGCGCAAACCGCGTCTGAGAGCCGAGATGAGATGGCATAAAACCAAATTTGCTATTCATGAAATTTTCGAAATTATTTAGGGGTTCTATACGTGCGATCCGCCTCTGTGAAGAGACGCGGATACAGTTCTTAAATAACTTTTCTTCGGCTGTCTCGGCATGAAAGATCTGGCTTGCGCTTCCAAGTTCTGCATCATAGCTGAGGCGGTGGAGCGCGTTCCGGAGACTTTCGCGGCCGATTTTATATTACGTGAAAACAGCACGACGCAAAGGAAGGACCGAACATGAGGTTCGCAAACATTTCTGGGTAGGAATGGAGGCGTGTGAGTAAAAAAATTGTAGAACTGATTATTCTTGTCATTCGCTTTAAGAAATTTTCTCGCACACTTGGGAAAAAATGACCACATGTACGGAGACGCGTCTTGGTGTGGTAATAGCGGCAGCGTCATTGACGTTGGGGTACTGTGGAAAATTGTGCAGGAGCGGTTGAAACCGCGTCTGCGATTTGCTGAATAATTTGTTGCCGTACTGTTCACATGAACACCTCCATCGCGCCACGCCAGCAACCGATTTCTGCGCCTGAGCTCTGGGATTGAAGACTTGGGCAACATCCAGCCGGAGCTATTCGTTGCCCTGCTCGCGGCTTGGTTTATCGTCTTCTGTATCATCAGCAAGGGCATCCACTCGTCGGGAAAGGTAAGCCTCCCCTCAGTGCAGCCGCTTTTTATACGGAAGAGTTATTCTAGCTATAGATTATAGTGATTTAGCCGCGCTCACTAGCCGTGCTAGGCCCCTATGCGCACCTATGCACCTGCGCAAAACTACGGACACAGCGTTTGACGAAAAGTAGGCGTCTGGATGATTGGATTCAGGCTGTCGCTTGCGCCTAATCGAACGCACAGACGGCCCAGTTGGCGCGCCATTCATGGCAGGACAGAGCGACCAAGCGCCGACGAAGCAGCCGTTAAAACCTCGCCTGGTTCTGCGCTACCGCAGCGACAAGGCTCCGAATAAGCGCAGCTTTGACGCCTCGTTGCAGCGACCACGCGGCGTCACGTCACACCTGTCCTACTTGCGCTGCAGCGGTTCAAGGTCATTCTGGCACGATGAATGACATTGCGAGACACGGCGTAGTAAAGCTCTCGCTTTAAAACTTTAGTGCAGGCATTGTGCGTCTTGCATGCCTCAAAAAGGTTCTAGGGCAAGCTCTAACGCAGGTCGCCATTGTAACTTCGCTCATCCCGTGTGTCATCCTGGGCGGTTTCCTGATTCGAGGCGTCTCGCTCACGGGCGCCGGCGCGGGGCTTAGTTACTACCTGCTGCCCGACTGGAAGAGGATCCTCGAGTACACAGTACGTCTGGTCACGCTATTCGATTTAATAAATCTTCTATGTTTAAGTTGCTTAGAAAGGCAATTCTTCCTGTTGGCCTTGACTCGCAGGGATTGGTAAAGTTAAAAACAGCGGAGCATCTTCGCAAAACCCATATCTGGATTGCTTTTTAAAGGAAACTATGTATGTCAGGTTTGAGGAGTTGCTTTGTAATTGCTCTATATGTTATGTAGTAATACGCTGTTTCCAGCTTCATATACCGTATACATAAGATCCATCCGTTCAGTTAATCCCTTGATAAACGAATGACTAAATTGTAAAGAATACAATGATGGCGTGAGGTTCCGGTACAAGACGAGGCATAACTAGTGCTCCAAAATAGACTTAGGCATCACCAGTCGGTGAATACGCAGACAAACGCCGTTGATGACGCCAGAATTGAAGAGCGTGTCTTCGGTCTGCCGGTTTTAATTCTACAGCAGAGCTAGTCCTTCATCCGGCAACGAGTTGAAGACAGTTTAGTCTATAAAACGTGTTTAAAGTACCTCCTTCTGCATCGGAATGGGTACCGAATGGGGCGGAAGGAATAACCCGGGATATTTTGTTGTTCCCGCGCATGCGCAGGTATGGCAGAAGGCTACAGAGCAGGTGTTCTTCTCCCTCGGTGTGGCGCAAGGCATGTGCACCATGCTGGGAAGTTACAACGACTTCCCCAACCAACTTCACACGTAAGCGCACCAGTCCGTTGAAACTACACTCGCGATGCTGGCTGTCAAGACACTGAAGAGTAACACCCAGTCCAAGCGTATTAACTGGAATGCAGGAAAGTCAATTATTACGGTCTGCCACATTCTAAACCGTGAACTGTGCTTATAATCGCTGGGACATAGGGCAGCCACGTCTTGTCCTGTGAGGTTAGTGTGCGCGCAGTAATTTCGTCGCTTTTCAAACGCAGTTGCCTAGGCCACCGTAGTAGCACTAATCTCAGTCAGTGCGCAGGAGAGAGCGTAGAATGTCTGATTCACGCCGAAACACACCTGGATGCGTGTAATACAGGACACTGGAGCGATAAAAGTATAGGGCTCGATTGGCATCCTGTTTTGGAACAGTATACTTGTATATGACTGTGCCCTTTTGTTGCCAGGGTAATCCGATATTGTGAAGGAATCAAAATGCACTGAATCTTCGATCTCAAGCTTTGTGGGTGTTTCAATGGAATGCGACTACGCGGAGGCTTTTGCGATCACGTTGAACACGACTATTGTGCTACCTGTTCTCCCGTATTTTTAGTACCTAGAAAAAAATTTGGTGGGCCTTGCTTTCGGCTGTTCGTATAATCCTAATAACATTGCGTGTGCTTTCTGCTGCTTGCATGAGGTTTAAAGGGGCCGTGCAGGCAAAATGCAATTTTGGTTCATTCGAAGAAAGAGAGCCTTGTTAGAATAATACTGACACCACATTTTAACGGAAACCTCACTCAAATAAGCCGTGTAATTAGTAAAAAAGAGAATGGCCACGCGGCCCACTAGCAGCCATAGGTCGGCAAAACAGAAAGAACTCACTCAAACTCAATCACAATTTTTTTCATTCACGCTGTACTCAATCAAACTCAGACTCAAGAAGTTCGTCTGTTCACAAAATCACTCGTACTCACTCATCAAATACTCATTTGTAATCGTACTCACTTGTACTCAAACTCATTTGTCCTCACGAGTATTTGTACTCAATCTGTACTCATGAGTACTGAATCTGTACTCATGAGTATTCACTCTGTACTCATGAGTACTCAATCTGTACTCATGAGTACTCAATGAGTACTACTGCTCATGAGTACTACTCATGAGTACTACTCATTCTGCACTCATGAGTACTACTCATTCTGCACTCATGAGTACTCAATCTGTACTCATGAGTACTCAATTTGTATTACTCACGAATAATCAACTTATTTGCACTGTTAGCTAGGTCGTAGCTCTAATGAAAAACTAAGTAGAAAAATAAATTGTTTAATTAATTAGAAAAACACAGGTTACATATAAATCAGGACAAAGGAAGAAAACGTCTGACGCGGTGCACTGTCGTTGGGCGACTTACTGCGCGAAGGCAAGTACATGTGAGAAAGCGAAACGGAACGTAAGCACTCGAGTTGCGTCTCGCGTCTCCTCTTGTTCTCAGGCCGGGTCGGGCTCAGGGGAGCTTAACGGTGCAGCCGTGCCCGTAAACTGCGTTTTTCTGCGTGTCTTCGGGTGGCAGCTTTTGTCATCCGTTTTCTTGTTTGCACTACTGTTTGCACTACTGTACTCAGGAGTGCATATACTCGAGTGCAAGCACTTGCAAAAACAGTATTCGTGAGTATTGTACTCATGAATACTGTGTACTCATGAGTACTGTATACTCATGAGTACTGTGTACTCATGAGTACTCATACTCATGAGTACTCAAACTCTAGAGTACTCATACTCATGAATACTGTACTCATGAGTACTCATAATCATGAGCAGTGTACTCATGAGTACTGTACTCACGAGTAGTGGACTTACCCCTGTACTCACTCGTCATCGTACTCACTGTTTTTTTCTGGGTGTGTGATCAATCATCCTCGTACTCACTCGTGAGTTTGAGTACAAATGAGTGTACTCACGAGTGAGTACGCCGACCTATGCTAGCAGCGAGTTCATTTCCCACTCTGGAACCTATGGCGTATTATAGGCATCCGTGCGATTGGCTTCGGCCGGCAAAATCTAACTCAAATTTAACAGGGGTTATAAACCTGCAGAATAAGCTATTTGCGCTTATATTTAGCGCATATTCATTCTATAGCAGTAATACTGGCGTATACAAAAAAATTTAAGAACGCACACGTAACCATAGAAGCACCCGTGCGTACTGGGCAGACTATGCCGGTCATAGCTGCACAGCCGTCCGGCGCGTTGAGCTTATACTGGTCAACCCCCATGATCGACATTGCCTTCTGTGACTCCGTTTGCCGAGCACAAATTTCGCGAAACGAGTACTATCAACCGTAACAAACATTACCCAGACTCATATCCGGTCAAAAACAAAGCGAGCGTGGACAGCGGACCCGAGCGGTATGTGTATGGTGCCGCTATCTAGGAGGACTGACAGCAAACAAGGTGTTCCGCCCGTACGTGGCCTCCGCGCGCCGGTAGCCGATCGCGGAGGCAACGTTCTGCCATTCTCTGCATGCCTAGTCCGCATACTTGCGTTCGCTTCTGTACTTGCCCTGGAAACGGGATCGAAGGCGTCAAGACATGCACGATTCACCGGGAGAGTCAAAATTATGGCTTGAATTGTTGAATTTCTCAGTGAATAAAGCATCGTTTGGTGCCTTACTAAAAATCTTTCGAACAAAATAAACTTGTATTTTGTCTGCATGGCCCCTTTAAGGAGACGATTGGGTAGCTGCTGCTGTCTTATTCGCGACCAGTGCCATGCAGTCCCCAAGACAGTGGAAAGTGAACCCGGGGCGAATGTTCGAACAAGCTATACGAGGAAAGTGCACAAGTTGTGCGCTATTTAAGTAAATTTGCACCGGACCGTTCCCTACTGGAGCCCCACAGGTCGTTCACTAGTTTGGAGAGATTGTGTCCCGGTGGATATAGTTGCTGAAAGCTCGCCGGCATGCATGCAGGGACGTCTACATCGTCGCCCTGGTGGATCTCTCGGTCAGCTTCGTGGGCGGGCTCGTGGTCTTTTCTGTGCTGGGCAATATGGCGCACAACCTGCAGGTCGACGTGCCCGATGTCGTCAGCTCGGGTGCGCATAGGCCCATGCAGCGGAGCCTCGCTATCCTCTTTTGGCTCTCGTTGCCATCGTGTTCACTGTTACACCTTCTGAATTGAAAAAGACGCATCATGGTTTCAAGAGGTGTAGCTACTTTTTCGAGTTTGGTTTCAAGCCCCAAACTCTGATTATGTACGCGCGTTCTTAAAGTTCATCAATATTATGTATATCTTCCTCCAAGCACAAGGGCTACGGTAACCGCGATGACCGCTAATTCCCTTCCGAAGTTGAGCAAATCACTACAGCCAAACCTCGTTACAACGAAGTAGTTCCGGCTCGGTAAATTAGTTATATCGAATATTCTTTGTATGAGTAGCGATAAAAATCGACTCCAACAAATAGGCAATCTGGTTCGCGCGATATTCCTAGATACAAAAACGCATTTCTCTGGCTTCCAACCCGCTATAAACGAGGTAGTCATTTCATTTCATTTATTCATTCTGCGGGCCAAGATGATGGCCCATGCAGGAGGGGGCAATACATAGAAAGAAAAAATACAGGCAACGCATGACCAGGATGCTACCTATAGCATCCTGTTCATAATCCTTACCTACCTCCCTTTGGCATCTCAGACTAAATGGAACGTAATATGACAACGTTAAATTACAACAAAACATAGTTCGTTTGACAAAACAGACCCGCGTTTTTATTTGTTTGAAGTAAGATGTGACCTCCGTATGGCGGCTTTTCAGAGCACTGCAGGTTGAAGTTTTCCAATGGGTCCGAGCACGAAAGGGCTTTTTGACTTTTAACACGAAAGTGTTTTACTCCCGGATACACCAAGATTTTGCTGACATCATATCCGTCGCGGAAGTGACGCCAGAACGAAACAAGCCGCCTGTAAAGTGTGCACCCCTGCACACAGAGTCTTGCGGGGAAGCAACCTTTAGTACTAAAGAACCAAGGAATGAACCAGAGAACGGTAGTCCGTTTGGCCTTACGAGCGCGTGGAAAAACAACTAACGTAGCAGTGCAGGAAGATATGGGCTGGGCGTCGTTTGAAGTTCGAGAAGCCCAGAGTAAAATGTGTTTTGAGAGGAGGTTGAGAGCAATGGATCAACATAGGTGGGCAGCTAAGGTGTTTAGGTGCCTACACTTGAAAAGCGGGGACACGCAGTGGTTAAGGAAGACTAGAAGGGTAACGATGAAATACGGAAAGAACAGTGGAGAATCCAGAACAGCCAAGGTAACCAAAAAAAGAGGCAAGGCAGATAGAAACGAATAAATGAAGAGGAAAAATGGAAGCTAAAACGTCGTTAGTGATGTACAGGGCTGAGAAACTGGACATCAGAAGGGAAAATTTCTACGATAATTCCAAGGGCAGTGCTTCGCTTTTTGAGGCTAGAGCAGGTTGCTCGCGAACTAAGAACTTTGTGGGGAAGTATTCACAAAATGATGGGGTATGCGCGGTCTTCGGATAAGAAACGGAAACTACGCGGCACATAGTGTCAGAATGCGAGGGTATCCATCCAAATCTACATGAGGGAAATATTCGGCTTCCATAAGCCCTAGGATTTAAGTGCAGCACAGAGGAAGTTAACTTCAAGGCTGTAGAGGCGGCGAAAAGATGAGAATTGTGGTGGACGAAAAGCATAGAGGGGAATATTGCCTAGGACCGTTACCACCTGTAGCAGGACAAGAAAGTATTTTGTGCCTAATACGCTTTTTGTGTCTGCCTTAGGCAGCGCTAGTACTAAAGCAAGAGTGTAAAACATAGGTATATTAGTCCTTTTTGGTAAGATGACCCGTCGTCACCCCGCTACAAAGGGGAAACCAATAGCAATCAGCAATCGTCAATCATCATCAGTACGTTTTATTTAAGTTGTTCGTTTTCAGCTTTATATTTTAACACGATAGTGTTTTTATGCCGGATACCCCAAGATTTTACTGACGTCATTTCCGTCACCGAAATGATGCTAGTACACCTTTGCCGAAGCGACCCGCCAGCAGCACGTCGCTCGCCAAGCACACCCACAAGTCAGGCCGCCCACCCGAAAATCATGCTCTGCTGCAGCTTTCACTGCCCATTGCACTATCGTGTCTTACTGATTCCTATGACAGAAGAATCAACCAGTTTTTTTAGTATTACATACTATTGAAAATGTTGTGTTATCTTCTAATTTTTTTTACCTTGCTTTTATTAACCAGCTTTCGAGTTTCGAGCCTCGCGAAAACTTCGTTATAGCCGAAATACCCAGCAGCTCCCGCAGTTTTGGTTTCGTTATAAAAAGAACAAGTGTGATAAAAATCAAGCGTGACCAACCAAAGTTCATATTTACTTCGCTATTGCCGATAATTCGCTATATAAGCGTCCCCTATAACGAAGTTCGACTGGCCCACCATGTCACACTCGTAAAAGCTGGACTCTATAAGAAGGAGTGATTCCTCCAAATCCCCACTGTGCTGGTCTGTAAACAATTGTGACTCGCAGTGTATCACCTATATAGGAGCGCATGCTTTATTTTATGCAGCGAATGTTTCATAGAAAATTTTCACCGAGCCTGTTCGTGGGATGGGAAGCACTGAAAAAAGGTACGAGTCTTTTTAAGGTGTCATGGCAGAGCAAAATGGCGCACGGAGGTTGAGTTTCGAAGGAATGAAGGGCACGCCAAAGAAGTTGTGCGATGAAAGCTTCGAACTCGTTGGCCACTTTGGCTCCGTAGCGACCTGTGCTAAACGCACGCTCTCGGAGGCGTTATAAAGAAGCACCTACAATGGTTGTCCACTGGCCTGTTCACAACAATGATCGCCACCATGTGAAGGCAAAGTTCAAAGCGTGTGCATTCCATATGGTATGTTTCACGAAAACGCGTAGGCTCATTCTCAGGTGCCCTGGAAGAGATCTGCGAAAAAACTGAAGGCGAAATAATGGCGGGGTTCACTAGGTGAAGGGAGGGAGGGGGGGGGTGTGTCATAGTCCAGGACGCGCCATTGCTTGCCCTCTTCACCCAGGTTGGTCAGCTGGGGCTGGTCTTTCCCGTAAAATCTGGAACTCGCTGTGTCACCAAGTTTAGAATTGCAGGGAAGGGTCATGTTGCACGTGATATATACGCGCTGAGTTCACAGAGTGCAGGCGTTATAGAACGGCCATACGCAAGTTTTCTTCCTGGCGTTTGCAGAGCACATGGTGGTGCTTGAATAACTTGGGGCCACCTTCTGGACGCTGGAAGAGGCTAGTCGCCGCAACAGCTTCGCTGGAAATTGGGTTATCAGCTGCCGAGATCGCACAAGAGCGCTGTGATCTTTGTTTCGCTGTCCAGAGTGCCGTCCGACAGCGCTCCATCGAAGTGCCGTCAGACTGAGTTTCTGACGCTATTTTAACTCTTACGTACCTAATTTCACTAAAGGAAACAATATTTCAGATATCTAAAAACCGAATACTAAGCTAAGGAAGCTAAATAACTAACAGCTAAGGAAAGAAAAACAAATCAGGCAGGGTTAGGGGTCAAACTTGTATGCCAGGAAGTTAAGACGTTTGCCCCCTATGCTTTTACCCGCACATACTTAATGCTGCCAGCTGAGCCGTAAGAACATAAATGCTGTCGGATGGCAGTGTCGGATCGCTGTAACGCTGAGCTGGAGAGTTGCGGTGTACGCAACACAGCGTTTTTCTAGCATTCAACCATCTGCATCTGGAAAAAGTTGTTTATAAATCATTGCGAGACATTGCTGATTTCCTGACATAAGCTTGATTTTATTAAAGTTGTGCGATTTTTAGTCGACTGACTGAAGTGCCAAGCACTTTGTCAGGGTGCACGTAAACAACGGCATGGGCATGGTTGGCGTCAGCCAGCACCGCACTCGTTTATCGCCTGTGTCCGTCGCCCTTTCATGCGACAAACTACAACTTTGTTCAGATTGAGAGAAGAAGTTTTTGGTTCTAGCTGGAGAGAACTCAGCTTCATTGCAGCTACGAGAGGCCTCTTTAACAAAAAAAAAAGCAAGAAATAATGAAACATTTTCAAATTTCGCGCTACAGTGGCAGAGTACAGTTAAACATGGATATAACGAAGTTTACAAAAATTCGAAATTTTTCGTTACATGAATGTTTTCGTTACATGCAGGTTTCGAGGTAAAGGTCGCGTGAATGTAGTAGCGACAAAACCAAAGTTCTAGACATCAGCCCCCCTTCAAGGATTTATTTCACACTGAAAAACTGCGGGATTTCCGCCTGCTACTTTCCCACGAGCTTAGTCACTACACGGCTCTCCATAGAATCAAGGTCAATTAACCCGTATTGACAAGCGTAACTTAAGCATCCCTTTTGCTCTTGACACATTTAGGTGCCTCAATGCTTTCAGGGACGAAAGTTATGCCGAAAGAATGCCTTTTCGCGTATTTAATGCTCTTTCCCGCACACAAATTTGGTGAGAGGGTGCGAGCTGGGATACTGTAGAGGGTGGCAACGCTCTTCTTTCTCACCGGGGGAGGCGGCATTTAAAATGGCGAGCTTGTCCTGGAAAGACATGCTTTTCTTTTTTCTGGCAGCAGAAATCATCACCCCCGATCCGATACCACAGATAGCCTTGGAGACACGCGACATCACGCCGACAGGCAGCCCTGGCATTTAACCGACACCGTTAGCACACATGGATACACCCGTTAGTTTACGGTGCGGGCAAAATTCGCTAAATTAGTTAATTTTGACAAACGATTTTCTAGGAAAAGTACAAACAACAATTGATAAACAGCGTAGCGAATTTGTTAGATCATGGTTATCCGTCGCAACGCATTCGTAGCATAAAGGTCGCAAAAACATGGCTTTCAATGGGGCTGGCAATGGGGAATTGAAGAACTTCGCTAAATCCAGGAATTCTTTACATAGAAGTTTCTTACATCCAGGTTCAACTGCATAGGCAGTGACGTAGTCGAGGCCACCTATAAAACATATTTATCACTGAGTTAACTGGGTGTTAACATTCACGTGATACGATCAAACGGAAATATGACCCGCTACAACCGCCCAGTCATATTTCTTGGTGGTGGCTCTATTTGACGGCCACCAACCCCACAAGCGAGTTTCTGTGGCTTCATAGAGACGTCGCCGGAAAGTTGCGCTTCATCTGCTTTCCAAGGCTTTCGATAAAATTGATATCTCTGTTTCAAGAACAAAGCTATCTTTTTTAATGAACCAAACCTGTAATTTGTCCTCGTGGTCCCTTTAAGGCTATCATTGAGCTTCAACGGATGTTCGGAAAGTTGATTTCAATGTTTAAAAAAGAGGTATTTTCAAAGGTCGAAAAGCAGGCTGTTGCGACCAGATATGTAGGTTGAAACAAGATGGATACTGCTCTACGACCGCTGGCCTCACGGGCACAAAAGTCTGGGACACTTCCCTTCATCACAAAAAGTAAGCTTCAGGTACCCGTAGTTATACGATACTGCAGTTATAAAATACACGGATTGCCATATGTCACTCGCCAGAACATTTCAAGTAGACTAAACCGTTCTTTTAGGTCTTCTGTACAGTTTTGTATACTTCTTATAGACAATAGCTGTTGTAGCCTCTTGAATGGCTGAAATCTAAATTGACTCAATAGCTGTTATGGTCTTACATTGAGATTTCGCAATTACAAGAGATTTCGCTTTTTTTTTTTTAGATACGCGCAATATATACCTTAAGAAAGTATAGCCTGGCTTAAAATTATGCGACCCCCCCCTCACTGTGCGGCAACTGTTCAAGGTAATAAGCACTACCAGATTTATCCGCATCGAAGCTCATCGTAAGTTGCGCTGTAGGGCATGTGCAAAAAAGTAAATAAAGTGCCACAGGTCAGCTCCAGCCTAAAATTACACTGGAACAATGTGTTTTCCTTTTAGTTATGGAATGTTTTTCAAACATAAGCTTTCAATTCCCTATTCTTCGTATTTCATAACCGCTTAAAAAACAGTGCAACAAAAGCAATTTGTGATTTTTCAAAAAAACGGGACGAATTGTTTGCCTTGCTGAACGAAGTACCGAGTCCTGTGTGCGGCGACTATCTTTCCCCGAGGTTTCAGTAAGGAAAGAGAAAGCTTTTGGAAGATTCCGTTACTCCGTTTAGGCCCTAGGCCCCCACACGACTGCGCCCTCGCATCATTTGTGCTCGCTCGAGAAATATTGTGCTGAGGCTTCGTCTCTGATGGTGCTTGCAGGATTCGGCCTCGCCTTCATCACCTACCCGCAGGCGGTTTCTCACCTGACCTACCCCAACGCATGGGCGGTAGCCTTCTTCGCGATGCTCTTCTGCCTCGCCATAGGATCGCAGGTGGGGGAGCGACTTGCCTCGCCTTGCAGCAGCGAGCGTTTTTTTTATCGGCACAATGTTTTCTGATCTTCCTAGTTGAAACGAATAGTGTCAGAGCCTAGGGATTTCGCTGGTAGCAAAACCCTTCAACAAAGAAGGGAGGACGACAAGTTGGCAGGGCCAGCTGACGTCCGCACGCTGGCCGAGCAGGCTGCAGCGAGCGGAGCACGTGATGCCCTGAACGAGCCACATCAGAATAGCTAGATAGCGGTGGTAATATGGCTACGTGCGTCCAAAAATCTAGTGCCACATAGCGTTTTCAATGAGCGACGTCAAATGCGCTATAAGCGAAAATTTGTGACTCAGGAAGCAGCTTAAATGAAACACACGGCGCTGGCCCCCAGCGAGAATGAGCAGCAAATCGAACATCGTTGGCCGATGTCGAGGAAATATCATGTTGCGGGGCCACCAACGTGTCTGGCTTCCTCTCAGCTACAGGCTTATCTAGCGGGTGCAAAAGGATTCGCGCCAACGTTGGAGCTGTGGGAGTTGGAGCCCGGACCCAGCCCGCCAACAGGCCCTCTCCCGGGCTCTTGAGTAAGCGTGGTCACGAGGCCTCCTGGACTAAGGAGGCCTGTTACACAACCACTATTCCTCTTTCCCTTTTGCTAAAAAAATGCTCATCAATTAGCTGAGATACCGTCGTGGGTGCTCGTGTACAGAGCAATTTGTCTCCGATTTTAGCAAGCACTGATTATGGTTTTCGATATCATGTTCCTCATTGTTGTACATATTGTTTCCTTTTTATGCCCATCCTTCTGGTCTTTTTCCGTGGCCTGACACTTTCGTACGTTGATTGTTGTCGGCTACGGTCGTGCTCGTCAACAGCTTCTCTCTCGCTTCGCCCCAATTTGTCGGCCATTTGATATGGAAGACGCCTGGTCCCTCCTCTGCCATTGTCCTTCAGATGGCGTACGTGGAAACCCTCCTGACGTCAATGAAGGACGAGTTCCCCTACCTTCAACAGCGCCCAACGATGCTGGCCGCCATCGGCTGCCTGGCCGGCTTCCTCTTCGGCATTCCGTACACAACACAGGTGCTCCCTCCCGCATGCACTCTTCGTATTCAGAGGAGTGAGGGGCAAGGAAACTGCGATGATGCGTGGCATTTGGTTGTCATGTAACCTGGGGAGATATCGGCGTTAGGTCGCCCGCGCTCTTCGTGCTACAGTGTTTTTTTTTTCTGTTCCGCAAAACTACTAGCGCCATATAACGTGCCATTCATGATAGCAAAATTTGAAGTAAAAGCTTGCCTCGCACTGTCGCGACGGTGTCACGCGCAACAACAAAATACAAGGAAAAAAACGTGGTCAGGGCTAAAAAAGCAGCATCTAAGAGAGGATAGATAAAATGGGACCACAACAACACATAAAAATACTTTGCCTCACGCTGTCGCGAGCGCCGCCAAACAAAAACCAAGCACAAAAGAAAAAAAAAACGCCGACAGGAGCTGTCGGCTCGAGCGGCGCCTGACCGTTGCCGCCATTGACTATACACGTCACGCGTATACATTTATGCGCGATTTCTTCTCGCGCGTCCAGCTGGATCGCTGCAACTACCTGAAAATAACGCGTGAGGATTGTACTAATTTGAATGCTACACACTGTATAGCAATTCCCTATAAGGAGTTTTGCCCGAAACTTTTTATTTGCGACGTATACCTTGTCGAACCCCGATCCCGTGAGTGCGTGCGCGCCCGTTAGCCAGCCAAGCTGGTGGCCTTTAAACCCTTCGTCAATTGGCATGCCATGCCAATTGCATTTCATACTGTCTGGAAGCATGACAAACTATTCCTTTAATTTCGCTTAGTAACCGTTTAGCGTCACACAACACGGTATAAACTTTCACTCGCAGGGGGGACTGTACATCCTCAACGCGTTCGACAGCGAAATCGGGGGAAAACTGCTTCGGTGGATCGCCGTCTTGGAGATGGCGTACCTGGCCGCAGGTTACGGTTAGTGCGCTTCCTGGATATCAAATATTTACGCCCTGCTTGTTCCACTTGCCTGTCCAGTTCCGAACGTAAACTTTAGTAATGGCAGACGACTTGTCTACTGTTAATACCATCGGTCTTGGATACTTAAAGGAACATTTAAACTACAAACATAATATTAATAATATGTTATGATATCAAACAAAAACGTGACTACTCGGTTGTGTACCTGTGAACAATATCTTTGTTTTTACTTCTTGAATATTTGCCTGGTATATTCGTTTATAACGCTTGATATTGCAGTATAAATGCACCTCCGTATGGAGCTATATAGAAAGCTCTAGACCCCTTCTGCATTGAGCGCTGGCTACCGGCGGAAACATGCCGGTGCGCCGACACCGAGCAAAGCTCGACACTAGGCAGTGCAAGTTTTTTTTTTAATGGTTGTGGGCGCTAATATGTACGTACACCTCTATCTTCTCTCTCCTCTACTTTTTTTTCCCGTAAAGGTGTCGGCTTTACGACAGATAATTACGGGCCCCTATATCATCTCCCCCAACTCCAACAATCACTTTCTTCTTCTTCTTCTTCTTCTTTTCTTCTTCTTCTTCTTCTTCTTCTTCTCTTTTCTTCTTCTTCTTCTTCTTCTTCTTCTTTTCTTCTTCTTCTTCTTCTTCTTCTTCTTCTTCTTCTTCTTCTTCTTCTTCTTCTTCTTCTTCTTCTTCTTCTTGTTGTTGTTCTTCTTCTTCTTCTTCTTCTTCTTCTTGTTGTTGTTGTTCTTCTTCTTGTTGTTCTTCTTGTTCTTGTTTTTGTTCTTCTTGTTCTTCTTCTTCTTCTTCTTCTTCTTCTTCTTCTTCTTCTTCTTCTTCTTCTTCTTCTTCTTCTTCTTCTTCTTCTTCTTCTTCTTCTCCTCCTCCTCCTCCTCCTGTAAACGTACCTCAAACTGAAGTCCAGCTGCCCCCTGATAATAGATGGTGAGGGCACTTGCTTTTTTGAACTAAACAACAATTTCAGCTGCATCGCCCGTGAGAATACCAACACAAATTTGGCAGACATATGACAACTTGTTAACTCAATTCACTAGCAGCGTCACCTGGCTGCGGCGCCAAGACATGCTTACGATCCATTTCACCCCATTTGTCGTTTCATATACAGTTAACTCTCGCTACATGTAAGCTCAAGAGATCGGAAAAGTACGTTTAGTTTAGCAGGTGTTTCGTTTACAAGAAGATCGGGTTCGGCACTGCTTGAGGGGGAATTTAGCTATTAAGTAAAACGGTGCACTGCAGGCTCAAACTATTGCACTAAATTAAGCAGTGGGTGGTCTTTTTTCAAGGCTACTAGAGAAATTAGACGAAAACATCAAACGTGTAAACAGCCCACTTATTCCACCCGCAAAATACAACTGGGGCTCCAATTTATTGGCTTGTGAACGACTTTACATTTCCTGGTTTTAGCCCTGGCCTCTGCTTTTAACGACACCACCCATCCGCGACAAGCTTCGCAAAAACTGCTCAGAACCTTCTCATTCGAAGGAACTTCACGGCATTCGGACTGCCGATTCCGCCTGCGCAGAGGTCACAGGACGGTAAGGGCCAGTGGTCTATGATCTGACACTGACGCCTTCCTCAGCACGGCAGCAAGCAGAACGTAACTACGCACGAGTGATGACTCCGGACGCAGGGGGCGAGCTTTGTTTCAGGCCCTCAACACAAAACCAACCAACTCCGAGGCACTTGTTCCATTTAAGCGGCTGTTGCGTTAAACCGATTATGCTTTGTCAAGCGCACACACACACTGCGCGCGCGGAGTGACGCGTCCACACGCGGCGAGGGAAGAACGGAATCGAGCGGCGCACTCTGAATCTTACTTTCACCATGCGGTTTTTGCAATGCATTGTCCGGCGCATTCGGTCGCTATGGCTTACATGCATTCGGCCGCTATGGCTGTCCACACACCGCACACTTAGAGTGAGACGTACGTGGTTCAAAGGACCAGGAAGAAATCTGACGGCGGGCGCCGAGCTTCCCTCGCAACGGGCAGCCCTCCCAACGTCTCTGCTTGACGCAACCACGGCCACGACTGCTCTGTGTGCACCTTACCCTGTGCACCTGGCAAGGTTGCTATGACGACCGCTACACAGATGTGACGGACGCAGAACTTGGCGAAACCCTCCGCGACGGCATCCGCCTTTCCACTTCAAGCATATCGGCGGTACTTATTTCTACCATCAGAAGTTCATTCTCCGGACGCCAGTCACTCCACAATCCCGTGCTCTGTGCACACTTCAAGGCCCCTTATTCACGATCTATTGACAGCTGAGCTATAAAAGTATTTTACTTTACGAATGATAAAATTTAGCTGTTTTCCTGTGTAACGTATAAACTTCGTTATGACCAAGGTCTAGCTGTGGATGTTCGTAGCTCAATTACATTGCATGCCGGTGATAATCGACAGTGGCCAATTTTTTATAGGCTCATAATAAAATTAATTTCCTCGTCAGCAAACTAAACAGGCCATAAATCTCTCGCGCCGGCCGGTGCGTTCTGCACCCCGCAGCGTTTCATTGGCCGCATATCGTTATTTGCGTGTTTCTGGGTCTGCTGCAAGATCTCATGTAAACAGGTGTGCCCGCGCGTGCGTGCGTGCGTGCGTGCGCGTGTGTGTGCGTGCGTGCGTGTGTGTGTGTGTGCGTGTGTGCGTGTGTGTGTGTGTGCGCGCGTGCGTGCGTGCGTGCCCGAGCGCCCAGCACAAATTCGTTGCACGGGACGACGCGCCGACAGCGAGGCCGATTCACGCCTCGTCCAAACCAGACCAAACCGCCCGCGGCCGACAGGCCCAAACTTGCACAACCGCAAAGTCGCCTCTCCTTTTGCGCCACGGCGGCTCGGCCGCATCATGCATCGGGTGAACGAGCGGCAACCGACACGCCGCTGCTTGCCAACTCCATCGTCGGATTTCAAACTTCGGCCAGCGAGAGTCCTGATTGGAGCGATTCAAACTTGTTAGGGCCGCAACGAACTTCCGGGCCCGCCCGGAGGCACTTATCGTCGGCATTCTTCGGCGGCCCTTTTCGGAAGCACCGAGTGAAGAGGGGCTGTCGCCTTGGTGCAAGCCATGTAACGCTTTTATTACCTTTGTGCATACTGCATATAAATGTTGCTTCAACTTTTCGTCGGCTCGGAAACTTCATCGCTCTGCTCTGGGCTGCGTCGATAACGGATGGAGCCAGGCAACGTCGCTACACCCACGACTGTGCTCGGATGGCCAGGGACAACAGTGGTGGCTGCGGTGAAAGGGCGCAGTCCCAACAGTGGTGACAGGTTCGGGATGGCTGATTCCCAGCAGTGGTGACAGCGCTGGGAAGGCCAGTCCCAACATTGAATGGCAGCTGCAGGATCGACCGGCAACGGCTACTGCCTAGTGTGGTAAGCGCTGGACGTTTTCTCTCAGTTCACCAGACTTCTCTAGCACAGGTTATGGTAGTTTAGAGAAGGGCTGTATGCTTTGATTGTTTCAAGCCTAGAGAAAGTGAGTTGAAACCAGAGCTAGTGCCGAGGGTGTTAACAAAGCAGCGTAGGGAACTACTTGTGCGTACTTTACTAGTAGCTCGATAGTATAGGAACGGCAAGGGAATTCTAACGTGGGTAAGCAGCAAGACGCTAGTGCAAATGATGGAAGGCCTTAAAGGGACCCCGAAAAGCCTTTTGTAAACGTTACAAAAGGCCTGTATTGTCGCGTAGCACCAATATAGCGATGCAATGCCGTTGGAATTATTGATCTACATTCAGTATTAGCTGCGCCAGAAGCAATTAAACGCACCTCTTCCCCCTTGCCGATTGATTTCTCCTCCCTCTGCTGCTTTCAAAGCAGCTGGAAACACTGGGAATAGCCATGTGACATCGCGACGCTCGACTTCCGTTCTGCGCTAGCTACATTCCTGCGCCTAGGCACGCGTAAATCGCTGCGGACCCGTCTTTGCCTCGGGATCGCGCAGGAAGCAGGAAGAGCAGCCGGAAGCCAATGGCAGTGACTTTGCCGGCGGCTGACCTCGCCGGTGACTGGGCGAATCAGGGGGCGGCTCGCCATTGCATCAGCCGCGATCGCCGTTGCGTCAGCAGCGATCGGTTCGCTGCGGCATCGCGCTCATCGGCTGAGAAAGGCTATCTTCAAAAATTGTTTACAAATTATCCGTACAACGTATGGGTCTCACACTTGGCTCAAAAATCCCCCGTTGTGTGTTCTACCACCTGAATGCATTTGATTGTCACCTTAACAAAGCTTTTCTGGGTCCTTTTAAAGTGAAGGAACGCATCGAAATGTCCGAGGAGCTAGGCCTTGACTTAGGCCATGCGACACGGAGGCCTGCGATCCTTGAGATCATGCGGAAGGATAACGTAACGGTTGAGGAAGTCAATGAGGCCAGGGCTGAAATCAAAGAGCGCCGTGACCGTGAGCGCGAGAATGCCAAAGAAAAAGAACGCCGTCAGCGCGAAGAGGTGGAGTGGCAGAAGTGGAGGCAGGAAGCCAAAATGAAGAAACGAAGGGAAGAAGCCGAAAGGCAGGAACGGAGAGAGCAAGCCGAAAGGGAGCTCGAGTTGATGAGGCGAGAAATGCGGCTCCGGCGGTGCTTCGTGGCGTCCAACGTGACTTCTCCAACGGTTCAGCCGAGCGGCCCGAGAAGTCGGGACCAACGGCCGCCTTACGTTGTTGAGAGGTCAGGGCTGGGAGACGGAGCGCCCCAGGACAAACGCGAAGCTACCGAAATCGTATTCTTGGACAGAGAAACGAGCCAGGAAACGAGAAGGGCGCAGAGACAGAGGAGCGCCTCGAAATAAAGATTTCGAAACGCGCGAACAACGGTACGTTGTCACCGGTCTCCGATCAGCTGTTGCGCGAAAACGAGTTCGAAGTCGAAGCGCTTCCATAAAAGAGATACACTGAGCTCGTAGAGAACGGCGCTAGCAGGGAAAGTACCGCCCTGTCTGAGAGCAAAGGGGTAACGTACTAGCTGAGGCTTCCGATAGAGGGCCGTACGAGTCCGCTAATCGCGTTCATGTGTCGGCCTCGGTTTCAAGCAATCTCGGCAGAATGCTCAAAATCGGGGGAGGCCTTGGAGACGGCTTCCAGCCGCAGCGCGCACAGTGCGCGAGATAGTTTTCCCGAAATAGTGTGAACTGCCTTGCTGGCCAGACGAAGCCGGACGAGCCCCGGAAACAGAAGGTGTTCCTTCGGGTGCGAGGTCTAACTCATGTGAGGTTGTGGCAAAGCCTGTGAGCGGGACACGAAAGTCGCGCGAGCAACGAAGCCTGAGCATCGAGCGGACCGAAAGCTATGGCGGTAGCTTAGTGGAGCTGCCAACGCCCGAAGCGGGTTGCGTCATCCACATCGGCGGGGAAACCCAGCTGGCCCAGCCGCGCGAGGTGAACTCTACATTGTCCCCAGTCCTTGATAGCTGGCATACAGTCACGGTTGTGCACAGCTCTAACTTGCACCCGCATTTTGACCCAGTGGAGCGAAGGCACTCCGTCCGAAAGCGAAAGTTGAGGGCTGTCTGCTTTGAGCGAAAGCGCCTTGAAGCCAGTTCCGCACGAGATTACGGGTGTCGGACCTGCAAAGCTTGTATATGACCGGGGAAAGAGAGAAAGAGAACGCGTTTCAAATAACGAGACGAGCCGGGGGCGAAGAGCTAGTTCTAACGCTGCATTCATTTCCTCGTTCGGAACAGTACATCCCGTCATTTTAAGCTTCGGTCTTAAGAACGCGCCGTATTGCCTCTCGACACTAATGGGTCGTGGGTTTCGTGGCCTGTTTGAGTACGCGCTCCCTTACCTCGACGATGTCGCCATCTTTTTAACACATGGTAGGAGCAAGATTCGTGCGGAGCAGGCTCAAAGAAGCAGGCCAACAGTGAAACCGTCAAAGTGTCACATAGGATGCGCCGAAGTTACGTATCTAGCGCATGTGGTTGTGGTAGTGCGGCCTACGCAGACTGTCGGAAATCAAAGTAGTCGCAGTCGTAAACTATCACCAGCAAACCACTAATTCCGAGATAAGGACGTTTTTTGGGTGTGACTGGATATTATAAGACTTATGTGAAATATTACTCCACACTTGCTAGACCTTTAACTGACGCGCTTAGAAAGACTGAGCCAGTAAAGCTGGAATGCGACACAAAGGAGGACGCTTTTCAAACGCTGAAACGAGCCCTGAGCGAGGAGCCACATCTAATGGGCCCCGACTTTTCAAAGGGTTTCATGATTCAGTGCGATGCGAGCGATCGTGGTATGGGAGCTGTACTATGTCAAGAGGATGCGAACGGCCGGAAACGACCAGTTTTGTACTTAACCCGCAAGCTAAGTTGCAGCGAAGAGGCGTACAGTACATGCGAAAAGGAATGTGGCTGCGTCGTGTGGGCAGTGCAGAAGTTGGCGTGATATGGAGCCGGCTCCCTGTTTGTTGTAGAAACTGATCATTGGCCGCTTACCTGGCTAAATAGCATGTCGTCTAAAAGCAGTCGTTTGCTAAAGTGGAGTATGATACGCCAGCAGCACAAACTTGTCGTTCGCTACAAGAAAGGAAAGTTGAATGCTAACGCAGATGCAATAAGCTGTGTGTTCTAAGTAATGCTGCCTTCGTTGTACCCGTGACTTCTGTTTCGTGTCTTCGTGAACAGCTTTTAGCTTAGCAGGTATATGGAAGGAAAATTATTGCCCTCATTTGCTGCCTCATTATTTCCGCACGGCGTGATTTCTTGTAATCAACCTTAGTTATGATCATTTCGTGTTGTGTTATCTTTTAAGAGTCTTGAATCGCGCATGGGTCAATTGGTGTGAAGGTACAAACTGAGGATAGGCACTTAGCTAGAAGAGTTTATCACGTTTGTTTGGAGTCTGGTGTTCTGACGGAGGACTGAGGGTGCTTGCTTGCGCTGGGTGTTGCTTGTTGTCGGTTGGTTTTTTGCAAGTTGTAGAACGATGGGCGACCGGTGCCGAGAAACGTGATTGGGAGAGCCGGGCGAAGCTGGTTGAAACACCTGGGCAGCACGGCAATGTACCGGTAATCCGGGCCTGGCTGGTGGTATCTGAACGTGGAAAGGAGCGTAGGGGAGCCGCCCTTTTCCTGGAGCTCCGGAGGTGAACCTGGATGAGCCTGGTGAACGAGCCGCTAGGAATCCGAGCCACGTGAAGGCAGCTCGTCCTCCTGGCGCATTGTCTGGCGGCGGGAGTGGTGTTGTGCCAGAGCGCCCAGCCCAAATTCGCTGCACGGGGCGACGCGCGGAGAGCGGGGCCGATTCGCGCCTCGACCAAACCGCCCGCGGCCGACAGGCCCAACCTTGCATCGTCGCAAGTCGCCTCTCCTTTTCCCGTCGTGGCGGCTCGGCCGAATCATACATAGGGCGAACAGCCGGTGGCAGACGCGCAGCGGCATGCCTGGAAAGGGTGCCGCTATGTCGCCCTCCCTTTCCCCGTCGCGGCGGCTCGGCTGACGCAACCGCGTCGCCTCCATTCATCGGATTTCAAATTTCGGCCAGCGAGAGTCCTGATTGAAGCGATTCAACCCCATCGCGGCTGCAACGGAGACCCAGGGGTATAAAACCCGCCCGGAAGCGCAGCGAGTACGGCACTTATCGGTGGCACTTTTCGGAGGCACCGCGTAGAGAGGTGCTGTCGCCTTTGTGCGAGCCATGTAACGCTTTTGTTACACTTGTGCATACTATATATAAATGCTGCTTCAACTTTTCGTCAGCTCGAGAACTTCATCGCTCTGGTCTGGGTTGCGTCGGTATCGGATGGAGCAAGGCAACGTCGCTACACGAATGACTGCGCTCTGATGGCCAGTCACAACAGTGGTGGCTGCGGTGAGAGGGCCCAGTTCCAACAGCGGCGACAGCGTCGGGATGGCTGATTCCCAGCAGTCGTGACAGCGCTGGGAAGACCATAGTCCCAACAGTGGCCTCCAAAGTCCAGTAGCTGCGCGAAGCCGCTGCTCGTGTGGGCCGCTGGCTCAGGCTGCGCAGCTCCTGCAGGTGCGAGCTGCTCATCGCGCATTCCCTCTGCTCCGAAGTAAGGGGAGGGAGAGGAATTGGGTGTTAAGGGCACGTAAAGAGGAGGTGAACCGTGGTGGCACGAACTTGGCAGTCCGGGCAGTTGTCCGCGAAGCGTGAAGGGAAGACGCAGTCGGCACCAGATCCGTGATTTTTCGGCAGAGGGTAGAGCAGAGCGGGTACCTTCGGTGAGTGTGATGGTAGTGAGATACGCTGTGAGTGAAATAGAGGGAAGAGGACGGAGAGTGGCCGTCGTATGGGCCGGACCACCTAACCCTGTACGGAACGCCCTGAAGTGAAGCTCGGGGGCCGCAGCATGTGCTTCTTCGTTCCTGGGGAGTTAGGCATGCCCAGGACTGCTTATAATGGTGATTGTGGGTATGTTGGGAGTGGCTTTGAGGATTTAGAGTGCCGCCGGTGATATTCTCCATAGTATTGATTGATTGATTGTAGGGTTTAACGCGCCGACGCAACGCAGGCGATGAGGCGCGCCGTAGTGGAGGGCTCCGGATTAATTTTGACCACCTGGGGATCTTTAACGTGCGCCGAAATCTCGTACACACGGGCGTTTTTGCTTTTCGCCTCCATCAGAAAAGCGGCCGCCGCGGCCGGGAATCGAACCCGCGACTTCGTGCTCAGCAGCGCAATGCCTTAGCCACTGAGCCACCGCGGCGGGTCTATTCTCCATAGTATCGGCAGCCCTGTTGAGAATCAGTTATTATAGTTAGGTTGGGGGTGGGTGTTTGGTAGCTGCCACAAGGGGAATGGCAGTGGAGAGAGATACGAGAGATGAAGGAAAGTACCTGCGTTGAGAGGGTGCTCGCGTTATCGGCGACTACTAGGGTCTGCCAGGGTTATGGTGGATTTCGAGAGATTTCGATGTAGCGAGCAACCGTGTCGAGAAATACATCTGTTGAAGGTTTTGTACTATTCCTGTAGTTTTTTTTTTAACAAGAAAGTGTTTTACTCCCGGATACAGAAAAGTTTCGGTGACGTCATATTTTTCACGGAAGTGACACCACAACGGAACAAGCGGCCTGTAAAGGGTGCACCCCTGCACACAGAGTATTCATGCGGGGAAGCAACCTTTGGTACTAAAGAACCAAGAAGTGAACCAGAGAATCGTAGGCCGTTTGGACTTAGGAGCGCATGTAAAAACAACTAATGAAGCAGTGCAGAAAGATATGGGCTGGGCGTCGTTTGAAGTTCGAAAAGCCCACAGTAAAATGTGTTTTGAGCGGAGGTTGAGAGCAATGAATCAACGTAGGTGGGCAGCTAAGATTTTTAAGTAGCTATACTTGGAAAGCGTGGACACGCAGTGGTTAAGGAAGACTACAAGGGTAACGATGAAATACCGAAAGAACAGTGGAGAATCCAAAACAGCCAAGGTAACCAAAAAAGAGGCAAGGCAGTTTGAAACGAATAAATGGTGGGAAAAAATGGAAGCTAAAACGTCGTTAGAGATGTACAGGGCTGAGAAACTAGACATCAGAAAGGGAAATTTCTTCGACAATTCCCAGGGCAGTGCTTTGCTTTTTGATGCTAGAGCAGGTTGCTTACGAGCTTTGTGGGGAAGTGTTCACAAAATTCACAGTGTTAGACTACGAGGGCATCAATCCAAATATACATGAGGAAAATATTGGGCTTCCAGAAGCCCTCGGATTTAAGGGTAGCACAAAGGAAGTTAACTTCAAGGCTGTCGAGGCGACGAAAAGAAGATTAGAATGCTTATGGACGAAAAGCAGAGGGGAATATTGACTAGGATAGTTTCCACCTGTAGTAGGAAAAGAAACTATTTGTCCCTAAAAAGTTTTTTGTGCCTGCCCTAAGCAGCGCTAGTACTAAACCAAGAGTATAAAACAGGTATATTAGTCCTTTTTGGTAAGATGGAACATCATCACCCCGCTACAAAGGGGAAGCCCATAGCAATGAGCAATCATCATCAGTACGTGACACTTGGGGTTGTTGGTTTTCAGCTTTTATATTTCAACACGAAAGTGTTTTATGATGGATGCCCCAAGTTTTACTGATGTCATATCTGTCACGGAAATGACGCCAGTATACCTTTGCAGAAGCGACCCGCCAGCAGCACGTCGCTCGCCAAGTACACCCACAAGACAGCCGCCGACCCGCAAATCGCGCACTGCTGCAGCTTTCGCTGCCCATTTCACTTTTGTGTCTTACTGATTCCTATGACAGAGGAAGCAACCAGTTTTTTTTACTTTAACGTTTTATACTTCTGAAACCAATAATAGTTCGGCTTTCAATTTTCTCGACTTATCCGGCAGTTTGTATTACGTGTGTGGCCGTAACCAGACATTACTGTGACTAATTTTAACCTGCTTGCCTGCAAAATTGGCTTCATAAGTGATAAACTAATGGTCGTTCCTCCAGGCATCGAGCGATTCAGCCTGGACGCAGAGTTTATGATGGGCGTGCCTACGGGCTGGCCGGCGAAGATATGCTGGAAGTACGTCTGTACCATCGGGCTCACTGTAAGTTGGAAGTTTTATCGTTTTTAGGTATTTGTTAAGAAAGAGCTTTTTGAAACACTTTTTCATGGCAATGACACGGGCTTATCGTGAAGCTGCCATGAGCTTTGACTTTAAAGGGACTAGAAACAATTCTTGATCGGATACTGCCTTCAGATTCACAATTCTTTAGCAATTAAATGCTAATATGCAAGGCGTAATACGATTAAGTAGCCAACAAAACAAAAACCTGGTGTGGTGTCATATACACACGTAAAACAAACGATAGACGTTCCATCTACCATATTTGCGGAGGAGAGGTAAATCCGGAGTATCAAATAAGAGATCTCAGAGTTTTGTCTCCAAGCTTACCTCTTCAACCTCTCTGAAGACGAAGGCTGTCTTCCTATTTCTATTTAGGCTGACACAGACAGGATGTTCATTTGAGAACACAGGAAGGCAATATCGATGTGCCTAGGCCATTCCATGTTCTTGCCCGAAGCACTGACAAGACCAAACTAGGACACATTCGTCCAGGACACACTCAACGCCTCGTTCAGGAACTGCCATGGGCCGCTCGACGATACATGGTGAAGTAACTTATATGGACACATACCGTGCCAGGAAAATTAGGTTTTCTTATATTGTGTGTGCGCGCTTCTGTGTTTATGTTGTGTATTTATGTATGCTTTTCGCCTTCATATTGTCCCGTGACAATACTGTTTCCGGGAGGGGTGTAATTCCGCCGTTTAATGGTCAATCGCCGGCAGGGTATGTGCCGCCGAATCCGAGCTGAGCTAAAAGGTGAAGAGGTAGACGATCGAGGTTGGCGTTCGGCCATTTTAGATTCCGCCGGTCTCTCCTCACTTTGTGCGGCATTGCACTCTTAAATCACTGTTTCTTTTCATTTTATACGAGACATAATAAACGTCGTGGTTAGTCATTATTTTGTACAAATAAAAGGGCTGACTCTCAATTTAAGGCCTTTCTAGCTTCTTTCAAGCAGCCGTTCCAACTCACACTTTATGTGTTTTCGGGCTTCATTATACAGACTGATCAAAGTCAATTAGACCGGTTTCTTTTTAAAAATAGGCGCTTAGATTTACGCAAAGACAAACTCTGCAGTGAGGTTATGCGCCCATGGGGACACGGAAATAGGAGGTAATTATTGATTTCGGAGGGTTAATGAACAAAAATTGGTTAATTAACTTTTTAGTGGCTACAGTAACCAGGCATGTTTGTTTTGGAAAGTGAGACGCAATTATGTTTCTACGCAGTTTAAATCGACAGAACTCTTCTGGCGCATCCGTAGACCCAGATATGTAATGGCGAAGTTTAACTGCAATTGGCATGATCACGCGAGTAAGAAAGTGAAGACCGGCGCATAGCTCCTCCCTTCTGTGGCGTGCCTACTGTGTGCAGCGTTTAGTTAGACGAAGGGGTGGAGGCTGTGGGAACACGACCTTAGCGCGTTCCCTTTGGTTCGGCTTCGCCACGCCGCTTGCTCCTCGGCGAGGGGGATCTACCTCCTCGCCGTAGGAGTGTCTTTAAGCCGGCGAGCGCGCGCGGGATGCGAGCTGCGGGGGGGAAGTCGGAGCTCGGGAAGCGAGGCGTCAGGACGCGCCTGGCGACCTCCTTCCTTCGAGGATCGGGCAAAAAGGAGGGCGACAATGGCTGCCATCGGTGTCCCAGCGAGGCAAACGCGAACGCGCTGAGGCGGCGCCCCGGCGATGACTGTTGTCGCGGTGAGTCGAACCTCTCGATTCCCTTAAATTGCCCGGGCGAGGAACTAGGAACTAGAGCCTGCATGCTCTTTGGATGTTTGTTATTCAGTAATAAATGTCAATGAGCGAAAACACTTGTCGCTTCCTTTGTTCCGGTGAGCCACGGCCCGCCGCGGCTGGCGCGGCACAGCGCGCAGCCGCGGGGTGGGAGATAGCTTGCTAGCGGGGCGAAACGAGAAGACAAAGACTGGTTAGTCTCTCTCGTCGCCGGTTTTGCTATTGCAGGGAAAAGTAAACCAATCTACTTTAACCCCGCTATTATCCCACAAGGCATAGGCAAAAGTGATAACTGCCACTAATTCATTCTTGGCTTGCGTTATCGCAATCTGCAGTACTAGAAACCGCTATCGAAACACAGTACAAAAGGGTGGAGCTATGCGCCGGTCTTGACTTCTAGCATGCCTAATCATGCGAGCGGCAATTAAACCTCGCAGTTCGATATCTTGGAGTACGGATGCGCTAGAAGAATTCTGCCAAATGAAGCTGCGTATAAACACGATTGAGTCTAACTTTCCAAAACAAACATGTCTGGTTACTGCAGCCACTAAAAAGTTAATTTATCAATTTTAGTTAATTAAGCCCCTGACATCAATCATTAACACCTAATTATGTGTCTCCCTGGGCACATAACCTCACTGTAGAGGTGGTCTTCGCGTAAATGTGAGTGCCTATTTTTTAAAAAACCTGTCGACTCAACTTTGATCATCCTGTATTTCGGTCAGTTACACTTCATTCTGCTACACTCCGCTGCCAACAGAAGAGCGGAGGATGCGCCTTGAGAAATTTCGTTTCCGCGTTCTGGGCTGCGCCTCTTCACGCATCGCAGCTACTGCAAGGCTGCGCGAAATTGTGAGGCTTTACAGTGTCGCAATCCGGCGCGAGCCGCGGCAGAGGCCTCCCTCGCTGCGGAATTCTTTATCTATGAAGGAAATTTAGCGCGCTCAATTTTGTTTGCCAAGTAGAACAGTTGTGAAGTTGTTAGGACTTATCCATAATTTACGATTAATTGATATCGAATTGTCAGTAGTTTGCTTATATTTGTCCTTAGCGGGCAATATTCCCGCTTCTCGAATTTCAAGATGTAGGGACAAACTTCCCAGTATTGACCGAGAACTTGCTCTTGTCGGAGTGATTCCTCTTACGTTGATCTCTAAATGAAAACTGTCTGTTGCCTCGTCAATTAGATGCTGTAGCTCGGCGTATTGGTAGCCTGCTTTCAAGCTGAGCTAAAAAAATTCCTGCTTGACTTCAAGTATAAAGTGTTTTGCTCCGACAGGTCGCTAACTTCCTTCTGAAATGACATTTTATTCGCAACGAGCACTTCGTGTCCTGTGAGTAAGGTGCCTTGTGACTGCTTTCGCCTGCAGGTGATCTGTGTCGCCAGCGTTATCCAGACAGAGCCGCTTACGCTCGGAGACTACAAGTATCCGCAGTGGGTGGAGTTTACTGGAGTGGCGCTCGTGTACATCCCGGTACTGGTCATGGTGGCGGGTGGCATCAAGCACTTCGTCAACTGCAACATGGTGAGTGGTGCGCACGAACTAACTGATGTCTCCTAGGACTTTTTTAGGCGTGGAGTCAAGTCAGAATCTATTACCAAAGTCCCGCCCGCCCCTTTATGGATGCTTAGAGGACGACAGTACGGAGATATGGTTTACGTATGTATTGCAGCATTTAGGCTTACGTGGCCTTATATTATTGTGTTTCATACATGGATGGTTCAAGTATACTGCGACCGATATCCATGCTCTCATTGAGCTGAAAACAGCGTAATTAACGACGCGAAGCTCAATGTTGGTCAGTTGGTCCACTGGCCACAAAATGCTAGCTAAATTAAAACGAATTTAAAACAAGGAAGCACAGGATAATCATTAATAACGAAGCGGCGTTCCCAAGCTCGAGCGCTGCCACTTGCATTTATCTCAGTGAAACCGCTTTTTTTTACGCAAGTGGGACATCTGTCAGATCAGCGTGACCATGTCCGAAGCCTCCCGTATAGTGTCAAGTTTGCTTCTAACTCGTTTGCGCTAACGTTGATACGCAGCTGAGTAACGGGGTGGCGCGGGGATGTTGTGCCCCCATGTTAGGCCTAAGGCCGGCAGCCGGCACCTGCAGCTCTACGGGCAATGGGAATGACTTTGCTTGGCATGTTGTAAGGCTCAACTGAAGAGGCCCCTAACCTCAGTCCCTAACGTAGGACGTTATGCCTTACATCACGCTTTCAGGCCTAACCCCGTCGATTGCTATCCATTGGCAGAAATACATCTTGTGCTCCTCGTACTTCAAGCTGCTGGTACCGGATGACGTCGTAAGACATCAAAGTGAAACTTTAGGCCTAAGATCTGGCACATACACGACTGTTGCTGCTGTTATTGCACCAAAGTTGTACATACCCACAGAGTTGCACAATGCCGTATTGTGGAGTAGTGGACAGGGCTTTATAAACGGCAACGTGTGCTGCTGCAGCGCGCGTTGCTACAGGCGCTGCTGGAGAATCAATCAATCAATCGATCAATCAATCAATAAATAAATAAATAAATAAATAAATAAATAAATAAATAAATAAATAAATAAATAAATAAATAAATAAATCGATCGATCGATCGATTAATGAATCAACCAAGCAGCCTATCTGCCTGCCTACCTGCCTGCCTGCCGTTCCGTTCGGTTTCGTCCCTTCATTCCATTCCGTTCCATTCCGTCGTTCCATTCCCTTTGTCCGTCCATCCGTCAGAGTCTGGACACATGACATGAAATCTGCGCCCAGTCTCTGAATTATGTGTACCTATCCCGAAGCTCAGCTAAGAAGCGTTTTAACCCTTTCAGTCCTGATTTTTTTATTTCAAGCAAAGCAAAGCTTTCTGTGTGTTTTCTTAAATATTAGTGTCCCATAAGACCACAAACCAAATTACAGCTGGTAGTATTAGCAATAACGGCTTATTAATGAGGCAGTTAAGGCATCTGGCAGTTAAACATTTTATGTTGTCCAGAAACGTATGTTTTGCATGTTCTCCTAAACCTTATCAGGACGTGAGCCTACAAACAAGAAATGAGCTTCATAGTGCCCGTATTTATAGATTTGCAAGCTTGGGAATAAAACCACGACCTCCGTTTTTTGTTCTTTCTTTTTTTTTTCCTAAATGTCGAGATTTTGTTCCCACCGGAGCTTGTTGTTCTTTGTAGCATTCAGCTCCGCTAAAATGCTACAAGGCTGATGTCTATCGCAATAGGCATCATTGAAGAACAATTCCCCAGAAAACTAGCAGTTTTGCTTATTCTCTATGCGCTGGAGGACCTTTTATGTGATAGCACCAATTTTTGAGGTGGTGGCGAACGCTGCTTTCGCACCATTTTCCGTGGTTGGCACCACCAAATTATCTCATCAAAGCCTTTGTAAAACATTACACGGGCTGTGGATGATCCTGGTTCACTAAGTGATACAGCACCAACAGTTTTCTTTGCCGGGGCTTCCTGCATCAGTTCCTTCTGTGATGCAAATAAACAAACTGTACTTTGAATGTGATTGAAGAGTACTCCAAGATGTATTTTGTCCAGTTTATGAGGGTGAAATTTTTTTATTTTTCACTTGTTGATTGATTGATTGATTGATTGATTGCTTGATTGATTGATTGATTGATTGATTGATTGATTGATTGATTGATTGATTGATTGATTGATTGATTGATTGATTGATTGATTGATATAGGGGTTTACCGCGCCAACGGTACACAGGTGATGAGGCATGCCGTAGGGGACGGTTTCGGAATACTTTTGACCACTTGGGAATCTTTAAAGGGACACTGAAGTGAATTTTTTAAGCTCCCGCTTTTGCTGGCACTGCCGAGCCCGGCTCAAATTAACCCACTTTTCATCGTTTATCCGGTTTATAAGTCGCTAATTATTTCACAAAGCCCGAAAGAAGAAAAACTACCACGCATGGTCTGCGGCGCACGCACCAACTAAAGGTTGTGACGTCAAGAGGAGGTGCACCGTGATTGGACGATGTCCTAGATAGGCATTCGAACAAGTTTCAGTTTCGGTTCTGTAAAACAACCGCCTTCACATCCAACGTTATCATTGGATGGGGATTCTCGATATCTTAATAATCGTCATACTGCGCTTCTGCCATGTTGTCGGCTGTAAAATGCTTAAGTTAAGCCTCCCAGGACGGCTTGGAATCGTACAAATCCCTAGCCGAGGCCTACGCAGTGGATGAACGCCCTCCGCGCCACCGCAGGCGGTCAAATGCCATGCGCTTTTTCCTCATCTTTGGAGCTTTCCTCAATCATGCCTGTATCGTAAAAATTGGCCGCGTATCTGCTCCTTTCGTTGCAAATGCCGTCAAAAGACGATAGTCTTTATCGGCTTTTGCAAAGTAAATGCTTCCCTTCGCTTTCCCTGTCACCTCTCATGTTGTTCCTCTTGCGTCGCGCTCCTCCCAAGGTAAAGACGCCAAAGGTTTGCTTAAATCATTTTAAATTTCCCGCGTTCCACTGCTCCACACCGGGTGTCTCGATGCGAACGCTGCCGTACGGCGAAGACGCGCGTTATTCGAGGCGCCCTACTTCAACGTTTATGGAACCGCGTTTCCCTACGCCACGTGCGTTGCAAGCAGAACGTGGAACTTATCTAGTGGGACCTTGCGTAACTTTTGCCGGTTGATTTCTTAAAATGGCGCCAGAAGCTATAGTGGCGCGGGCGACAGCAGGCGACAGCCGAGTGAATTCTTTTTCTGCAGTTGATGAAGTAATTAATTTCGCAAAAGTCAAGCATGTTTGATTTTTTTATAAAGTAACACTGCAAATATCACTTCTGTATTGATTTGTTGTCTCATATTTGCGTAATGTCTTGTTCTTCTTCAACAATTTTGACAAATATGAACATTACACCGGACTTAGACGGGTAGATTTAGCTGTGACTATGTAAGACTATTTCGCAGGCGTTGTTTTGCTTTGGCCGGGTGGCTGAATCGAGTCACAGACAGACAGACGGACAGACAGACAGACATACAGACAGACCTAAATTACTGGGTTTAAGTAGCCCAAGAAAGACTATCGTCTTTAATAAGCGTGTTCGCACCTGGCCAAGGGTCTCCTGATTCTGGCCTGTGCCCACTGCCCGCAAGCAGTCGGTGCTTATGGCAACAGAACACCAACGAGAACTCGCTAGAGCGTCAGTGTCAGTGTGCGCGGGTTCTGCGGACTCGTTCGTGGAGCAGTGAACGTTACGGCCCAAAGATGGTGAACTCAGTATAGAAAACATCGGCCGAAAACGAAAAGGTCATCTTACAAAAAAAAAATGTACACACGGGGATTCGAACTTTTGACTTGCAAAATAACATACTAGCACTCCAGACAAGTAGGCCGCGGGCCAGCGCGGCGAATGTTGGAAATATGAGGTATACAATATATAAACAGTTTACACTTTTATTTTGTTTTAGCATTTTAAGCAGCTTAGGTAACTATTTGTTGTATAGCGCTCGTGCAGTAAGCGTCCCCAAATTCCTACAATATCTCACGTTTAGCAATTGCATTTCGTAGACGGAAAAGCGTTCGCAGATGCGTAGTCGGGCTGCTGACCACTGTGCTTGTTCACCCAGCGCAAGAAATTGCTTCCTGCTCCCTAGTTTTACTCTCTACGGTAAAAGTTTCTGTAGATTTTAGATGCGACTGCATCTCATTCACTCGCCTTGTCCCTGCATCCGGCGTCGTCGGCGTTGTTGTCGGCGTCCGCCCCTCCCCCATATCCTCGCCGCGTGAGCTGCGCTCTCCGCCGCTCACCCCCTCTCCTCTCCGATAGAGAACACTCTCTCGCGAGGGGCATTGGATTGGATTCGAATGAATTGGCTTGGCTTGGATTGGATTGGATTGGATTGGAGCGGATTGTATTAAAGTGGATTGTGTTGGATTGTGTTGCGTCATAGCCGCGGCAGCCGCGGCAGCCGCACTGGCGCCGGCGCGTCCCCTGATGCAGCGTTATGCGCGCTATAAAACGCGGTGCCTGCGCCGCTCCTCTCCATCGTTCCAGCGCCGTTCGTCCGCTGTCCAACGCTGCAACGTGAACCCCCTATGCGTTGCATCTGCACAGGTGTTCCCGCGAGGGGAGGTGGGAGTTTTTATTTCCTTTGTACCTCTATTGACTTCGCTGTCTTCTTGCGCTTGTGGAGAGCGACCCGGACTTAAAGCTTGATACATTGTAAAACAAACAAGCTAAAGAAAGGCGCATTCTTCCATTTACAAACATATCGTGGCTTAGTTTCTACTCAGCGAAGGAACTGCGATGACCCTGCGAACTGCAATCGATTGATTGAGCAACGAACTGCGATTGATTGATTGATTGATTGATTGATTGATTGATTGATTGATTGATTGATTGATTGATTGATTGATTGATTGATTGATTGATTGATTGATTGATTGATTGAACACGCCGACGCTACACAGGCGATGAGGGGCACCGTAGTGGAGGGCTTCGGATTACTTTTGACCACTTGGTGATCTTCAACGGGGCCCCAAATCTCGAACACACCAGCGTTTTGGGGGCAAAAATTTGAAAATACTACAACTATTCGGGATGACTGCGGTGTGTCGATTCATATGTATAGGTTGCCTCAGTGAGTGCATCCGCGGGTTTGGCGGAGGTGCGCGTTAGAATCCGTAGTCGCGCATCAGCAATAAAGATTGCAGGGAAGTCTGGGAATTTGTGCTCGATCGTCACGCTAAGTTCCTTAGGGAAAATTTCCAGAGCTGCCAGCTGTATGACTTGAGCGACAACATTCTGAACTGTATGCAGCACTACAGTACGAATAAAATGCATTGTCACTCTTACGCAGCGGGAGCTAGATGATGTGGGCGAGTCGGAGTAACATTACTTGCAGAAAACACACCGCATTAACAGGGCAAAAGAAAACACACAAGTACAATGGATGGGCGCTAACTTCCGACTGAATTTTACTTGAAGAAACAAAGGTCTTTATACACTGGAAACGAATAGAACCATAGTGACAATAACTTAACTATTGACATTCTCCCTTAGAATGCGGGAAGCAGCTACGTCGGTGATATCGCCAGTGTCAAATGCGCTCGTTGACGTGTACAGCCCCACCTTAATTCCTTGCTTATCTTCCGTTTAATGGCTATGTCCACAGCGACGATTTTCGCGGGATAGTCCTACTATTTCCCCGAGGCATTAGGCTTAATACTTCGTGGCATACAGATACCGCCGCAATCGATATGCTTGTGGCAATAACCTCGACGCATCTGCATCCTGCCATTTCTTCCGGCAGAATTGCTCCGAGGCGGTTAAGCCCAGCCCTGAATGGGGTCCCAAGGAACTGCCCAACTTGATTCGCTACCGGCTGTTCCTGTTCGAACGCGGCATCGTGCCCCCCGGGATGACGGAGGCTGACCACGAGCACGTCAAGGAGGCCGCGCTTGCGATGGGCCGGGATCCGGACCCTCACGGCCACGGCAGCGCCGCCGCCGGAGACGCGGATAACAAGGACCCGATTCCGCCGGCCCACCACAGCGGCGGGCCGCTGCTAGCAGAAGGCCCCGAACACCACGCCGCCGAGGCCTAGGTGTCTCGACACATGCCCTTCGGATCAATGGGGCGGCCTGCGCGTAGAGAAAAAAGATAGCTGAATAAAGACCATCTATATTTTTGGCAAGATTAAACTCGGTGTTTCATGCGTAAGGTGTACGTCCAACGGTTTTTCAAACTTGTGCTCAGTTTCTGCAATTTGCCTCTACAGCTGCGTTTTGGCTTTTGATAACTTGTGGGTCTGATGGTAAAATGAAGTAATGTTCACGTTGTTTTCTGGAGAATTGTGTTTCTCAATCGGCAATTCAAGGATGAGGTTATGGGGAAAAGAATAACAGATCCTTTATGTCGGTTGAGAACGCCTGGCAGCTCTCGACAGCGTTACTTGTGGAACTTGTGGCTGCGGCACATAACATCGGCGACCTTTTGTTGAATGTGCAGAAGGGGTAGTCTACCGAATTCCCTTAACGTGCGGAAAAGTACGTTGGCGAAACTGGGAGATGCGTCAACGGTATGCCGAGGGAGCATATGCAAATAATGTAAAAAATGCGTGACAGACGAAAGATACGGAGGGCTTCCTGGTAAGCCATTGTTCGGATTGCAGGGACTGTATGCCAGAATTACAACACACTTCCATCAATAGAAAGTGCAAATCGCGGCTCTCACGTGAAATTATCGAATCATAAGGGATCCTAACGCTTGGTGAGACATGCGTCAGCATGGCCTCTATCACCCTGTCTGAGAAAGAACGAAATTTTCCACTTATGCGCAGACAAACCGTAGGTTCGACGGCTGTATATATTGTCTCTCTTTTAAAATAAAACCAGTTGATAGTTGAAAGCAGTCCCTGTCGTGTACCTCTCTCTGTCCTTGTCTCTTTTTTGCGCTGTTTTGCCTAGATTATGTACCGACACGCCCAGTTTTCCACGGTAATTAAAATCGTTGCTCTGACGGCTAGTATGTATTTTGCTATAGCCATTGTTGTGACTTCCTCTTTGCAGCAGACGACGCTAACCATCATCATTTCATTACGCTTGTCACGAGCTGCCGCATGCTCATGTGGCTGCGCCGGCTCGCGCCACTTCTTCTAGTTTCCATTAAAGCCTCATCGCATCACGACGTGTCGCTCCGCTTTCTGAGCATCGCGCCGCAGCTGGAGGACCTAGAGGTCCAACAGCCATTACGGATGTGCGCGTCACTTTGAATACGCCTCATTGGCAAGTCTGACCACCGTCATCGTTCCGTTCGCAATGTTGCGGAATCTTACAACAGATTATGCGATTTCAAACTGAAGTGTAATTGAACGTTTGAAGCATGAGACAGTGCTCTTTCCGGAAGGCGCTATTTAATTTGTCGACGGCAACTTTCTTCCTCCCGAATCATGCAGCAGAGTAGCGAGTTAGATTAGGCAGTAAACGTGCGTCTCGAAGCCATGAAAGAGACAAAACAAACGGAGAACACGCGCAAAGCATATGCGCTGAGAAAATGGGATAGTGCGGGATCGGCTTGCCTTTCTGCATGTGTCATCTGCCTTTTTAGTACCGTTTTTTCTTCCCGAGTAAATATATAGCGGCTGCAAACACCGGGGACACAGTTTCCAGCAAAAGGGAGAAGTGAGGCCCGTACGATAACCGTGTTATGTGCTATATCTAGTATTATTATTTGGACATGTTAAAAAACGCGAAGTTGTCCGCTCTACGCGTCCTGAAAACCTGGCTATTACACGAGGCACCACAGTGCTCAATGCTTTCGCCGTCATTACACGTTCGGATATGTTAAAGGGTGAACACAGGAAGGGGTGTCTACAGAGTGAATTCCACATTTTAGTTTTTTGCTAATTCCACGGCTGGAGGCAGCAGAAACGAGTCGATGTTGTTAGTAGGAATTCGGCGTGTAATAATTTAAAACACCGAGGTGGGCCTTTTTTGTTTTGTTCTCCCATGGAAACACAGTTCTCCGAAAATATTGGCACGTCTGATACCCCGTATCAATCTACTACATGCCGTATATTGCGGGACGGCAGAGTAATTTAGAAAACCTGGGAATCTTTAACGTGCGTCGAAATTCAGGCACATTGAAGTTTTCTCATTTTTGTCGATATTATAAAAACGGCCGCTGGGTGACGTAATCCAACGGTTCTTCGGTTGTTGTGTAATTTTCGTGCTTCAACACCCCTCATGTAAAACCCCACCCATTGGGGTCTTTGAGGTATCTGTAAATAATAAATAAATAAATCAGCCAACGGCTCCGCCACCGGCCAGCTTTGATGATCACACTTGTCAAGTGTTTACACTTTCCACGTGCGCGACATTCGTTTTAAGCAAATTACGAAAGGAAACAAGTGTACACATCTCCGGTGTGGACCTTTGCCGTTGCGCAATGCGTCATTCTTGCGTCCTGGGTGTCGCTACACAGCCGCAGCGAGGGAAGGGCAACTAAGATGCTTCGTGTCACCTGCAGGTTTTCGAGAGCGGGCCGTTTAGTTTGTCGAGCCTTGCACTCAGCTTGCGCTACCAGCAACAGCATAGCAGCATCGGGAATCGGGGTGCACGCCCTTCATCATCTTGTAACGACGAAGAGGAAGGAGAAGGAGGTAGCCTTTATTGTGGCAGGAAGACTCTACGTCAAGTGGGGGAAGGGGGAGTAGAAGGTGAGGGTTTGTAACTTGGGACATCTTAAATGCGTACAGTTCGACCCAAAACAGGTGGGCTCCTTGAGAAGGCTGGAGAGGCCGCGTCGGGTGAGGAAGGCAGGCTCACGACTTGAAACTGCTCGCGCTAGACCGCTTTTTAGAGAAAAATGTGACATTAAAGCCAGCATGGAGGGTCCCGGTGTTCGAGGGTCGATGTAAAGAGAGGTTGTATTTGGAGGAGGCTTGAAGGTTCTGTAGCGCGCGAACTTTGTGCAGTGCCAAATTAGGTGCTGGAGATTGGCGGGCGGGGGGAGGCGCAGAAGGGACGAGAGCGTCAGGGGTGCTTGGAATTATCTTCTCAGGAAAAAGTGCGGGAGAAGTGTGTGAGAAGATGGGTTAAGCGTGCTCAAAAAAATAACTGTTCGGGTTCGGGTTCAGTTCTGGCAAACATTCCGGTCGGATCCGGTGTCCGGTTTAGTTTGGTTTTGGTTAGACAGCCTGATTTTAAACCACTCGATATTTCCAGAAAACGTCTCATTGAATGAATCGGGAGAATGCTTCAGGAACCCCACTTAGAAAGCCACGTCGTATGGCTAGCGATGAATATGAAGAAGTTGGAATTAACCCAGAACAGACTTGCAGAAAGCGTCACCTTTACCCAGGTAATGCAATGTTCGAAGAGATATCGGTGCATGAATATTACTGTCTTGGGCAAGTTACCACTGCTGGATACCACGAGAAGAAATCGATCTGGAATAATTGCAGGCTGCACTGTATCCGGTCAGCAAAAAAAAAAAAGGTACCCTTAACAACGAAGTTGTCGGTGGGGCGCTTGCTCTACTACTCCCAAGCGCAGGATGTAGTTACGTTGGCCTAGATATTAAAGATAGTGGCGAAGAACGCAGCCACCCAGATTGGCTTATCGCGTTACCATGGTACGAGTAATCAGGAGGTCGCGGGTTCAGTCCCCGTCCCGGACCACGGCATTATTTTGCTTTTTTAATGTGTCAAAAAATTTCCATTTATACACGAAAAAAGTGCTACTTACCCTTTGCCACGGAGCAAGAAGTATTAAGGAGGCGAAACAGGGCTTGCTCCGGCGGCGCGATAAAGTCACGGCGCCGGGCAAGGCTCCGACGCGCCCTCTGCCGCGAGGCGTTAGAGGGGAAAGGCTCGCCGGTTCAAGGTTACTCAGTGCATTGGGCGCTGCCGTCATGGGCAAACGACACCAGCGAGTCCCTCGCGCGACTGGACTTTCATTGGAGTTGGTTAGCGGCGGAAGAAATCTTCCCGTTTCAAACATCGTTGCCTATAGACGAAGGGGCTTTGATTATTTTAGAACGCGAAACCCACAAAAAAAAAAAGAAACTTCTGGTTGAGAATCCAGGTATAATTAGTTTCACTGAATGATGGTTCTTATTCCTCTATGCCACTAGTTCATGTTTAGATTGTCCCAACTTCTCCGCCCTGCGTGTGCAACATGAAAAGCTCGCGCAAATCTGAGAACCCCTCGAGAGGCGAGAGTGAAACACTCGTGGCGGGCAGGCGGCGTCGGCAGACGTCGCCTGCTCCGGGATTCCTTCTAGTGCTTCGTTTCAAGCGTGGTATGGCTTTTTACTAGGGCGGTATTTATTAATAACTGCTGCTAAAATGTCCACTACTTCTTTTTGTTTATTTTTTATATAGGTCAGGTCAGAAAAACATTCTAGGGACCCACTTTCTTCAAAGTGTCTCCCGCCCGGCCTCCAGCGGCTTGTGGACTGGACAACCCCGCTGCAGCCCGCCACTACACGGCAGACGCTGCTTTCTCTGTGGGAGTTCGCGCGCTCCTTAGGCGTCGACCGCCGAATGTAACCTTTAAACTCTCCCCCCCCACCTTCCTTTCTTCCCCATGCTGACCGACGTGTCCACCTCCTGTAATTAAGTTTGGTTATGTTATGTTATCTTACAGAAAGAAATCTGGAAAATTTCACACTATATTTGATGATATTGCGATTTTTGTGCGTCGCATCCGTAGAAGAACATGTAAACTATAGGGACCGGGCGGCCACTGTATGGCACCACCGTCGCTTCAGCGAACAGCGCCGCCTGTGGCGAACCACTCGTCAGTGGAATGCCGGAGGCGCTCAACGCACGTTGTTGCGCATGGCGTTCTGTCGTTCTGCTGCGGTGCAGCTTGCACAACGTAGATAACCATACGGACTTTTTTCAGATCGTAGAACTTGAGCGTGGAGGTGACCTTTACGAGGCATGCCATGTGCATGATTTACGCCCATACTCAGTAATTACAAATAGCGGACGACGCTCAATGCGCCCAGCTGGAAGTCAAGCTAGAAGTGTAAGTGCATTCCTTGATACAAATTTTTCATGCCTGGATGCAGTTTTGCGTAACGAGGAATATATTGCAGTAAATTGTCCTACAAAGCCGGTGTGTGCAGCCGATCCAGAAATGCTGCGGCGCTGGCGTTTGGCAGTTGACGAAACGGCATCGGGCACAAGCGACAAAGTTTGGGGGGGGGGGGGCTTCTAATATTTACCTTATAACAGAAATTGTGATGGACGACGCTTCCGTAACTTCATTAACTACGGTAGAAACGTGTTTAATTTCAGAGAAATAAGCTCAATACAGTAATCGGGAATAGTTTACAGAATAAATACTGCAAGATAGTAGAACGTTATTGATTGTCGTAGAAAAACATTGCTTTACAAGAATTGCGATGATTGCTGGCTAGTTGGTTAATGGTTTTTCAAAAATCAATTCCCGCATGGCTGAAGGACGAGAGACAGGAGGGTTCCGAAAACTATGTTCTCAGTTTCACAACTGAATGCTGCGGTCAGTTTACAAGCTGCCACCCACGCTTGAAAAATCATGAACTCCTCCGTCTAACGACGATAGCAAAGCTTTCTCGTGTGGATTTCGTTGGTTGCCTTCTGAATTTAAAATTTGACTTGTTGAGCTTTGAATTTGACCAGCACGCAGCTTGGTCTTTTGATTGCAGCGCACATTTCGCATTAGATTCCGCGAGAAGAAAGCTTCGCGTTCAACCGTCGCTGTCATTAAACGGAGGGCTGGATGATTTTGCTGATTAATTTTGCACTTCCATGCACCCCTTTCCACACTCCAACTGCTTCCAGCGGGTCGGAAATATGTTTGTGCTGGAAGACTCGGGCTGATGCACCCCCATTTGAGGCAACTAGTCGCGCGTTTTGATTTCTTCACAAGGCATTGCACGATGTACTCGGCAAAGAATACTTAAGCGTTATAAAACACAGGCTGACGTTAGCACTGCCAGATTTTTTAACTCTCGGTGCCAGCCTTTATACCACGTAGGTGGTAAAATGGGAAGGAGAAGGGGGATGGTTTGTAGCTTGGGTTGTTGGGTGGTTGAATAACTTTGGCTCTTGATAAAATGACCAATACAAACGTGGGAGCTCCCCACTTCAGCTATTAGGCTCCCATGCTGTCACAGTGTCGCTCACCAAAGCCGAAGGCACAAAGCTCTCGTTTACAGAAAGTGTAAACTGCCGCGACGTTTCCACGGCCACACGGTAATCGACCTCGTACGTAAGTGCCTTTTTCAAAGCGCACGTATCGAGGTATCCCAGCGCTAACGCTGGCGTGGAAAACGTAGTTAATGAAACCAGTGCAGATAATTTAAAGTTGTAGAAATGAATATTAATATTAATATATTGTTTTATTCCTACTCAGATCGAGCGGAACCAAGCGCAAAGCGCCGAAAAAGCGCTCATGCGGATGTAGCCCATTCCCAAACGTAGAAGCGTCAAATAAGGTTACGTGGCCGTTAGTGCATTGAAGAAGAAAAAGATACCAATAATAGTAGTTTTATTTGTACTCAGAACGTGTAGGGCAAGCGTAGATCACTGCTAAACATGCTCATATCATGTAGCACTTACCCAACTTTAGAAGCGTCTGACAAATTTAGGCAGCCGTTATTGCATCTAAGAACCCAACACGTATTGTGCACGTATTGTACCCATTGTACTAGACTTCATTTCAGCGCATATATCCGCTCAAAACACCACCAAAACGTTCAAAGCACCGAAGGAAACACGGCAAAAACAACGGGAGGCTGCGTAGCCCAATGCACCCGCTCATTCCACTAACGAGGGGAGCGCCGATTGGTGGCGCCACCCGTCCAGATGCCCGGTCCCTATGGCAACGCGCTTGACGCGTCATCTGTTGTGCTGCTCCGCAAGCTGCATTTCCCCCTCGTCAGATAGTGACACTAACGCGCCGCCCGCCCGCGCTATTCCAGCCCAGCGGATTCTAGCCCCTCCTCAAATACATCTTCCCGTGCCCTTTGCCGTAGTCGGTGTTCTGGACTACCGGATTTATGTGTCTAACCACAGAGGAAAGCTGTCCGAGTAGATTTCCTCAAGCATATTCCACATATCCTAGCTAGATTGACTAAGTAAAACAATGCCATCGCAAATTTTCGATGGTGCAACTATTCTTCATTGATCGGCAATGCTGACGTTCCCAATCAAGTTCTCCAACCCCCCCCCCCATTATAGACATCGTAACAGGGCTTCAGTAACCTGCATACGCTGGACGCAAACGGAAGGGATAATACGCCCTTCGATGCTGCGAACGAAACCCGCAAACTCTGGTTCAGCAGCATAACGTACACCGATTGTCTGCAGGGATTTTTGGCCTTACCTATACGCACGTATGTGGAGAAAATGAGCGTACGCACGTATACAGACGTACATTTAGTTCAACCAAGACAGCACATCTCATTCGGGTTTAGCAAACGTCGCATATTTGCGCTTAAACACAATTCTCCAGAAAACAAAATGAACATTAACTTCATTTTACCATAAGACCCCCAAGTTATCAAAAGCCAAAATGCAGCTATAGAGGCAACGTGCAGAAAATGAGCACCGGCTTCGAAACCGTCTGGCGTATACCTTACACGCGAAACACAGAGTTTAATCTTGCCGAAAACATAGATGGTCTTTATTCAGCAATCCTTTTTCTCTGTGCGGGCCGCCCCATTGATCCAAAGGGGATATGTCGAGACACCTAGGCCTCGCCCGCGTGGTGTTCGGGGCCTCCCGTATGCAGCGCCACCCCGCTGTGGTGGGCCGGCGGAATCGGGCCTTTGCGATCCGCATCTCCGGCGGCGGCGCTGACGTGGCCGTGGGTGTCCGGATCCCAGCCCATCGCCAGTGCGGCCTCCTTGACGTGCTCGTGGTCAGCCTCCGTCATCCCGGGGGGCACGATGCCGCGTTCGAACAGGAACAGCCGGTAGCGAGTCAAGATGGGCAGTTCCTTGGGACCCCATTCGGTGCTGGGCTTAACCGCCTCGGAGCAATTCTGCATGAAGAAATGGCAGGATGCAGATGCGTCGAGGGTATTGCCGAAAGCATATCGATTGGGGCAGTATCTGCGTGGCACGAAGTATTTAGCCGGGTTTCTCAGTGAAATAGTAGGACCATCCGGCGAAACTCGTGGCTGTGGACACAACCATAAATCGGAAGTCAAGCAAAGAATTAAGATGGGGCTTTATACGTTAACGAGCGCGTTTGACACTGGCGATATCACCGACGTAGCAGTTTCACGCATTTTATAAGGGAGAATGTCAATAGTTACGTTGACGTTACTATGGTTCTATTCGTTTCCAGGGTATAAAGACATTTGTTTCTTCAAGTAAAACTCAGCCGGAAGTTAGCGCCCGTCCATTGTAGTTGTGTGTTTGCTTCTGCCCTGTCGGTGTGGTGTGTTTTCTTCAAGTAATGTCGCTCCGACTCGCCCACATCATCTAGCTCCCGCTGCGTAAGAGTGACAATACATTTTCTTCGTAATGTAGTGCTGCATACAGTTCAGAACGTTGTCGCTGAAGTCATACAGCAGGCGGCTCTGGAATTTGTGCAGAACGAACTTAGCGTGACGACCGAGCACAAATTCCCAGACTTCCCAGCAATTTTTATTACGGATGCACGACTACGGATTCTAACGCGCACCACCGCCAAACCCGCGGATGCACTCACTGAGACAACCTATACATATGAATCGACACACCGCAGTCATTCCCAATAGTTGTAGTATTTTCGAATTTTTTGCCCCCAAAACGCTGCTGTATTCGAGATTTCGGCGCCCGTTAAAGATTACCAAGTGGTCAAAAGTAATCCGAAGCCCTCCACTACGGCGCGCCTCATCACCTGTGTAGCGTCGGCGTGTTAAATCAATCAATCAATCAATCAATCAATCAATCAATCAATCAATCAATCAATCAATCAATCAATCAATCAATCAATCAATCAATCAATCAATCAATCAAAGTTTTTGACCCTCGTATAACCGGACAAAATACAACTTGGAGTACTCCTCAGTCACATTCAAAGTAAAGTTTATTTGCATCGCAGAAGGGAATGATGCAGGAAGGCCCTGCCGAGAAAAGCGTTAATGCTGAATCACTTCGTGAACAAGGATCATACGCAGCCGGTGCAATTTTTTACAAAGGCTTTGATTAGATGGTTTGGCGGCGCCAACCAGGGAAAATGGTACGAAAGCAGCGTACGCCATCACCTTGAAAATTGACGCCATGAAATAAATAAAAGTTCCTTTAGCGCATAGACAATAACTAAAACTGCTAGTTTTCTGGGGCGTTGTTCTTCAAGGATGCCCATTGCGATAGACATCAGCCTTGTAGCGTTTTAGATGAGCTGAACGCTGGAAAGAACAATAAGTTCCGGTGAGAACAAAATCTCGACATTGAGGAAAAAAAAAATAACAAAAAAAAAACGGAGGTCGTGGTTTTATTCCCAAGCTTGCAAATCTATAAATACGGGCACTATGAAGCTAATTTCTTGTTGGTAGGCTAACGTGCTGATAAGGTTTAGGAGAACATGCAAAACATACGTTTCTGGACAACATAAAATGTTTAATTGCCAGATGTCTTCATTGCATCATTAAAAATCCGTTATTACTAGTACTACATGATATATTTTTGTTTGTGGACTTATGGGTCACTAAAATTTAAGAAAACACACAAAAAAACATTGTTTTGCTTGAAATTAAAAATAATCCGGGTTGAAAGGGTTAAAACGCTACTTATCTGAGCTTCGCAGTAGGTATACAGAATTCAGGGTCTGGGCGTAGATTTCATGTCATGTGTCCAGACTGACGGACGGACGGACAAATGGAATGGAACGACGGAATGGAACGGAATGGAATGATAGAACAAAACCGAACGGAACGGCAGGAAGGCAGGGAGATTGACTGATTGATTGATTGATTGATTGATTGATTGATTGATTGATTGATTGATTGATTGATTGATTGATTGATTGATTGATTGATTGATTGATTGATTGATTGATTGATTGATTGATTGATTGATTGATTGATTGATTGATTGATGCTCCAGCAGCGCCTGTAGGAACGCGCGCTGCAGCAGCACACGTTGCCGTTTATAAAGAAAGCATTGTCCACAACACCACAATACGGCCATGTGCAACTCTGTGGGTATACATATGTACCACTTTAGTGCAATAACAGCAGCAGCTCTCGGGTATGTGCCAGAGCTTAGGCCTCCAGTTTCACTTTGAGGTCTTACGACGTCATCCGCTACCCGCTGCCTGAAGTGCGAGGAGTACAAGAAGTATTTCTGCCAGTGGGTAGCAATTGATGGCGTTAGGCCTCAAAGCGTGATGTTAGGCATATAACGTCCTACGTTTCGGCGTAACGATTAAGTACCTCTTAAGTTGTGCCTTACAACAAACCAAGCAAAGTCATTCTCATTGCCCGTGGAGCTGCAGGTGCCGGCTGCCGGCTTTAGGCCTAGCGTGGGGGCGCGACATCCCCGAGGCACCCCGTTACTCAGCTGCGCGTCAAAGTTATAGCGCAGGCGAGTTAGTTGCAAACTGGACAGTATACTGGAGGCTTCGGACATGGTCACGCTGATTTGACAGACGTGCCACTTTTGCTTGCGCGAAAAAAAAAAAGCCGTTTCACTGCGGTGAATGCAAGTGGTAGCGCAGGGAACGCCGCTTGGTTATTAAAGGGACACTGAAGCGATCTCTAAACATTGCGCCATTACGAGCGAAAATTATAGTCTGGAGTCTGTAGCCCAACTTCTCTCGCTGCGTTTACGAGACTTTATTCACCAGAAAAATTAATTCGAACATGCTGTCCTCCTCTTTGCAACCCCGCCCATTTTCGGTGGCGTTTTGTATGACATCAGAAAAAAATGACTTGGCTTCACTGCGCGACTGCACGGCTCGCCGACCTTCCGGTGGAGCCAGTAGGGTCGGCGCAGCATTTAGTCCGCTGGCCGCCGACGGGTCGTCGCAATTCGTTCGCTCAGTTGAAACTAAGCCACGACACTTTTGTGGATGAAGAATGTGCCTTTCTTTAGTTTGTTGGTTTGTACACCGTATTTGATAGCTCCAAGTCCAGGTCGCTCCACACAAGCGCTAAACAAGCGGACATGCGATGCTTCGCTGACTGGTACGCTAGTAGGAAAATATAGGGCCACTTGAAGGCTGGAGAACAGTCAGCGAAGGAAATATAGGTACTAAGGAAATAAAATCAACCGAAACTTTTCCCGTACAGCGTAAAACTAGGGTGCAGGAAGCACTTTCTTGCGCTGGGTGATCAAGCACAGCGGTCAGCAGCACGATCACACATCTGCGAACGCTTTTCCGTCTTAGAAATGCAATTGTGGAAATTTATGGGACGCTTACTGCGCGAGCGCTATACAACAAACAGTCACCTGAGCTGCTCGAAATACTATAACTAAATAAAAATGTAAACTGGTTATACGTTATATACCTCATATTTCAAATGCCGGTAGCGCTGGCTCGTGGTAGAGATAAAAGAGAAAAAAAAAAGGCTCGTGGTCGAGTGGTCTGCAGCGCTAGGTATTTATTTTGCAAGTCGCAAGTTCGAATCCCCGAGAGTGCATACTTTTTTTATAAGTTGATTTCTTGAGTGGGCACAGGCCAGAATCAGCAGACCCTTGGCCTGGTGCGATCACGCTTTTTACGACACAGGCATGAGTGAGGCAAGCTCCAAATATGGGTGAAAAGCGCATGGCATTTCAGCGTCTGCGGTGACGCGGAGAGCGTTCGTTCATCCACTGCGTAGGCCTCGGCAAGCGATTGCTACGATTCGAAGCCGTCCTGGTAGGTTTAACTGACGCATTTTACAGCCGACAAAAACATGGCAGAAGCGCGGTATGGAGATTACTGAGACATCGCGAATGCCCATCCAATGATAACGTCGGTTGCCAAGCACGTTGTTTCACAGAACCGAAACCGAAACTTGTTTGAAGGCTAATCTTGGGCACCGTCCAATCGCGTAGCACCTTTACCTGACGTCACTGCGGTTAGTTCGTGCAGCCGCCGCAAACCACGCATGGTAGTTTTTCTTCTTTCAGGCTTTATAAAATAAATACCGCCTTAGCGCCCGAATAAACTATGAAAGGTGCGTTCATTTGAGCGAATCTACGCAGTACAAGCAAAAACGAGAGCTTGACAAATTCGCTTCAGTTAGTTCGTGCAGCCGCCGCAAACCACGCATGGTAGTTTTTCTTCTTTCAGGCTTTATAAAATAACTACCGTCTTATCGCCCGAATAAACTATGAAAGGGGCGTTGATTTGAGCGAATCTACGCAGTACAAGCAAAAACGAGAGCTTGACAAATTCGCTTCAGTGTCCCTTTAATTCTTTAATGCGTAGCATTCTTTGCCGAGAACCCCCCCCCCCCCCCTTCCCGACAGGACTCTGTAACGCCCTGCATTTCCACGAAAATGCAGATATCGCGGACGTTTCACCGGTAATCGCTATAATAGCGTAAATGGAGGTAATGGTTGCACAAAATTGTGAAATAAAAAATAAAAAAGCTACGGAAAATGACGAAACGTGTAACTTCCTGCATTTCCACAGTAATGAATATTTAGCGAAAGTTCAACCTGTTCCACCGGACAAAATATTGAAAAACTAGAAAAAAGAAGAATATAAAATAATTACGGAAACTGGCGAACCGTGTAACGCCCTGCATTTCCACAATACCTAATGCACATTTCGCGAAAGTTCCAAATGCATTCGTTATAATAACGTAAATGGAGATAATTCGTCGGAAGAAATTTTAAGAAACTAAAAAATAATAAAAATGTTAAAAAATTACAGAAATTGACAGAACCTATAAAGCATGGCATTTCCACAAAAATGCATATTTCGCGAAAGTTCCAAGTGTAATCGCTATAATAACGTAAATGGCGATAATTGGTCGCGCAAAATTTTCAGAATAAATAATTAGAAAAATATTAGGCAATTACGGAAAATGGCAAACCGTATAAATCCCTTCATTTCCATGATAATGCAATTGCGGGATTGGTGAGACAGGATTTAGAAAAACAAAAAAAATGGCTTAAAAAACTCACATTCAAGAGAAGTGGCGTAAGAATGCTACGCATTAGTAGATAATTCTCTGAATTTCTGCAGAATTGTTATTAATTATCCTGTGCTTCCTTGATGATTTTTAAATCAGTTTTAATTTAACTGGCATTTGGTGGTCAGCGGACCCACATTGAGCTTCGCGTCGTATTTATGCTGTTTTTCAGCCCAACGAGAGCATCGATATCGGTCGCAGCACTTGAACCGTTCATATATGAAACACAAGGAAGGCCACGTAAGCCTAAATGCTGCAATACATACGTAAAATATATCTCCGTACTGCCGTCCTCTAAGCATTCATAAAGACAAAAAACACACTCAGACATACAGACACAAAGTCATAGTGCGGAGGGTGGACGGGATTTTGGTAATCGATTCTGGCTCTGCGCCTAAAAAAGTCCTAGGAGACATCAGTTTGTTCGTGCGCACCACTCACCATGTTGCAGTTGACGAAGTGCTTGATGCCACCCGCCACCATGACCAATACGGGGATGTAGACGAGCACCACTCCAGTCAGCTGCACCCACTCCGGATACTTGTAGTCTCCGAGCGTAAGCGGCTCCGTCTGGATAACGCTGCTCCCACAGATCACCTGCGGGCGAAAGCAGTCACAAGAGCACCTTACTCCCAGGGCACGAAGTGCTCGTTGCGAATAAAATGTGATTTCATAAGGAAATTAGCGACCTGTTGGAGCAAAACAGTTTATACTTGAAGTCAAGCAGGGATTTTTTTACCTCAGCTTGAAAGCAGGCTACAAATACGCCGAGCTACAGCATCTAATTGACGAGGCAACAAACTGCTTTCATTTAGAGATCAGCGTAAGGGGCATCACACCGACAAAAGCAAGCTTTCGGTCAATACTGGGTTGTTTGCCCCTACATCTTGAAATTCGAGAAACGGGAATATTTCCCGCTAGGGACAAATATAAGCAAAATACTGACAATTCGATATCAATTAATCGTGAATTGCGGATAAGTCGTAACAACTTTTAGAACTGTTCTACTTGGCAAACAAAAAACTGAGCGCGCGCTAAATTTCCTTCAGAGATAAACTGAAATTCCGCAGCGAGGAAGGCCTCTGCCACGGCTCGCGCCGTACTGCGACACTGTATTCAGCTTCGCAATTTCGCGCAGCCTTGCAGAAGCTGCGATGCGCGAAGAAGCGCAGCACACAACGCGGAAACGAAGATTCTCAAGGCGCATGCTCCGTTCTTCTGATGGCAGAGCAGTGTAGCGAAATAAAGTGTAACTGACCGAAATATAATGAAGCCCGAAAATGAGATAAAGTGTGAATTGGAACGACTGCACATAGAAACCAACTAAAATGCATTAAAATGAGAGTCAGCATAGTAATTGCAAGAAATAACTACTAAGCACGCCCTTCATATGAAGGCGAAAAGCATAAGTAAATACATAAAATAAACACAGAAGCGCACACACACAATTAAGATAAACTAAGTTTCCTGGCACGGAAGCCTTGATGACTTCAGAGAGACACAAAGGCTACGTTCCCCTCGGTCAACGTTATTATCGTTCCCTCCATTCGGTTCAAAGCATACTCCAGTCAACGACCGGTCCCCTTCATGACCAGTCCCGTCGTTGGCCACCACAGTGATGCATCCGGGGGCGCGGGAGGAGGAGGAGGAGGAGGAGGGGGTCTTGCTCATCCTCTCATAACCAACACAGGAAGTGCGTCGAAAGCCCGTTTTAAAGCGAAGCTTTATTGTCCTCACTGATGCCTTTGTACGCCAATGCGCCCTGCAGGAAAGCCAACTTTCTCTGACGATGGTGATGAAAGAAAAAACGAAGGAAGCTCACACTAATGCGTAAGACGACGGTAGCGAAGCTGTACACAACAGTAGCGTTCTTCCTCTTTTCGCCTCACGGCGTTGTTTACAGCCCTGCCGCTGTACGAGGGACCAGCTAGATATTCGTCTTCCTCTATCGTACATGGTTCTGCGCCGCAGGTGTCCTCGTGGCCTTCTTTCGTGGCGCGCGCTTATCGCTGCGGTGGTGGCCACTGATCTCCACTTAGTTTCTGGATGGCGCTTATGCATCGTCAAGCGGCCCAGTTCCCGAACGAGACGTTGAGTGTGTCCTAGCCGAATGTGTCCTAGTTTATTCTTGTCAGTGCTTCGGGCAAGAACATGGAACGGCCTATATACACCTCGAAGTTGCCTTCCGGTGTTCTCAAATGAACATCCTGTATGTGTCAGCTTAAATAGAAATAGGAAGACAGCCTTCGTCTTCAGAGAGGTTGAAGAGGTAAGCTTGGAGACAAAACTCCGAGATCTCTTATTTGATACTCCGGATTTAACTCTCCTCCGCAAATATGGTAGATGGAACGTCTATCGTTTCTTTTACTCGTGTATATGACACCACACCAGGGTTTTGTACTGTTAACTGCTTAGCCGTATTGTAACTTGCATATTAGCAATAATAAATAGAGAACAAAGTATGAGGACATTTAGGTGCTTATGAATTGGGAATCTGAAAGCAGTATCTAAAAGAATTGTTTCTGGTCCCTTTAATGTCAAGGCTCGAGGCAGATTCACGATAAGCCCGTGTCATTGCGTGAAAAGGTGTTTCGAAAAGATCTTTCCTAAAAAAACCATAAAAAACAATAAAACTGCCAACTTACAGTGAGTACGATGGGACAGATGTACTTCCAGCATGTCTTTACTGGGCAGCCCACCTGCACGCCCATCATAAACTCTGCGTCCAGGCTGAATCGCTCGATGCCTGGAGGAGCGACCATTGGGTTATCATTAATGAAGCCAATTCTGCAGCAGGCAAGCAGGTTATAATTATACACAGGAATATCTGGTTACGGCCACACACGTAATACAAACTGCCGGATAAGTCGAAAAAATCTAAAGCCAAAACTATTATAGTTTTCAGAAGTATATAAGGTTACAGTAATAAAAACTACTACAGCCATAGTACAACACCTTCAGCGAATGTATTCCTCGACACGGTTGCTCGCTACATCGAAATCGCTCGAAACCCACCATACCCCCCCTCGATCCTAGCAGTCACCTATAACGCGAGTACCCTTCTCAACGCAGGTACGTTCCTTCATCTCTCTTATCTCTCTCCCCTGCCATTTCCGTTGTGGCAGCTACTCAAACACCCACCAACAACCCAACTATAATCACCGATTCTCAACAGGCCTTCCGACACTATGGAAAATATCACCGGCGGCCCTCTAAATCCTCAAAGCCACTTCCGACATGCCCACAATCACCATCCCAAGCAGTCCTGAGCATGCTTAACTCCCCGGGAACGAAGAAGCCCATGCTGCGAGTCGAAGCTTCACTTCAGGGCGTGCCCTACAGGGTTAGGTGGTTCGGCCCATACGACGGCCACTCTCCGTCCTCTTCCCTCTACTTCACTCACAGCGTATTGCACTATCATCACACTCACCAAGGTATCACCCGCTCTGCTCTACCCTCTCTGCCGAAAAATCGCGGATGTGGTGCCGACTACATCTCCCCTTCACGCTTCGCGGACAACTGCCCGGACTGCCAAGTTCGTGCCACTGCGGTTGACCTCGTCTTCAGGTGCCTCCAACACCTTATTCCTTTCCCTCGCCTTATTCCCGACCAGTGGGAATTCCCGATGAGCAGCTCGGATATGCAGGAGCTGCGCAGCCTGAGCCCAGGGCCCACATGAGCAGTGGCTCCGCGCGGCTTACTGGACTGAGGAGGCCACTGTTGGGACTATGGCATTCCCAGCGCTGTCACCCCTGCTGGGAACCAGCCATCCCGACGCTGTCACCACTGTTGGGGCTGGGGCCTCTCACCGCAGCCACCATTGTTGCGACTGGCCATACGAGCGCATTTGCCTGTGTAGGAACGTTGCCTTGCTCCGTCCGCTATCGACGTGGCGCAGAGCAGAGCGATGAAGTTCTCGAGCCGACGAAAAGTTGAAGCAACATTTATATACAGCATGTTACAAGGGTAACAAAAGCGTTTCACGGCTCGCACAAAGGCGACAGCACCTCTCCACTCGCCGCCTCCAAAAAGTGCCGCCGATAACTGCCGCGCTCGCTGCGCTTCCGGGCAGGGGTTTATACCCCCGGGAGACCGTTGCAGCCGTGAGCGGTTTGAATCGCTCCAATCAGGACTTTCGCTGGTCGAAGTTTCAAATCCGACGAATGGAGGCGAAGCCGTTGCATCAGCCGAGCCGCCACGGCGGGGAAAGGGAGGGCGACACAGCGGCACCCTCTCCAGGCATTTCGCTGCGCGTCTTCCACCGGCTGTTCTCCCGATGCATGATTCGGCCGGGCCGCCACGACGGGAAAAGGAGAGGCGACTCTGCGACGATACAAGTTTGGGCCTGTCGGCCGTGGGTGGTTTGGTCAAGGTGCGAATCGGCCCCGCTTTCGGCGCTTCACCCCGTGCAGTGAATTTGGCCTGGGCGCTCTGGCACAACACTACCCACAGTTTTAACAGGGGAGCTGTTTATGCTTGAGCTTGGTCCCGCGTCGTTAGCAAAAAAAAATGTCATTGATACTTCTTTCATAGGAATCGGTAAAACACGAAAGTGAAATGTGCCTTCACAGGAGCATTTCAATGTTTATTGTGCATGAATATGAACTTGCACATCGCTGTTTATATTTCGTCGGTGTGGCACCGTTAGACGCATCAACATTAGACACTAAATTCCACCCGCCGGAGCATTGCGTATATCCGAGTGAAACCCCACACACTGGCAAACCCTGCGAATCAAACTGAACGGGTTGTCAGCGGATCGTTTGGTGAAGTCACGGTCGGCTACACCGAAAGGAGCACGATTTGCGGGTCGGCAACAGTCTTGTGGGTGCGCTTGGCGAGCGACGTCCAGCTCGCGAGCGACGTCCTGCTGGCGGGGCGCTTCGGAATAGGTGCGACCCCATTGCTTCTTCTCCGTGGCGTGTACGCCAAACGCTTGCGTTGCGACGAGCTCAGCTTGTGGAACGCGGCGGCGGCGTTCCACATAGGCGGCGGACAGATGAACGCTGCCTTATCGTGGCGCCAACTATCGGCGCTCATTAGCGTCATGAAGCACTACTTCGCTTCACCTCTCCTAGGCGGCAGCACCATCTGAACGTTGAAGTTAGAGAGAAGGACATAAGGCGCGTTCGTACAGCGATTTCGGCGTAACTTCATGGCTCGATTGGCAGAGCATTTCACACCTCCCATTGCGGCAAGACTGATCGTAAGCTCGAATCCTATCGCCGGCGCACCAATAGAACTTTTTCTGGTGATGCCATTTCCGTGACGGATATGACGTCGCTGAAATTTGTGCACCCCGGCATAAAATACTTCCGTGTTTTAAAAAAATACCAAGAAAAGGAACTGCGCCACCTGTAATGGCTGCACCAGCACAGATAGGGTATCATAACAGTGAAGCCGACTTTCTCGCAAGCGTAAGTGTGAGCTCAAGGGCAATTTGCGTATGGGCACTCTTCACTATATCATTAGAAGGTGATAGTCTTTCTTGGGCTACTAACACGCAAGAAGTTGGCGCAGCTTGCACTGGGGTGCAAGGCTAAAGAAACAGCGGAGCTGGGGGTCGTCCAAGCTTCTTCCCCCCTCGCATCCGCAATCAGTGTGGGGGAACGACCTGAACGGCCTTGTAACAACCGCCGGCTAAACTTGGCCTCACCACTCAACCCTAAGCCAAGCCCAACAAGCACATCACAAAACCAAACAACTAAACAAAGCTAAAACAACTAAACAAATAAAACAACTAAACAAAAACTGGAAGAAGCTAAGTCGACCCCACCCCCCTTCCGGTGTTTCTCCAGCCTTGCACCACTAGTGTAAGCTGCGTCATTTTTTTATTTTCCCTCAAACGTTTCACGTGCACGTCACAAACCCACACACGCGCGCTCACGGACACACACACACACGCGCACCTGCGCGCACACACACACATACACACACACACACACACACACACACACACGCACACGCACACGCACGCACACACACACACACACACGCACACGCACGCACACACACACACCTACACACACATGCACGTATGCACGCACGAAAGCACGCACGCACACGCATACACACACACGCACGCACACACCCTCCCACCCAACGCACACACCCACGCACACACACGCCCACACACACGCACGCACACACACCCACACGCACGCACACGCACGCACACGCACGCACACACACACACCTACACACACACGCACACTCACACACACGCACCCGCACGCACGCACAGACACGCACGCGTGGACATGCGCATACGCACGCGCACACATCCGCACGCACGCACGAACGCACGCACCTCCACACACGTCGCTCACACACAGACACGCGCGCACACACACACACACGCACGCACGCACACACACTCACGCACCCGCACGCACACATACCTACACACGCACGCACGCATACGCACGCACACCTACACACGCGCACGCACACACACACCCGCCCACACACGCATGCACACACATACACACACACACGTACCCACACGCACGCACACATGCCCACACACGCACCCACGCAAACACACGCAGGCACGCACATGCACGCACGCACACACGCACGCACACATGCCCACACACGCGCGTGGGCACACCTCTCTTGACATAAGATCTTGCAACAGCCCCAGAAACACGCAAATAACGATATGGGGCCAATGAAACGCGGCATGGGCGCAGAATGCACCGGCCGGTGCGGTAGATTATGGCCTGGGTAGTTGACTGACCAGGAAATTATATTTTTAATATTTTTTCTCAATAAACGTTGTGCCTCCTCCTCCTGCTCCTGTGAGCCTATAAAAAATTGGCCACTGTCGAGTATCACTGGAATGAAATAAAATTGAACTACTAACATCCACAGAGCTTGGTCATAACGAAGTTTATACGTTACACAGGGAAACAGTAAATTTTATCATTCGTAAAGTAAATATACTTTTACAGCTCAGGTGTCAATAGAGCGTGAATAAGGGGCCTTGAAGTGTGCACAGAGCACGGGATTGGGGAGTGACTGGCGTCCGGAGCATTAACTTCTGGTGGTAGAAATAGTACCGCCGATATGCTTGAAGTGTAAAGGCGGATGCCGTCGCGGAGGGTTTCGCCAAGTTCTGCGTCCGTCACATCTGCGTAGCGGTCGTCATAGCAACCTTGCCAGGTGCACAGGGTAAGGTGCAAACAGAGCAGTCGTGGCCGTGGTTGCGTCAAGCAGAGACGTTGGGAGGGCTGCCCGTTGCGAAGAAAGCTCGGCGCCCGCCGTCAGATTTCTTTGTGGTCTTGTTGAAGCAAGTACGTCTCACTCTAAGTGTGCGGTGTGTGGACAGCCATAGCGGCCGAATGCATGGAAGCCATAGCGATCGAATGCGCCGAACAATGCATTACAAAAACCGCATGGTGAAAGTAAGATTCAGAGTGCGCCGCACGATTCCGTTCTTCCCTCGCCGCGTGTGGACGCGTCACTCCGCGCGCAGTGCGTGTGCGCTTAACAAAGAATAATCGGTTTAACGCAACAGCCGCTTGAATGGAACAAGCGCATCGGAGTTGGTTGGTTTTGTGTTGAGGGCCTGAAACAACGCTCGTCCCCTGCGTCTGGCCTCATCACTGATTCGTAGTTACGTTCTGCTTGCTGTCGTGCTGAGGAAGGCGTCAGTCTCACATCATAGACCACCGGCTCTTACCGTCCGGTGACCTCCGCAGGCGGAATCGGCAGTCCGAATGCCGTGAAGTTCATTCGAATGAGAAGGTTCTGAACAGTTTTGGCGAAACCTGTCGCGCATGGGTGGTGCCATTAAAAGCGGCGGCCAGGGCTAAAACCAGGAAATGTAAAGTTCACAAGTCAATAAACCGGAGCCCCCGTTGTATTTTCCAGGCTGAATAAGTGGGCGGTTTACATGCTTGATGTTCTTGTTTAATTTCTCTAGTAGTCTTGAAAAAAGACCACCCACTGCTTACTTTTGTGCAATAAGTTTGCGCCTGCAGTGCACCGTTTTACTTAATAGCTAAATTTCGCCTCGCGTAGTGCTGAAGCCGCTCTTTTTGTAAACGAAACACCTGATATACGGAACATACTTTTCCATTCTCTTGAGCTTATATGTAACGGGAGTTAACAGTATATGAAAGAATTAATAGGCTGCGCACAACCACAACAAAAAAACTCGCATTGCGTAGTGTCGAACTTAGCTCGTCGTCGAGCGCACCGGCGTGCCACATGCTCTCGCCGTTAGCCAGCGCTGAATGCAGAAGGGGTCTGAAGTTCTCTGTATAGTTCCATACAGAGGTGCATTTATACTGCAATATCAAGTGTTATAAACGAATATACAAGACAAATTCAAATAAAAAAAGCAAGATATTGTTCACACGTACACAACCAAACAACTAACTTTTCTAGATAGACGCAGGATGTTTTCCGTAGCACCGTCTGAAAGTTTAATGTGCCGATTAGGAGCATATTTACACGCGCGACGGTTTGTTCTTCTTTTTCTTTTTTTTCTTATGCTTAATGCTCCAGGTATGAAATGCTACCTTATCCGGAAGTAAAACACCATCCCGGTTACCTTGGAGGCTAGACTAGAATGGTTCAACCATGCTAGGAAGGGTCTTGGGGACACAACCAGCACTCCCTCACAAGAGGTGGATCTGGCCACCCTGGTGTATTAGTTGGCCCAACACCCTCATGAGTGACCAACCAAAATCTCGGCGCTCAGTCCCCAGCAGCTGTAGAACACCTGACCACGGCGGCGGTCAGGCAAGTGATACAGCTGAGATTGCTAAGAATCCCTGGGTCCGGACAGGCTGCCAATGGAACTAACATCGCAACGTTCAACGCACGAACCCTCTCTAGCAAGCGTAGCTTAGCTGTACTATTAGAGGAACTCAAAGACCTTAGGTGGGATATTATTGGGCTAAGTGAGGTTAGAAGAAGAAAAGAAGGCTGCATAGAACTGACTAGCGGGCATATTCTGTGCTATCGGGGGCCTCACGAAAAGGAAGAGCACGGGGTAGGATTTTTGATCCACAGGGAGATAGCAGGAAATGTGGAAGAATTCTTCAGTGTTAACGCAAGGGTCGGAGTCGTTGTGATCAAGCTTAACCAGCGGTACAGGGTAAAGATAACACAAGCGTATGCACCAACAGCTAGCTACGAGGATAAGGCCGTAGATAGTTTTTACGGAGACGTCAAGTCAGCAATGAATCAGAGAGCCGCACAGTTCACAATTGTAATGGGAGACTTTAACGCAAAAGTAGGCGCAAAGAGAGTAGGAGAAAAATCAGTGGTAAATTTTGGAATAGGCACTCGCAACTGTCGAGGTGATACACTGGTTGGATTTGCTGAGAGAAATAACCTCAAACTACTGAATACGTTCTTCCGGAAACGCAAGAGTAGGAAATGGACTTCGAGAAGTCCTGACGGGATTACAAAAAACGAAATTGACTTCATTCTGAGTGGCAACCAAGGTATTGTGCAGGACGTAGAGGTATTAAGCAAGATTCTGCGCATTGATCATAAGATGGTTAGGTGCAAACTAAGGCTAAATCTCAAAAATGAAAGAATGAAGCTCGTAAAAAGTAAGAAAGCCAGCGTAAAGTCAGTCAGAGACAGGACGCAGGAGTTTAAAAGAACCCTTCAGAACAAGTTCGTGCTTCTAGACGGTTCGAACGAGGACAGTGTGAACAACACCCTAATGATAACCTAACAGCAATCACTGAGGCCACAGCGGCTAATGGAGAAGCAGTATGTAGAAAGCAAACTGGAAAACTAACTAGGCAAACAAAGGAACTTATTTCGCAGCGCCAGAAGATGATATTGTCGAGTACGGTGGATCTAACTGAACTAGCGGAGCTGTCAAAATTGATAAACAGAAATAAAACAAATGACACTCGTGCGTACAACATGGAGGCCATCGAGGAAACGTTAGAAAAAGGAGAAAGCTTGAAGGCAACAAGGAGGACGCTCGCTATTGGCAGAGACAGAATGTACGCACTTAAAGAAGAACAGGGTAACATTAAGCACAATACGGAAGAGATAACAAAAAATTGCAGAACCATTCTACACCAGGCTATACGCCAGCGACGCTGGAGCGGGGCAAAATACCGAGCCTACAAGCGTTGATTGCGATGTTCCACCAGTAACGAAAGAGGAAGCAGAAAAAACACGTAAGTGCATGGAAAAGGGGAAAGCGGCAGGCGACGACGGCATAACCATAGACCTTCTAAAGAGGGTGGAGATATAATCTAGAAAAGCTTGCTGAACTATTCTCAGTAGTTTAAGGACTTTAAAAGTACCAAAAGCCTGGAAATTCGCCAACATAGTTTTAATTAACAAGAAGGGTGATAACACAGATCTCAAGAACTACAGACGCATAAGCGTTCTGTCAGTTGTATACAAGCTGTTTACCAAGATAGCAGTTCACCGCATAACCACCTGCCTAGACTTCCAACTACCCAGGGAACAGGCTGGGTCCAGTAAAGGATACTCTACAATGGATGATACCCGTGTCATCAACCAAGTAATAGAAAATGCGCAGAATATAATAAACCACTTTACATGATATTTGTAGACTGTAAAAAAGCGTTCGATTCAGTAAGCACCGCCACGGTGATGGATGCCTTAAAGTACCAGGGAATAGAGAAGACCTACCTACGACTCCTAGACGACATATATGAGGAATTCACAAGCAACGTGGTAAGTTCCCGATCCGAAAGGGAGTGCGACTTGGAGATACCATCTCACCAAAATTGTTCACAGCATGCCTGGAGGGTGGATTCAGGAGTATTGACTGGAGAAACTTGGGCTTACGGATAAACGGCGAATGGTTGAGCCATTTAAGGTTTGCAGACGACATAGTCTTGCTCAGTGAATCTGCAGAGCAACTCCAAAACATGATTGAGGAAGTGCAATCAGAAAGCTTCGCTGTAGGGCCGAAGATAAATATGAATAAAACTAAAATGATGATAAATAAACATGCTGAAGGCACCTTTTTTAGCCTTGGAGACGAAACACTGGAACAAGTAGAAGAATATAACTACCTTGGCTAGGTGGTCAGTGCGGACCCAAACCCCGATAAAGAACCCAGGCGCAGAATAGAACTGGGATGGGGTGCATTCGGCAAGCAGTCGCTAATAATGATAAGAAAGATGCCTCTATCGGTAAAAAGAAAGGTATTCAACCAATGTGTCCTGCCGGTGATGAAATACGGAGCGGAAAACTTGGCGACTTACTAAACAATCGGAAAGCAGGCGTAGGTCCGCTCAACGTGCCATGGGGAGAATAATGTTAGGTGTAACGCTTAGGGAGAGAAAACGAGCTACCTGGATTAGGGAACAAACTCGGATAGATGATATCATAGTGCAGGCTAAGAAAAAGAAATGGACTTGGGCTGGTCATGTGGTACGACGAACGGACGACAGGTGGACCACAAGGACAACAGAATGGACACCGAGAGACAGGACTAGAAGAAGAGGAAGGCCGTTAGCTCGATGGAAAGATGAATGGACTAACAGAAACGGGTGAGGGTCAATGCGGGAGGCCGTCGTCCTGCAGTGGACCTAAATAGGCTGTTGTTGTTGTTGATGATGATGATGATGATGATGATGATGGCACACAACTAAGTAGTGACGTTTTTGTTGGATATCATAAGATTTTAATTAATATTATGTTTGTAGCTTAAACGTTTCTTTAAGCATCTAAGACAGATGGTATTAAGAGTAGACAAGTCGTCTGCCATCACTAACGTTTTCCTTCGCAACTGGACAGGCAAGCAGAACGAGCAGGTCGCAAATATTTGATCGCCAGGAAGCACACTAACCGTAACCGGCGGCCAGGTACGCAGTCTCGAAGACGGCGATCCACCGAAGCAGTTTCCCCCCGATTTCGTTGTCGAACGCGTTGAGGATGTACAGGCCCCCCTGCGAGTGAAAGTTCATACCGTGTTGTGTGACGCTAAACGGTTACTAAGCGAAATTAAAGGAATAGTTGGGCATGCTTTCAGACAGTTCGAAATGTGATAGGCATGGTATGCCAATTGACGCCATGTTTAAAGGCGACCAACTTGGCTGGCTAACGGGCGCTCACGCACACACCTGATCGGGGTTCGACGATGTATACGTCGCAGATAAGAAGTTTGGGCCAAAACTCCCTATAGGGAATTGCTATACGGTGCATAGCAATCAAATTGGAATCATACGTAGCATTCAAATTGGAATCATCGTCGCGCTTTATTTTCAGGCGGTTGCAGCGACCCAGTTGGGCACGCGAGAAGAAATTGCGCATAAATGTATACGCGTGACACGTGTGAAGTGAACGGCGGCAGCGGTCAGGCGCCGCTCGAGCCGACAGCTCCTGTCGCCGTTCTTGTTTTTTCTTTCTGCTTGCTTTTTGTTTGGCGCCACTTGCGGCAGCGTGAGGCAAAGTATTTCTATGTATTTTTGGTCCAATTTTATCTATCATCTCTACGATGCCGTATTTCTAGCCCAGAGCACAGACCGCATTTTTTCCTTGTCTTTTGTTGTTGCGCGTGACACCGCTCGTGACAGTGCGAGGCAAGCTTTTACTTCAAATTTTGCTATCATTAATGGCACGTTATATGACGCTAGAAGGTTTGCGAATCAGAAAAAAAAAACACTGTAGCAAGAAGAGCGCGGGCGACTTAACGCCGAAATCCCCGGGTTGACAACCAAATGCCACGCATCATCGCAGTTTCCTTGCCCCTCACTCCTCTGAATACGAAGAGTGCATGCGGGAGGGAGCACCTGTGTGGTGTACGGAATGCCGAAGAGGAAGCCGGCAAGGCAGCCGATGGCGGCCAGCATCGTCGGGCGCTGCTGAAGGTAGGGGAACTCGTCCTTCATTGACGTCAGGAGGTTCTCCACGTACGCCATCTGAAGGACAATGGCAGAGGAGGGGGCAGGCGTCTTTCACATTAAATGGGCGAAAAATTGGGGCGAAGCGAGAGAGAAGCTCTTGAAGAGCACGACCGTAGCCGACAACAATCAACGTATGAAAGTGTCAGGCCACGGCAAAAGACCAGAAGAATGGTCATAAAAAGGAAACAATATGTACAACAATGAGGAACATGATATCGAAAGCCATAATCAATGCTGGCTAAATTCAGCGAAAAATTACTCTGTACTCGAGCACACGCGACCGTATCTCAGCTAATTGATGAGCATATTTTTTTAGAAAAAGGGAAAGAGGAATAGGGGTTGTGTAACAGACCTCCTTAGTCCAGGAGGCCTCGTGACCACGCTTACTCAAGAGCCCGGGAGAGGGCCTTTTGGCGGGCTGGGTCCAGGCTCCAACTCCCACAACTCCAACGTTGGCGCGAATCCTTTTGCACAAGCTGGATAGGGCTGTAGCTGAGAGGAAGCCACACACGTTGGCGGCCCCGCAATATTATATTTCCTCGACATCGCCCACCGATGTTCGATTTGCTGCTCATTCTCGCTGGGAGCCAGCGCCGTGTGTTTCATTTAAGCTGCTTCCTGAATCAAATTTTCGCTTATAGCGCATTTGGCACTGCTCGCTGAAAACGCAACGTGGCACTGCATTTTTGGACGCACGCAGCCATATTACCACTGTTATTGAGCTATTCTGATGTGACTCGTTCAGGGCATCACGTGCTCCGCTCGCTGCAGCGTGCTCGGCCAGCGTGCCGACACCGCTATGCTTTACGACGTCAGCTGGCCCTGCCAACTTGTCGTCCTGGCTGCTTTATTGAAGGGTTTTGCTACCAGCGAAGGCCCTAGGCTCTTACACTATCCGTTTCAACCAGGAAGATCGGAAAAAATTGGGCCCATAAAAAAAATTCACGCATCTCCACGAAGTGAATCATGACGAGCGGGCGAAGCACTGGGTATCGTTGTTACCGTAAATCACCTGTGAGAGTGCTTACAGCTGCTCAAACGATTTCTAATCCAATGCAATACAATACAAATGTAATCCAATCCAATACAATTCCAATCCAAACCCAAATCCAATTCAATCCAATCCAATGCTCCTCGCGCATGCGCAGCACGGCTCTCAAGGAGCCCTCTCTCTCTCTCTCTCTCTAACCTTTTGTGAACCTTTTATTTTGTTCTTGCTAACGTTTTGTGAACCTTTTGTTCACAGATGTTTCGATTTAGACGGTGCTGTGCGTCTCCCTCTCTCTCTCTCTCTCTCTCTGAACCTTTTGTGAACCTTTTATTTTGTTCTTGTTAACCTTTGTGAACCTTTTGTTCTCAGATGTTTCCATTTACACGGTGCTGTGCATCTCTCTCTCTCTCTCTCTCTCTCTCTCTCTCTCTCTCTCTCTCTCTCTCTCTCTCTCTCTCTCTCTCTCTCTCTCTCTCTCTCTCTCTCTCTCTCTCTCTCTCTCTCTCTAACCTTTTGTGAACCTTTTATTAGGGGCGAAGCACCTAAAGGCCGAGGCTTGTCCGCCCGGTGAACGTGCTCACGGCACAGCACCGTGTAAATCGAAACATCTGTGAACAAAAGGAACATAAAAGGTTAAAAACAGGAAAATAAAGGTTCACGAAAGGTTAGAGAGAGAGAGAGAGAGAGAGAGACAGGGAGGGAGGGAGGGAGGGAGGGAGGGAGGGAGGGAGGGAGGGAGAAACGCACAGCACCATGTAAATCGAAACATGTGTGAACAAAAGGTTCACAAAAGGTTAACAAGAACAAAATAAAACGTTCACAAAAGGTTAGAGAGAGAGAGAGAGAGAGAGAGAGAGAGAGAGAGAGAGAGAGAGAGAGAGAGAGAGAGAGAGAGAGCTCCTGAAGAATCGCTCTGCGCATGCGCGATGAGCATTGGATTGGAATGGACTGAATTGAATTGAATTTGGATTGGATTGAAATGGATTGGATTGGATTAAATTGAATTGTATTGGATTGGAGTGGATTGTGAATTGTTTTAGCAGCAGTAAGCATTCTCACGGGTGATTTTCGGTAATAACGATCCCCAATGCTTCGCCCCCTCGTCATGATTCCCTTCGTGGAAATGAGTGAATTTTTTTGTTCTTGTTAACCTTTTGTGAATCTTTAGTTCACAGATGTTTCGACTTACACGGTGCTGTGCCGTGAGCACGGACGCCGGACGCCGCACGGCTAGCATCGACCTTAAAGGGACACTGAAGTGATATGTAAACATTGCGGGATTACTAGCGCAAATTGTAGTCCGGAGTCCCCAGGCCATGTTTCGACCACTCTAGGCACGTTTACGCGATTTTATTTAGTAGAAAAAGTAATTCGAAAACGCTGTCCTCCTCTATTTACGCTCGCCCATTTTCTGTGGCGTTTTCGTGTGACGTCAGGAGGGGATGAGCTGGCAATTGGCTGCGCCACGGCTGCGCTACTGCACGGCTCCCCGGCCGACAGAGTCAGTCGGCCCAGCGTTTCGTCCGCCGGCCGCCGGCGGGTCGTCGCAATCAAGGAGGTTAAAAAAAAAATTGCTTGGTCGCAATTCGTTCGCTTAGTTGAAACGAAGCCAGGACACGTTTGTGAATGGAAGAATGTGCCTTTCTTTACTTGGTTTGTTTGTACACTGTATCTAGCTCCAAGTCAAGGTCGCTTCACACAAGCGCTGCACATGCGACGCTTCGCTGACTGGTACGCCAGTAGGAAAATATAAGGCCTCTTGAAGGCGGGAGAAGAGTCAGCGAAGTCAATATAGGTACTAAGGAAATAAAATCAACTGATATTTTTACCGTACAGCGTAAAACTAGGGCGCGGGAAGCACTTTTTTGCGCTGGGCGAACAAGCACAGCGGTCAGCAGCACGACTACGCATCTGCGAACGCTTTTCCGTCTACGAAATGCAATTGCTAGACGTGAGCTACTGTGGAAACTCGGGCAACGCTTACTGCACGATCGCAGTACAACAAATAGTCACCTAAGCAGCTTGAAATGCCAAAACTAAATAAAAGTGTAAACCGGTTGTACAATATATACCCTATATTAGAAAGGCAATCTCGTCGCGCTTTGTGGCCTAGCGGTCTGGGGCGCTCGGAATTCTCCGCAAATGTTTTGCGAGTCACGAGTTCGAATCCCCGCGGGTACATGCTTTTTTTTTGTAAGTTAACTTTTTTGTTTTCCGCCGATGTTTTCTATATTGAGTTCACCTTTTTTGGGGCCGCAACGTTCATGGCTACACGAACTAGTTCACAAAACGCGCGCAGGCTGGCACTGGCGCGCTAGCGAGTTCTCGTTGGCGTGCTGTTGCCATAAGCACCGACTGCTTGCAGGCAGTGGGCACAGGCCAGAATGAACAGACCCTTGGCCTGGTGCGAACACGCTTTTTACGATACAGGCATGAGGGAGGCAAGCTCCAAATATGGGGGAAAAAAAAGCGCATGACATTTGGGCGTCTGCGGGTACGCGGAGGGCGTTCATGCACTGCGTAGGTCTCGGCTAGTGAATGCTACGACTACAAGCCGTCCTGGGAGGCTTATCTTGTGCATTTTACAGCCGACAACATGGCAGAAGCGCGGTACGATGATTACTGAGATATTGAGAATGCCCATCCAACAAAGCCATTGGTTATGTTTTACAGAACCGAAACCGAAACTTGTGTGATTGCTAACCTTGGGCATCGTCCAATCACGGCGCCCCTCCTCTCAACGTCACAGCCTTAGTTGGTGCGGCCGCCGCAAACCGCGCATGGTAGTTTTTCTTCTTTCGCGCTTTGTAAAATAATTACCGATTTGTCAACCGGATAAACGATGAAAAGTGTGCTAATTTGAGCCAGTCTACGCAGTGCAAGCAAAAACGGGAGCTTGACAAATTCACTTCAGTGTCCCTTTAAGGTGCTTCGCCCCAAACAAACTCGCGCTGCTGCAAGGCGAGGCAAGTCGCTCCCCCACCTGCGATCCTATTCCGAGGCAGAAGAGCATTGCGAAGAAGGCTACCGCCCATGCGTTGGGGTAGCTCAGGTAAGAAACCGCCTGCGGGTAGGTGATGAAGGCCAGGCCGAACCCTGCAAGCACCATCAGAGACGAAGCCTCAGCCCAATATTTCCCGAGCCAGCACATATGCTGCGATGGCACAGTCGTGTGGCGGCCTAGGGCCTAAACGGAGTAACGGAATCTTCCAGAAGCTTTTTTTTTCCATACACGGGGAAAGATAGTCGCCACTCACAGGCCTCGGTACTTCGCTCAGCAAGGCAAATATTTCGTCCCGTCTTTTGAATCTGCGCAAATTGTTTTTGTTGCACTGTTTTTAAAGCGGTTGTGAAATACGTAGATAGGCAACTGAAAGCTATGTTGGAAAAGCATTCCTGAACTAGAAGGACAATTAACACATTGCTCCAGTGTCGTTTTAGGCTGGATCTGAGCTGCGGCACTTTATTTACTTTTTTGCACATGCGCTACAGCGCAACGTACGATCAGCTTCGATGCGGATAAATCCGGTTGCGCTTATCTGAACAGTTGCCGCACAGTGAGAGGGGGTCGCATAATTTTGAGCCAGGCTATACTTTCTTGTGGTATATGTTGCGCGTATCCAAAAAACATTGCGGAATCTCTTGTAATTGCGAAATCTCGCTGTATGACCACAGCAGCTATTGAGTCCATTTAGATTTCAGCCATTCAAGAGGCTGCAGCAGCTGTTGCCTATAAGAAGTATACAAAACTGTACAGAAGACCTAAAAGAACGCTTTAGTCTACTTGAAATGCTCTGGCGACTGACATAAGGCAATCCATGTATATTATAACTACAGCATTTTATAACTAAGAGTACCTGAATTTTTTCGTGGTCAAGGGAAGTGTCCCAGACCTTTGTGCCCGTGAGGCAATCGGGCGTATCGCAGTATTCATCTTGGTTGAACCTATTAATGTAGTCGCAACAGCCTGCTTCTCGATCTTTGAAATTACCTCTTTCTCGAACATAGAAATTAAGTTGTCGAACTTCCCTTGAAGCTTAATGATAGCCTTAAAGGAACCAGGAAGACAAAATGCAAGTTTGGTTCATCAAAAAGACGGCTTTTCCCAATAACAGCGATATCAATTTTATTGATTGGTATATTGTAGGGTTTAACGCGCCGACGCAACGCAGGCGATGAGGCGCGCCGTAGTGGAGGTCTCCGGATTAATTTTGACCACCAGTGGATCTTCAATGTGCGCCGAAATATCGTACACACGGGCGTTTTTGCTTCTCGCCTCCATCAGAAAAGCGGCCGCCGTGGCCGGGAATCCAACCCGCGACCTCGTGCTCAGCAGCGCAACGCCTTAGCCAGAGCCACCTCGGCGGGTATACAAATTTTATCGAAACCCTCAAAGAGGTAATGCGGTTATTAGGGAAAGCGGATGAAGTAGTGACAACTACCCGGCAACTTCCCGGCGACGTCTCTATGACGTCACAGAAACTATTTTGTGCGATTGGCAGCCGTCGAATATAACGCCACCTGCAGAAATGCTGCCGCGAACCGTGCATTGGGTTTGTTTGTTTATTTATGTTTTGTTTTTACCGCCGGCTGCGTCGGGCTAGCTGGGTCAACGCCGCCTGTATTAACATTGCCTGACGCGTCGCGCGCTTTTCAATGGGAAGGGTAGGGACGCTTAGTTCAGGCACTGATCCACTATGTGGCGCGTTCCGGCGGACATCACGCCTTACGTCACTGCTCGCGAGTCGCGAACGCTGCACCCACTTCTACGACGTGTGTCTGTCAGCTTGCCTGTTGGGCTTCAAGGGCCGTTTCGCTTACATCTTAGCCGCGACGGGGCGCTAGTTCTGTGGCACACTGGGGATCTCGTTCAACGTGTCGCTCGCTTCATACTTGCTGCATTTTTCGAAAGATAAAGACGGAGGCGAACTGAAATAGTGTAAGAACATACTGATTGTCGGGTAGACATATAGCTAACAGAAAAACGATATTTTGTGTGGGGCAGCCATTAGTTTACTGATATTTTTTTTTCTGGAGTATTTAGAGAAGAAAAACTTGCGTGCGCGTTTTTTGTTCAGGCGCTCACTTCTACGATTACTTTCCGATAATATCACGTGCTTGTAAACTTCAGAAAATTATAGGAAACAAAAGGATAAGCAGCTGGGATCCCGCCACGCTGTCCGGGCGCTTCTACAGTACAGTCCTCAATTTTAGAAGTGCGTACCGATGCGGAGTGCGAACAGCGGGGTCAAAACAATACCTAAATGCGGAGGGGACAGAGGTGGGATGCCCCACTCAGAAAATTTCAGGGCCTGTGATCCGAGTAGATAAGCGCGCAAAGCCGGCATCAGCCTGCTGCAGCGCAAGGGATTTTGCTTCGTGACAAAGGAAGTTTTATCAGTGACAGACCAAGACAGACAGGCATGGTGAAAAACAAGAAGGCGTAAGAGCGCCGCCTCGGGAACGCTAAACAAACTTTCCACTATTTTGCATAGTTTCCGAGAAGCGGCGCTGGCTGGCGGACACGAAAGCACGCTGGAAGGCTACGGAGCGGGGAAGGGTAGGAGAGAGCAACAGGAGAGTGGCTGTTTGGCCATTTTTCGCTCACGCGTTAGGCACTGTTTATACAGGCGGCGTTGGCTGGGTTATCTGTGTGGCAAGTGAAGCGCGTGTTCGTTTATTTTTTATGCCGCCCGTGTTATATCCTTTGACAGGGAGAGTGTTTCGAACTAATGTAACCAGCTTAACGTAAACTTCTTTAATTTGGATGTAATTCGAGTTCGAAAAACACTCGCGCCGAAAGATAAATGCCCGCACAGCAGACGACGCGATGTATACGACTCGCCCACACTCGCCTGCGCACGTCACTTTGTTGAGTGATGCTTCGCCGTCTGTGTATTGAGTTGTTAAGGGAGCACAAGTTCGCTCCAATAAACTTGCTTTTGCTTCAAGACAGCTGCGTCGTCTTTCGCTATGTGACAATATGACTGGGTGGTCGTAGTGGGTGCTATAGTTGCGTTTGATCGTATCGCTTGAATGTTATCGCCCAGTTAACTCACTGGTAACTATGTTTTAGAGGTGGCCTCTATTGCGTCATTCCGGCCTATATTTTGCCGCTGTAGCCTGAAATCTGAAATTCTTCAATATTGCTTGCTTTTTTCTCGTTTAAAGCATCTCTCGTGGCTGCAATAAAGCTGTGTTCTCTCCAGCTAGAACCAAAAACTAGTTATCTCAATCTGAACAAAGTTGAAGTTTGTCGCATGAAAGCGCGACGGACAGAGGCGATGAACGAGTGCGGTGCTGGCTCCCTTCTTCTGACGCCAGCCATGCCCAGTAAATCAAGGTTATGTCAGGAAATCAGCAATGTCTCGCAATGATTTATAAACAATTTTTTTCAGGTGCATACGGTCGAATGCTAGAAAAACGCCGTGTTGCGTATACTGCAACTCTCCAGCTCAGCGTTACAGCGATGGCTACACTGCCATCCGACAGCATTTATGTTCTTACAGCTCAGCTGCAGCATTAAGTATGTGCGGGTAAATGCATAGGGGCCAACGTCTTAACTTCCCGGCATACAAAGGGTCAAGTTTGACCCCGCACCCTACCTGATTTGTTTTTCTTTCCTTAGCTGTTAGTTATTTAGCTCCCTTAGCTTAGTCTCCGGTTTTCAGATATCTAAAATATTGTTTCCTTTGGCGAAATTAGGTACGTCAGAGATAAAATAGCGTCAGAAACTCAGCCTGACGGCACTTCGATGGAGCGTTGTCGGACGGCACTCTGGGCAGTGAAACAAAGAAACAGCGCTCTTGTGCGATCTCGGCAACTCATAACCGAATTTCCAGCGAAGCTGTTGCGGCGACTAGCCTCTTCCAGCGTCAAGAAGGTGGCCCCAAGTTATTCAAGCACCACCATATGCTCTGCAAACGCCAGGAAGAAAACTTGCGTATGGCCGTTCTACAACGCCTGCCCTCTGTAAACTCAGCGCGTATATATCACCTGCAACATGACCTTTCCCTGCAATTCTAAACTTGGTGACACAGCGAGTTCCAGACCTAACGGGAAAGACGACCAACCTGAGTGAAGAGGGCAAGCAATGGGGCGTCCTGGACTATGACACCCCCTCCCCTTCACCTAGTGAACGCCGCCATTATTTCGCCTTCAGTTTTTTCGCAGATCTCTTCCAGGGCACCTGAGAATGAGCCTACGCGTTTTCGTGAAACATACCATATGGAATGCACACGCTTTGAACTTTGCCTTCACATGGTGGCGATCATTGTTGTGAACAGGCCAGTGGACAACCATTGTAGGTGCTTCTTTATAACGCCTCCGAGAGCGTGCGTTTAGCACAGGTCGCTACAGAGCCAAAGTGGCCAACGAGTTCGAAGCTTTCATCGCACACCATCTTTGGCGTGCTCTTCATTCCTTCCACACTCAACCTCCGTGCGCCATTTCGCTCTGCCATGACACCGGAAAAAGCCTCGCGCAATGTTTTTTAGTCCCTCCCATCGCACTAGCAGTCTCCGAGGTGAAAAATTCACATGAAACATTTGCCGCATAAAATAAAGCATGCGCTCCTAGATAAGTGATTGTCACCGTTTTCTTAGTCGGGTGCGCTGTTAGGATATATGGGGAGTCGATTGAAGCGAGCATACAACCCCACCGAATCTACAGGGCACAGGTGACGAAGGGAGCGGCCGTCTAATGTGCGGCTTTCGCCGACCAGAGCGGTAAAAATGAGTCAGAGCCTTGAACGAAACAACAAAAGAAAAACTTATATCTGAACAGGCAAAACACTGTACAAGCACGAGGACAAGTAACGTAAACGAGAGGTAACTAAACGAATACAATTGCGGAAAACAGTTCAAATACAAAAAGTACAATAAGGAACTCTAACAATGGATATTATGAGATAGAAAAGTTAACCAGAAGAGAACAGTTCGATGCATATGAGAGACAAAGTCCCACAATATTCACCGACCGGGCCGGACGATGCACCGCTGTCGGAGGCGATTCAGCTACCTGTGAAGCATGGCTTCGTCGTAGGCCAGGCCGCCTGAGACGATCACGGTGATTCGAGGCCCGGGATTACGTTGGAGTCCTCCAAGGCGCGGGTCGTCGATGGTGGTGTACAAACTGGCAGAAGCCGTTGTTACATCCCGACGTCCAAACGGAACTAATTTGCTTCGGCGCGGATTCTCTTTATAACAGCGCCGACGTGGACAGAGGGGGCACGACACACAACGCGCCAGCCGCCGTCGAGCGCACAACTTCCCTCTTTCTCCCTCCTGGAATAATCGGCGCGCCTTAGCACGGGCAAAGCTACGTTCGCCCGCTCGAGAACGCTCGAAGCTTCGGCGAAAGCTGAGCTGCGGAAGTTTCATTTTAGGGGCGAAGCTCCTTAAGTCATGGGTCTGTCCATCCCTTGTGTCTCGTGGTACGTGACCGCCGCATGCTTTCGGAGATGTCGCAAAGTGGGCCGCGTTGCACGCGCAAGAACCGGCTGCAACCGGCAGCGCAAACTCGGCACCGGGAGCGCGAGCTTGTCTGTGTTCGCCAACGGAGGCGCGAGCGCACGTGCACTGCGAGGGGGAGATCACGCAAGAGATCACGCCACGAACGCAGGCAGTCGTTCTCGGAGATCGAACGAGACGCAAGGACCTTTGCTCGTTTCCTCTCGTCTTGTTCGGGCACAAGTTCGCCCTAAATAAAAGTTCTTTCTTTACCGTTGTGTCCCATCCTACGTGACAAATTGTGGTGGAGGTGCGGGGTAGTCGTCGATGGCGCGGGGTCTTTCACCAGGTCTGGGCCTGGGAGCATTGACTCCGAAAATAAAAGTTGATTTGTACAATGTACGCACACAGTCTTACGTCTTTCTTAATGGTGTAATGGGCGAACTTTCACGGGAGAGTTACGGTTACCGATGATCTCCCCCTCTCGAGCTTCGCCCCACTTATCATCATTCATTCCGTGGATATGGCGTGATTTTTTTTGTTATTTTCTTGCCGCCGAGCCGGCGAGTGGGCGTAGTTACCGCAACCTCGTTCGAGGGAGGTCTAGGGTTTTCCAGGGGCGAAAAGAACCGAAAGTGAATGATTTCGACTACTGTGACAAGAATTAGGCGCTGTACAATGATATGGAAAAGCTATACGGTACTTTAGACGTCGTACGTTCGAGTTTGTGACAGTGATATACTGCGACTCACAGTTGTTTACAGACCAGCACAGTGGTGATTTGGAGGAATCTCTATCTTATAGAGCCCAGCACTTTATGAGAGTGACATGTAGAGATAGTCGAACCTCGTTATAGCGAACGCTGATATAGCGAATTAGCGGCTATAGCGAAGTAAATGTGAACTTTGGTTGGTCACGCTTCATTTTTATCACACTCATTCTTTTTATAACGAAATCGAAACTGCGGGAACTTCCCGGTATTTCGGCTATAACGAAGAAATATTCGGTTTGCGCGAGGCTCGAAACTCCAAAGCTGCTTAGGAAGCCCAAGATAAAAAATTTGAAGATGACACAACATTTTTTAATAGTTTGTAATACCAAAGAAAACTGATTGATTCCTCTGTTATAGGAATCAGTAAGGCACGAAAGGGAAATGGGCAGCGAAAGCTGAAGCACGGCGCGATTTGCGGGTCGGTGGCTGTTTTGTGGGTGTGCTTGGCGAGCGACGTGCTGCTGGCGGGTCGTTTCGGCAAAGGTGTACTGGCGTCATTTCCGTGACGGATGTGACGTCAGTAAAATCTTGGTGTATCCAGCATAAAACACTTTCGTGTTAAAATATAAAAGCCGAAAACGAACATCCTTAAGTATAACGTAGTGATGATGACTGATGATTAGTGATTGCTATTGGTTTCCCCTTTGTAGCGGGGTGATGGCGTGTCATCTTACCAAAAAGTACTAATATACCTATGTTTTATACTCTTGCCGGGGTGAGACAGCTGAATCAGATTTAAGAGCAGTTTTTTGAGCAGCGAAACCTCGATTTTGGAGCAGAAGAACCTTGATTTGGAGCAGAAGAACGACATTTATTATGTCACCTTAGCAGCCCCCCAAAAAACATTTGTCAACTCAGGGGGGGGGGGGGAGGAGTGCACTTTTATTCGGTTTTGAATGTGCATAACACTGAAACAGCCTTTCAATAAAACTTTTTCTACCAGAGTATCACAAGGTGCAAATTGCACAACCTTTTTAACAAACCATTTTTAAATTCTTAGGCTCTATGCATAGATAGCGTGGAACGCCGTTGAGAATATCGAATTGAAAAACTAAGCAATTGTAAGACGTGTTTATTATCATGTGAATACCGAAATTATTATTTTGATAATCCCAGACTGGGCTTTGCGCACAAGTGTAGAGCCACAGCAAAAGTTGCGCAAAGCGAAGTGACAGTCGTCGCACCCCACCAGCCCTCCCATTTCAATCCCCAAGGCGCACGCACACTGCGATTGTAATTTGAGTAACGTTGGTATGTTTAGCCACCTCCCTCTTGGCATTAAATTTCACTTCAGATAGATGAACCATTATTACTAGCGTGCAGTAATAGCTTGTCCCGCTATCGGACACTGCTCCAACACTTTGCGGCGATGTAGCCTGCGCCGCCACTTCTGCAGTGTCAATCGTCCCATTCCCGCCGCTCGCAAGCTCGCTTTCATAGGCAGCAATAAGTCAGCGTTTTATAACACCTCAATGAGTCCAAAATTTCCCTTGGAACACGCACCGCGCATAACACTTAAGGTTGAAACACCGGGAATTCGCGGGCACCACGTTGTTTTATGAATTCCCGTCATTCGAGTCGCTCAACGTCCCTCAACACATCAAACGACTAAATGTAAGCCCAGCCACCCCCATAACCAACACCACGGAAGAAATCGGCGAAGAGCACTGCCTGAACCACGACCAACTGCTTCGCCCGCCCATGGTCTCCGAGATCACCCTGCACGCGCGCTGTGATCTCGGAGGCCATGGCCCGGCGGCCATGTTCTCCAATCTTCACGACACCAAGATGGCGGCGCCCAGTGATGTCGTTCCGGAGATACGGCGCTCCGAACACTGCCGTTTTTTCATCAACTAGCACAAGCAGTTTGTTGCCTCAGCACACGTAAGTATTGTTTCTACAGGACTTTGGAATGGTTTTCCATGGGGAAACTTTAAAAACTCACAGAACATAACATGTGCAACCAGAAATTGACTTTCCAAAAAACTATCTCTGGAACAATTTTATGCGGGTTTGTTAGTGAATGATTAAGCTATTAGACCTTTACAAACAGCATCACCATAAGGGTGCTGGATAATTATGCCGTCAGTAAGCATTTCCCCACACTGAAAGTGACGGGAGCGTTAAACTCCTTGGCTCTCAGGTTGTTTTGGAGCAGTTTGGAGAAACTTTTGCAATTTTCAAGCTTTTGGAGCAGCCTGACGCAGGAAAAGAATCCTGTATCAAAACTCGAAGCTGTCTCACCCCTGCTCTTGGTTTAGTACTAGCGCTGCTTAGGGCATACACAAAAAACTTAGCACAATTTTTTTTTTCTGTTACAGGTGGTAACTGCCCTAGTCAATATTACCCACTCTGCTTTTCGTCCACCAGCATCCTAATCTTCTTTTCGCCGCCTTGACAGCCTTGAAGTTAACTTCCCCTTTGCTACACTTAAATCCTCCTTTTGCTACCCTTAAATCCTAGGGCTTCTGGAAGCCCAATAATTCCCTCATGTATATTTGGATGGATACCCTCTCATTCCAACACTATGTGCCGCATTGATTGTTTCTTATCCGCAGACCACGCATACCTCTTCATTTTGTGAATACTTTCCCACGAAGCTCTTAGTTCGCAAGCAACCTGCTCTAGCCTCAAAAAGCGAAGCACTGGCCTGGGAATTACCGTAGAAATTTCCTTATCTGATTTCCAGTTTCTCAGCCCTGTACATCTCTAACGACGTTTGAGCTTCCATTTTTTTTCTCTCAATTTATTCGTTTCTATCTGCCTTGCCGCTTTTTTTGGTTACCTTGGCTGTTTTGGATTCTCCACTGTTCTTCCCGTATTTCATCATTAGCCTTCTAGTCTTCCTTAACCGCTGCGTGTCCCCGCTTTTCAAGTGTAGGTACCTAAAAACCTTAGCTGCCCACCTACGTTGATCCATTGATCTCAACTTCCTCTCAAAACACATTTTACTCTGCGCTTCTCGAACTTCAGACGACGCCCAGCCCATATCTTCCTGCACTGCTACGTTAGTTGTTTTTCCACGTGCTCGTAAGGCCAAACGGACTACCGTTCTCTGGTTCACTCCTTGGTTCTTTAGTACTAAAGGTTGCTTCCCCGCAAGACTCTGTGTGCAGGGGTGCACACTTTACAGGCCGCTTGTTTCGTCTGGCGTCACTTCCGTGACGGATATGACGTCAGCAAAATCTTGGTGTATCCGGGAATGAAACACTTTGGTGTTAAAAGTCGAAAAGCCCTTTCGTGCTCAGACACATTGGAAAACTTCAACCTGCAGCGCTCTGAAAAGCCGCCATACGAAGGTCACATTTTACTTCAAACAAATAAAAACGCGGGTCTGTTTTGTCAAACGAACTATGTTTTGTTGTAATTTAACGTTGTCATATTACGTTCCATTTAGTCTGAGATGCCACAGGGAGGCATGTAAGGATTATGAACAGGATGCTATAGGTAGCATCCTGGCCATGCATTGCCTGTATTTTTTCTTGGTATGTATTGCCCCCTCCTGCATGGGCCATCATCTTCGCTCTCAGTATGAATAAATGAAATGAAATGATTACCTCGTTTATAGTGGGTTCGAAGCCAGAGAAATGCGTTTTTTTATCTAGGAATATATCGTGAGCCAGATTGCCTATTTGTTGGAGTCGATTTTTACCGCTACTCATACAACGAATATTCGATATAACTAATTTACTGCGCCTGAACTACTTCGTTGTAACCAGGTTTGACTTTAGTTATTTGTTCAACTTCGGAAGGGCATTAGCGGTCATCGCGGTCACCGAAGCCCTTGTGCTTGGAAGAAGATATACATAATATTGTTTAACTTTAAGAACGCACATACAGAATCAAATTTTTGGGCTTGAAACCAAAGTAGCATTCGTACCTACACCCCTTGAAACCATGATGCGTCTTTAACAATTCAGAAGTTGTAACAGTAACAACGCGATGGCAACGAAAACCAATTAAAAGAGAATAGCGAGGCTCCCCGGTATGGGCCTAGGCGCACCCGAGCTGACGACATCGGGCACGTCGACCTGCAGGTTGTTCGCCATATGTCCCAGCACAGAAAAGACCACGAGCCCGCCCACGAAGCTGACCGAGAGATCCACCAGGGCGACGATGTAGACGTCCCTGCATGCATGCCGGCGAGCATTCAGCAACTATATTCACCGGGACACAATCTCTCCAAACTAGTGAACGACCTGTGGGGCTCCAGTAGGGAACGGTCTAATGCAAATGTACTTAAATAGCGCATAACTTGTGCTCTTTCCTTGTATAGCTTGTTCGAACATTCGCCTCGGGTTCACTTTCCACTGTCTAGGGGACTGCATGGCGCTGGTCGCGAATAAGACAGCAGCAGCTTTAAAGGGGCCACGCAGACAAAATACAAGTTTATTTTGTTCGAAAGATTTTTAGTAAGGCACCAAACGATGCTTTACTCACTGAGAAATTAAACAATTCAAGTCATAATTTTGACTCTCCCGCTGAATCGTGCATTTCGTGACGTCTGCGATCACGTTTCACGTTTCCAGGGCAAGTACATAAGCGAACGCAAGTATGCGGACTAGGCATGCAGAGAATGGCGGAACACCTTGTTTGCTGTCAGTCCTCCTAGATGGCGCCACCTTACCGTTCGGGTTAGCTGTCCACACTCACTTGATTCTTGACCGGGTTTGTGCTTGGATTATGTTTGTTGCTATTGATAGTACTCGTTTCGCAAAAGTTTTGCTTGACAAAAAGAGTCACAGAAGACAATGTCGCTTAAAGGGGTTGACCAGTGTAATCACAATGCGCCGGGCAGCTGTTGCTTCTATGTTTACGTGTGCTTTCGTAACTTCCATTATATAATCCTCCCCTCCATTATCACTGCTATTACAAAGATTATACGCTTAATTTAAGCGCGAACAGCTTGTCCCGAAATCTTATAACCCCTGTTTAATTTGAGTTGGATTTTGCCGGCCGCAGCCAATCGCAGAGCTGTCCATAATATGCCATAGGTTCCAGTGTGGGAAATGAGCTCGCTGCTAGTGGGCCACGTGGCTATTCTCTTTTTTCCTAATTACACAGCTTATTTGAGTGAAGTTAGCGTTAAATGCGGTGTCAGTGTTATTGTAACAAGGCTCCCTTTCTTCGAATAAACAAAAATTGCATTGTGTCTGCACGGCTCCTTCAAAGCTCATGCAAGCAGCATAAAGCACACGCCATGTTATCAAACTTAAACGAAAAGACAAAAACAATGCGCGCCAAACTACTTGTCTAGGTACTAAATGTAGGGACGAGCAGGTAGCCCAATAGTCGTGTCCAACATGATCACAAAAGCCTCCACGTGGTAACACTCCATTGAAACGCCCCCAAAGCTTGAGATCGCAGGTTTCGTGCATTTTGATTCTTTCACATTTTCGGATTACCCTGGCAACAAAAGGGAACATTGATAGGCAAGTATATTATTCCAAAACCGGATGCCAATCGAGCCCTATACTTGTATCGCTCCAGTGTCCTGTATTACACGCATCCATGTGTGTTTCTGCGTGAACCAGACATTCTACGCTCTCACCTGCACCCTGACTGAGATTAGTGCTACTACGGTGGCCTAGGTAACTGCGTTTGAAAAGCGACGAAATTACGGTGCGCACACTAGCCTCACAGGACAAAACGTGGCTGCCCTATGTCCCAACGATTATGAGCACAGTGCACGCTTCAGAAGGTGGCACACCGTACTTATTGGCTTCCCGGCACTCCAGTTTATACGCTTGGACTCTGTGTTACTCTTCAATGTCTTCACAGTCGGCATGGCGAGTGTAGTTTCAACGGACTGGTGCACCTACGAGTAAAGATTGTTGGGGAAGTCGTTGTAACTTCCCAACATGGTGGCCATGCCTTGCGCCACACTGAGGGAGAAGAACACCTGCTCTGTAGCCTTCTGCCATACCTGCGCATGCGTGGTGACAACAAAATATCCCAAGTTAGTTCCTTCCGGCCCGATAATCGGTGCCCACTCCGATGTAGGAGGAGGTATACTAGTGGCTTTAAAGACGCTTCTGGACTTAACTGGCACTCTGATGTATGGGTGTTGGTTTAAACACGTTTTATAGACTAAACTGTATTCAACATCGTCACCCAATTTACACTCGTTGCCGGACTTAGGACTAGCTCTGCTGTAGAGTTAGAATAACTCTCGATACCGGCAGACCGAAGCCACGCCCTTCAATTCTGGGACCATAAACGGCGTTTGTCGGCGTCTTCCCCGACTGGTGATGCCTAAGTCTATTTGGGAGCACCAGTTATACCTCGTCTTGTACCGGAACCTCGCGCCGTCACTGTCTTCGCGATAATTAAGTTATCCGTTTATCATGGGATTAACTGAACGGATGGATCTTATCTATATGGTATATGAAGCAGGGAAGAAGGCATCACTACGTAACTTTTGCAGCAATAACAAAGACACTCCTCACACCTGACGTATACATAATTTTCCTTAAAAATCAATACAGATATAGGTTTTACAAAGATGCTGCGCTGTTTTTAACTTCACCAATCTCTGCGGGTCAATGCGAACTGTCTTTAACGTAAAACTCAACAAGTTTCTCCGGCACCTCTTCCCTACATATAGAAGACTGATTGAATCGAATAGGAGTGTGGCCAGACGTACTGTGAACTCGATGATCTTCTTCCAGTCGGGCAGCAGGTAGTAACTAAGCCCCGCGCCGGCGCCCGTGAGCGAGACGCCTCGAATCAGGAAACCGCCCAGGATGACACACGGGACGAGCGACGTTACAACGGCGACCTGCGTTAGAGCTTGCCCTAGAACCTTTTTGAGCGATAGAAGACGAACAATGCCTGCATTGAAGTTTTAAAGCGAGAGCTTTACTACGCAATGTCTCGCAATGTCATTCATCATGCCCGAATGACCTTGAACCGCTACGGCGCAAGTGGGATAGGTGTGACGTGACACCGCGCGGTCGCTGCAACGAGGCGTCAAAGCTGCGCTTATTCGGAGCCTCGTCGCTGCGGTAGCAAGTGACCAGGCGAGATTTTAACGATTGCTTCGTCGGCGCTTGGTCGCTCTGTCCTGTCATGAATGGCGCGCGAACTGGACCGTCTGTGCGTGCGCTTAGGCGCAAGCGACAGCCTGAATCCAATCATCCGGACGCCTAATTTTCTTCAAACGCTGTGTGCGTAGTTTTTGCGCAGGTGCATATGTGCGCATAGGGGCCTAGCACAGCTAGTGAGCGCGGGTAAATCACTATATTCTATAGCTAGAATAACTCTTCCGATTAAAAAGCGGCTGCACTGAGGGGCGGCTTACCTTTCCCGATGACTGGATGCCCTTGCTGATGACACAGAAGACGATAAACCAAGCCGCGAGTAGGGCAACGAATAGCTCCGGCTGGATGTTTCCCAAGTCTTCAATCCCAGAGCTCAGGCGCAGAAATCGGTTGCTGGCGTGGCGCGATGGAGGTGTTCATGCGAACAGTACGGCAACGGATTATTCAGCAAATCGCGGATGCGGTTACAAACGCTCCTGCACAATTTTCCACTCTACCCCAACGTCAAGCACGCTGCCGCTATTACCACACCAAGACGCGACTCCGTACATGTGGTCATTTTTTCCCAAGTGTGGGAGAAAATTTCTCAAATCGAATGACAGGAATAATAAGTTCTACAATCTTCTTACTCACGCGCCTGCGTTCCTACCCACAAATCTTTGCGAACCTCCTGTGCTGTCCTTCCTTTGCGTCGTGCTGTTTTCACGTAATATAAAATCGGCCGCAAAAGTGTCTGGAACGCGGTCCACCGCCTCAGCTGCGATGCAGAACTTGCAAGCGCAAGCCAGATCTGTCTCGCCGAGATAGCCGAAGAAAAAGTTATTGAAGAACTGTATCCGCGTCTCTTCATGAATAGCAAATTTCATGAATAGCAAATTTTGTTTTATGCCTTCTTATCTCGCTTCTCAGACGCGGTTTTGTGCTTTTGTCGGAAGTAACAATTGGCGTTTGGAGCAAGAGTGATTTTAATTCTAATTATAGTTCATTTTCGCTTATGGTGACGTCGCCATACAAGACACCAGTGCAATGAAATGAAGCAGCATTGAACTAACTATAAAATGAGAAGGTCGTTGCTTATTTTGTTTTGCTGTCTTGCTGCTGTGATATGGACAAGCGACTTGTAGTGCGCAGTGCATTTTAACAACGCAAACACCTGATAAACCATTTGGAATAGCTACGCTGGCCCAACGCAACCATAGTAGGGGTACTGCACTGCATTCTTCCTCCCAGCCGTAGACGTGCACAGACGCCCTTCGAAGCACCTGCCACCTGCTTCCCCACTGCCAGCCTCCGACATCAAATTTATCTTACGCCCACGCGGCGGACTAGCGTTAACGTCTGTCGCATAAGCAACGCTAGCTGACGTCATCCAGGCTCAAGCTGGATTAGCCCTTAACCGAGATGACCAGATAAGAATTAACCAGGTCGCCAACTACGTCATCATCAGCACCCCATTAGAGGACCGAGCGAAAATGTACGCCAACATCAACTCCCTCACGCTCCGTGGACAGCAGTATGAAATTGCAGCTCACGTCTCGGCACCAGCCAACACCGTTGTCGGTGTAATCTTCAACATTCCCGAGGACGATACTCCAGAGCAGATCATGAACAGCATTTGCAACTACAACCCGGTTCTTAAAATACTGGACGCCAAAAGGTTGAACTCTTCCAATATGGTACAAATTCTCTTCGACGTCATGCAAGTCCCCTATTAGATCCGCTACAGGGCCACTACCTATCGCTGCAAGCCGTTTCGGAGGAAGACAGAGGCCTGCACAGCATGTTGTCAGGCCGGACACAGACCAGATGTGTGCCCGAATTCGAACGCTCAAGCTCGTCCCCGCTGCTCCAGCTGCGGCACAGTGAACCCCGCTGAAGCCCACCCCCGTTCTCCCAGGTGCATCGTCTGTGAGGGCCCTCATGTCACTGAAACTGCGGATTGCCCTAAACGATTCCAACCGCGCAGACGGCAACCCACATTTGCCCAGATCGTGGCTGAAGGCCACAACATCAACAGGACCCCTGGAAAGGACGCCGAATTCCCGCGATCACAAGACAAACCAAAGGATAATCCCACCAGCCAGGCCAACGACGCGGGACCCAAAACAACAACTGGTGGCAACTCCTTCTCGCCCCACCGCCGGGTCACCTCGTCAAAACCCGAACTGAACTTCGGAAAACAGGTGAGCTACCCGAGCGCTTCCCACCCTGGCTCGTCACACCCGCTCCCGCTCCTCCCTCCCTCCCATGACATCCTTAAAGAGCTCAACGCCATTAGGGCGGAAATGACTCTCCTTCGCCAGGAGAACGCAGCACTCAGGCAGGAAAACCAATCTCTGAAACAGAGAATTACTCCTCACGTGGAAGAAGCTACCTCTCCCTCTCCCAATCCCCCACCGCCCAAGCGTAAGGCAGTTTCAGACGACTCCCAGTCCGCTCCCGCCTTGTCGGACAGAGAGGAACTGGTGGGCAAGCACCTTACCGCTATAGAAGACTCATGTAAGCTCCTGGAGCAAAAGGCAGAATACTACAACTTTTATCAAGCTCTGCAAGGCAATCTCTCCGTTGTTGAGGCCAACATTGAAGAACTACGAACAGAACTGCACAATTTCATGAGGGAAATTTTTGCCCGTATTAACGCTTCCACGGCCCCTCCTGCGGTGAACCAGCCCCCTTATGACACCACGTATGAGCAACAATAAGGAGGTGCTCCGAGTCTGGCAGTGGAATTGCAGAGGGTACCGCAGGAAACGCCCCAATCTGCAGATGCTCATTTAGTCTATGGAGTTACCCCCTGTAGTTATTGTCTTACAGGAAACAGGCACTGCACTTAAGCTCCCGGGTTACAAGGCGTTCCAATGTATAACAAATCCAAAAACGGCGGTCTTGGTTCGACGGAATGTGCCATCTCAAAGATTTCAATTCGATAGCGTTGATATCGCACATGATCTTGTCGTCTTATTTCCCCCTAAACGAGATGCACTTAGGATATACATACTTAACGTATATAGCACCCCCAAAGATACTGGGCACAAATTTGGTCACTTATTTTCTCTCGCTAAGCAGGCAGCCCAGAATCACATGCTGATCATAGCAGGGGACTTCAGTGCCACTCATACTGCTTGGGGATACTCTCATTGTACAAAGAAGGGTCGCCTGCTATGGGAACAAATACAAGCACGCAGGCTTGTTATTGAGTCAGATTCCTCGATCCCCACCAGAATTGGCAATAGCGTCCAAAAAAGACTCCTCCCCAGACCTCACTCTCACTCACAAAATCAAGCGCTGCCGTTGGACCTGCACTGATTCATCGCTGGGCAGCGACCACTTAATTATCCAAACGGATATCTTCCTTGACGTTACCATTCTGCCGCGAACCAGACAAACCAATTTTACTAATTGGGATGAATTCCGCAACGTCCGTGCTAATAACCCCTCGCAAGAAGTTAGCACCGACAACTTCCAGGACTGGGTAGACAGAATCATCTCCGATGCCCGACTTGTAAGCACTCGCTTAAAACCAGAAATTCCTTCGGATGTAGTAGATTCCCGGCTACAGCACATGTGGGAAGCATTCAAAAGCATACAACGCCGCTGGCGCAACAACAAGCACAAACGCAAACTCCGCCTGAAGCTAGCTGAGTTAACCGAGTCTATACAAAACCATGCTGCCGAATTAGCGCGAGATCAATGGGGCCAGATCTGTGATCAGATGAAGGAAAACTTCAGTATGAAACGCACATGGTCACTTCTCAGACATCTTTTAGATCCCGGACGGTCCAAGACAATTCAGTTGAATCGACTATCCACCATAGTTCATAATTTCCCGGGCACAAATCAGCAACTCCTCCATAAGGTACGTTCTCTTTACATCCCGATAGGCGATAGACAGGCTCTTCCGTCCTATTCAGGGGAAGCTAATGCTGAACTAGATGCTGAAATAACGGAAGCGGAGGTACGAGCCGCCCTCCTCCACATTCGCCCAGGGTCGGCCCCAGGACCAGACGGCATCACAAATAAAATGCTCCGTAATCTGGACGACCATTCTATTTCAACACTTACAAAATACTATAAACATTTTTGAAACTCGCCATTTTACCCCAGTCCTGGAAGCACGTAAAAATTGCCCTGGTACCTAAACCAAGAAAGCCGCTCAATATTGAACATCTTCGGCCCATCTCCCTCACTTCATGCATGGGAAAAGTACTAGAGCACATCATCCATGTTCGCCTTACGAATTATCTCAACTCTACTAATTTTCTTCCTCACTCCATGATTGGCTTTAGATCAGGATTGTCCACTCAGGATATTCTTTTTCAACTATCCCGGGAAGTAATTAATTCTCCGTCAAAAATGGACACGGCCGCTGTACTTGCCCTAGACCCCACCAAGGCATTTGACCGGGTATCACACAAGGCAATCTTGCAAGGGCTGGCAACAGCCTCCCCTGGAGAACGTACTTACAACTACGTCAGGGACTTCCTCACGTCTCGCACTGCAATTATTCAGGAAGGAGACGTCACATCAGACGTTGTTGAACTCCCCTCAGTTGGCACTCCGCAGGGCGCCGTACTGTCTCCACTTTTGTTTAATCTCGCCCTCCTCAACATCCCCAAGAGGTTAGAAAGAATCCCGCACCTTCACTTTAGCCTGTACGCAGATGACATTACACTCTGGGTACCGAGTGGTAGCGATGCCCTCATAGAAGAAGCCCTACAAGCTGGTGCACAGGTGGTTGTCGAGGAGGCGGGTGCGGCAGGACTCAACTGTTCACCTCAGAAGTCTCAGCTCCTTCTTCTACCCGCGAAGCGTAGATCGGAAGCCCCACCGGACATAAAAATTCAGATCGGGACCAACACCATCCCAACAGTAGGAAGCGTGAAAATTCTTGGTCTTTTCATACAGCGTAACAGATCAAACACTCAATTTATATCGCAAATTACATCGCATGTGAACCAAACCATCGGCCTAATTCGACGAATAACCACCCGTCACAAAGGAATTAAGGAGACAGAAAGACTCCAGCTGGTACAAACTTTCGTGATAAGCCGCATCACCTACTCACTCCCTTATCTTCATGTAACAAAAACTGAACTGCAGAAAATTGATTGCCTCATTAGGAAAGCTTATAAGGCGGCGTTACAAGTGCCCATGCACGCATCCACTGCTCGACTCGAACGTCTGGGGGTCTATAATACCGCGGAGGAACTCGTGGAAGCCCATCATATTAATCAACTGCGGAGGCTTTCGGCCACCTCCACCGGAAGGCACATACTAGATCGTCTGAAGCTGCACGCCCCTTTAATTACTGATAAGAGACTCCCCATTCCCCGCGATACGCATGCGTGTCTTATAATCCGCCCCGTACCGCGCAATATGCACCCCATTCATCACAAGGGTCGCACGGAGCATAGAGCGCGAGAGCTGTGCCGGCGCTTTCCAATAAATCCAGGCATATTTATGTCGACGCGGAGGACTATCGACACTACGTCGCATACGCAGTGGCAGTAGTCGACCGACCAAATGCCCACCTGTCTCCTCCCTCTCCGTCCGTACCACCTGTCCCGCGACGGCGGAAGAGACGGCAATTGCAATAGCCTTTACTCAACGGCCAGCCCCCGCAATCGTAATCTATGATTCGAATACGGCCGTTCGAAATTTCACCCGGGGTCTAATAACCCCGCAGGCCCTCCAAATTCTCTCCAAAAATCCACCCACCACCCCGATAGAACTGATCTGGACCCCAGCCCACCGGTGTGGGGGGTAACGAGGCGGCCAACGCTACTGCTCGAGAACTCACTATCCGAGCGGGCCCTAGCCTTGTCCCCTCCCACGGTGCCAGATCGGCTCGACATAGCCTCCTCAGCTATCACGACTTGGTCCTACACTACCGTCTCTCCCGCCGCGCGTTTCCCCCCGCTCATGTCAGCCTTAACTCCCAGGAACGCACGTGGCGGCTCTTGCAGACCTATAACTCTTCCATGTCGTGCAGTGCTGCACCATATTCACCCCTCACTATTTCCCTCCCCCGACTTCCCTTCGTGCGGTGCTCTAGCCACCGTGTCGCACTCCATGTGGTCATGTCCTAATGATCCCTTCCCCTCCATAGCGTGTGACGAGCAGTGGGAGGGGGCGCTGGGTAGCTCGGATCCGGGGATCCAAATCTCCCTGGTAATCCGAGCCACCGCTGTCGCCGCCAGGCTCATGCCACCGGCCACCCCGCCCTCTTAACTGCCTTGTACATTAAATTTTTTCTCTCGCTCAATACAAATACTGAAAATCTCGGCCTTAGGAATTACAACTACATAAACCTAACCCAATACAGCAGAATTTATCACTATACTATCAGACTCAGATGATGTCATTAACGTCATTCAATGAAAAGCTCTTGTAAATATGGTCCAAATTGCTTTCCGTTGCCTAACAAACATCTCATACACCTTTGCTTGTCAGTCACTTGGCACAGTATGGGAATGTAAGGAATTTGTTTTTCTCGCCAAAATTCGAACCACCCCATCATAAATCTCCAGAGCAGAACCTTTAGCGATATTTTAGCCGTATGCCTCTTCCGGTACCTAGTGAGGTACCGAGTGTTCCCCCTGTTACACACCACGCCGGTTCCGTGGATACCGTGGCATTCAAGTGGAGGGCGTTGAGTTATTGACGGACTCCTCCCGCTGCTGACAATTGCACTAGCTGCTTGTGTGCGTCCTTGGTTACGTGGGTCATCGCTCCGATCTCTGTCCTGAGTAAGCGAGCTGACTGCTTTGGCAGCCCTGCTGTTTTATGATCCATCGGCGGTTTCGTCACATCAACAAGAGCACCGTGGTGCTGCATCGCCGCATCGCGAAACTGACCAACAAACGTCATTGCTTATTGGCGGTGAGATCTTTGAGTGGCGCCCCCTGGCTCTGACGTCGGCTTAGGGATTCGCGCCGCTGTCGTCTGCTACACTCCGCTTGTGAGGGGCAACAGTGCCTGGGCTAGAAATCGCCCACTTTGTTGCTGTAGTGCGTTAAAAAGCGTATTTCTAGCGACTCAGTTGTTTTTCCAGCTTCTGACGCATCTCAATAATTTGAAGCTGTATCCCCCACAAGTTTGCAACACACAAAGAGATAGAGAACAACTTTCTTCAGAGTATCGGTCAGAAGATCGTGTGTAACTCGTCCTTTCTTGCTTATTCGCGAGGATCAGCGATCAGAGCTTCTCGATAAGTATTCAAAATGCGTAGGCTTCCCTGCACTATTTTTTAGATGCTCCTATGAAGAATCAACAGTCTAATACTACGTAGCGGCCTCTACACGCTCATCGCACAGCAGGAAATAAAGCGGCTTTCTTCTGTTTCTTTCGTTGTTGTCTTGTATCGGATTAACGTTTCATGCTTTTTTTTCTGTCCAACGCATTAATTTTTCTGCGCCGTCACCAACTTCTTATTAGGAGGTTTCGGTAGGTTTGGGAGCCTCACAAAGGTCGTGTGGATATTTCCTTCATTTTGTATGGCATACACTCCCTTCTTCACAATTTGGCTTTCATTACGGCTGCGTGCAAGATGGTGCATATCCGCAGCGTGCTTTGTTTATTCACATGCAAATACAATGAGAACGTTTATGCTACGCCACCGCGATCGCGCCCTAAACAACGTGGTCCACAGTACTCGAAGGCGGCTTTTGTGCTCCGAATTTCTATCGTAATTATATCGTTATCATAACGAACTGACTCTCAACTCGAACAATGATGACATGATTACGGTTTTGAAGGCATGATATACTCGCTAACTAACGTAATAAATAGTATGCCTGCATATATTACAAGACTCGAAACCGAAGAAGAATTCCAAGTAGCTCTTTATTGCTTTTCAACCCTTCCAGGCGCGAAGAACAAATCCTGTTCTACTCGGGATGGCGTTCTGTGATTTGAAGAAAATTACTTTTACTCTCTTGTCCTGGACTGAGGACCCGGCCCACTAACTAGATCGATTTAATTGTTAAACAAAGTTTTCCCCTCCTCCCCTTACTCCTCCCCCTCGTCTTGAGTGCAGTTTTCCTATAACGCATATCCGAATATCGGGAAGATATCGCTGTGCAAAATGTTCCGAAATATCCCTCTAGGTCTTAACAAACATATATGTGTTACTATAAATTTAACGAAGACGTGACTCGTTTTGCTCAATAAACCTCCATACTGGTTAGATGCCTTGTATAGAATCATCACGCGCGTATATACACACTGGGTTATTTGGAACTCAACCTACAGTTTTTGCAGTCTATAGTGCATGTCGGCAAACTTTCATGCCTTGACAACGTAAAGTGATGTGACAAAACGCGTTCGAGCGTTCGGCAAGGTTGCAAAAACTGTTTTACCTTACATATTATTACCGGGAATCGTGATGCCTTCTGCAAAAGCCGACAGCTCTGAAGGCCTAGAATTTGTTTTGGTCTTCCATTTTCGCTGTTGTCGGTTATTAGCAGCTGACTGTTCCTTTTGTTCGAATGCTTACATGAGAAGCTGACGCCTAGCTCCGACTCTTCGCGCTGCGCACAGGACCGGCTTCGCAAGGAATGGGGTGGCGTCGGCAATGTTTCTCCCGTAGCGGTATCCAAAACTATACTTTAATTGACACCATGAGCTAGTGTATGCGATTTTAAGCCTATTATTATGATAAAAAATTGGCCGCGTATCTGCTCCTTTCGTTGCAAATGCCGTCAAAAGACGGTAGTCTTTATCGGCTTTTGCGAAGTAAATGCCTCCCTTCGCTTTCCCGCTCACCTCTCATGTTGTTCCTCTTGCGTCGCGCTCCTCCCAAGGTAAATACGCCAAAAGTTTGCTTAAATCATTTTAAATTTCCCGCGTTCCACTGCTCCAAACCGGGTGTCTCGATGCGAACGTTGCCGTACGGTGAAGACGAGCGTTCATCGAGGCGCCCTACTTCAACGTTTATAGAACCGCGTTTCCCTACTCCACGTGCGTTGCAAGCAGAACGTGAAACCAATCTAGTGGAAGCTTGCGTAACTGTTGCCGGTTGAGTTCTTAAAATGGTGCCACAAGCTGTAGTGGCGCGGGCGACAGCAGGCGACGGCGGGGTGAATTCTTTTTTTGCAGTTGATGAAGTATTTAATTTCGCAAAAGTCCAGCATGTTTGATTTTTTATAAAGGAACACTGCAAATATCACTTCTGTATTGATTTGTTGTCTCATATTTGCGTAATGTCTAGTTCTTCTTCAACAATGTTGACAAGTATGAGCATTGCACCGGACATAGACGGGTATTTTTAGCTCTGACTATATAAGACTATTGCGCAGTCATTGTTTTGCTTTGGCCAGGTGGCTGAATCGAGTCACAGACAGACAGACGGACAGACATACAAACATACAGACAGACCAAAATTTCTGGGTTTAAGTAACCCAAGAAAGACTATCGTCTTTAAAAGTTACCCACACGCCAATTCTGGTGCGGACAAGCATCAGACGTTGACCGAGCGCAAAGAAACAGCAGGGAGAGCGATCCTGAGTGAAGCAGACGACAAATGCGAGAATCCCTAAGCTTACGTCACGGAGGCGCGCTTCGCAGCGCCGCCTGTGTTCGCGCTCACCGCCAATACCCGCAGTTATAGCATCCCACAGGGTTGGCTAAGGCGCTACATGCACGTCTCTTACAGCGAATCTGTCTCAGGATTCTTTAATTGTTTCCGTTGAGGCCATGTCGCTGCACACAACATTAAATTCCAGAGAGCCAAGCCCGCGGGAAGCAACACACGGGAAATAACAGACAGCCCAGTGCGTTGTCGCCCTTCTTTGATCCCATGTAGATAATATATGTAGGAAAGTCCGACATGGGCTTCTGCGCAAGGCTATATATGTACCTTTAACGCGTAGCATTCTTTGCCGAGTATCCTCACAGCCAGTACAGGGTAAGGCGGGTAAGGCTACAATTGGTCAGACAGAATTTCGAAAAACCAAAAAGTAGGAAAAGAAAAAATATTTTCACAAAAATGATCTGACAAAATCAAAAATACGCATCTTATACACCTCCCCAGAAGAACGAATATTACGCAAAAAGTCCCTAAACATACCCTAAACGTCCCTAAAAGTCCCTAAAAGGCTAAACATACAAGTAAAAGTAGCAGATTTGGCGGGAGTAACGCCTTTAATCGTTAGAATACCGTAATTGGTGATAATTGGTCGAACACGATTTTGAAAAACTAGAAAAACATAAGGTTTACATAAAAATTATCTGATAAAATCAGAAATATGCATCTTATACATGTTTCTTTCTTTATTTCTTACCCACAGCACCCTGTGACATTACAGTGTGTGTCGGATGGGGGGGGGGGGGGCGGAGGCGCAAAAAAGTCATCAACAGAACGTTCAAAATACTAATAAGAAATAACAAAAATGAGAGAACCGTCTAACGTCCTGCATTTTCAATAAAAATGTAAGCTGAAAGTAACAGCTTTAGTAGTTATAATAGCGTAAATGGAGATTATTGGTCAGACAGAATTGTGAAAAACAAGGAAATAAGAAAAAATAAAAAAATTAAATTTGTACAGAAATATTCTTATACATCTTCCTAATGAAACTAAGACTGAACAATAGAATTCCGCAAAAGAACGCTAGAAATGCGAATAAAAATAGTGGTAACGAGCGAAGTTTGCGGTACGCCTTGCATATTCGAAAAAAAGCATAATTACAGAAGTAAATGCACTTCATCCCTACATGGTTAAATGTACATTACCAGCGATGAAAAAACGTAGCAAAAATAAAAAATCCGACGTCTTTTGCTACTCATAGCCATATTTGGCTGTAAAAAACAAATACTCCAGACAAGCGGCATCAGAATGCTAGGTATTAGTAGACAATTCTCTAAATTTCTGCGGGTTTTTCTTTGAACAGTTCTGATGCATTAATAATACGTGCGCATGCTTCTATGACATTCAAAACGTCGATCCCGTATTATACCGCCACGCAACTGGCGCAGACATACGTACTAGAAGAACTGCTCCGTAGGCGTCTCGTTCGCGTTAACGCAGCCGTTGGTCGCTGCAAAGAAATTATCTTGAGGTACCATGACAATTTGACCTTCCTTATTGCGCATGAGCACGGCGTCCTTCTCAGTCGAGTTGTCATTCGTAAACTCTGTAATGAGGGATTCATTGGCCTTCTTGCAGGTCACCTGGAAAATTGTTAAGGCCCAATTGAAGAATTTGCGCTGGGAAAACTGGTACCGCTATGAAGAATAAGACTCTTCTTGATTCTTATTGACACTGTTACGATTCCAGGAAAATAAATGAAGGAAGCTCACACTAACGCGTAAGACTTGGAGGTAGTGAAGCTGTACGGAACAGTAACGCTTTTCTTCTTTTTCGCCTCACGGCGTTGTTTAAGCCTCGCCGCTGTACGAGGGACTACCGCTAGATGTTCGTCTTCCAATATCGCAGACGGTTCTGTGGCGCACGTGGCATCGCGGCCTTCCTCCGTGGCGCGCGCTTATCGCTGCGGCGGCGGCCTCCTCGCCTTCCTCCACGACGTCCCGCGCACGGGTCCCGCGCACGGCTCCTTTCCCTCCTCGCATATCTCTCCCCTGCCGCGTATCTCCCCCCCATCGGGCCGCTGCTCCGTGCCGGGCGCTTGCGGAAGGGGGAGTGGTTTGACCCCTAGCGTTCAAGGGCAAAACTGGCCACCCCGCGAGGACTGCCCGGGGTACAATAGTGAAGCGGGGGCTACAAAGCGACATGAATGGCATACGCTATATACATGTTACACTCTCCCGCCTCTCAAAGGGAACATGGCCGCGAATGTGTGACAAGTATACCGTAGTTGTTCTCCGCGCTTCCATATTTTAGGCGAAGGGACAACAAAATAAGTTGCGGATACTAATTACCTCACGACATAAAGGTTCGGAATGCCCAAGTGGTGTTTTGAGCTTTTTCAGTCACTTGCATGAATTTGCAAAGAGAAAAGTACGCTCAAAATTTTCGTGGAGGCGAAAAAGGAAAACGCCCGTGTGCTGAAACTTCCGGCCAGGTTAAAATTCCCCGAGTTGTCTAAATTATACGCGGACCCTTACTAGCTCCTCACATCCCGGCTGTAGCATGCCTAAAATTTTAATTTAGACTCGATTCGTTCATTCTAACTCCTCGCCCACAAAGTCTTTGAGAAAAAGTTTACATCTTCCAAGCCGACGCAAGAAAATTCCCAGAAAACCAAGAGCATCATTGAACAGCGAAGCAGTTGAGCGAGTCGTTTGTGTATGGTGGTGTTAAAAATACCAAGGAAATGTCGCCCGCTCGTGCATGCATGCCCCAAGCGCGCATTCGTGAAGCATCCCCCCTTAGTGACATGGGCCAATATTGGTAAAAAAAAAAGTTTAGCCTTCGCCGCATACCTCGAGCACACGTTCCACAATCCAAGCGTACCCAGTTGGGGAGAATAGCCAACATTCGCCACAAAAAAACTCCTGTGTTCGCCGTTTCGTGACAGTGCACTTGCTCGGAACGATAAAGACACGTCATAGCGTACGCCCCTCGTTCCTTCGTCCTCATGTCGTCGTGCGCATGCGCTCTGTACCATATAAGAGCCGAGGCCTGAAAGTTGAAGCTGTAATAGGTGATGATTGACTCCCCATGGACCGGCTGCTGATAGTTCGCACGGCAGAGGAAGAGGCCGCGCTTCGGGAGGCTCGGCGTGCAAAGCATCCGCTTGAGACGATAAGCCGCGCTTGCAGAGTGCCGTTCGAAAACGTCGAGCAAAACGACGAGCTCACTCGGGCCTTGCTCAACATAAGGACATTGAAATTCTATGCCGCCGACGTCAACCACGGCAACACAACGGAACTAAAACTCAGCTTTGTGTCCATAAATGATCACCTGCAACAGCTTCGCCACTCAAGTCTTGCACGTTAGTGTAAGCTTCCCTGATTTTTTTTAGAATTTCAATTACTTTAAAAGCCAATATGAAATCTTACTGCAGGACTTAGTACCTCTTTTTGGCCAGTACAAGGATCTAGATCCGTATGATAACTGCAACCCATAAAACAAGGCTAATGCTTCACCGTTACGCCAACCCCAAGTTTTCAGCCTTCCACCGATCGTCTACGAAATGCACACGGGGTACACGGATAGAATCAAAACGATCGCCGCGCAGACAATAAAGTCTACGCTTCTCGATATATCCAAGCGATATGCGACGCTTAAAAGCATAAAGCGGTCATGAAGACTAAAAAACAAGTTTCGCTCAATAAAATACTGTCTTCTCCGTATAAAAATGCTACCAATTTTACGACTAACGTGTTTATCGCGAAAAGCAATGGGGAGGAGTCCTCTTTCCAAGACCCCTTGAGCTTTCTTAGAGCTCCCTGCGGGAGCTATATAGAAGAATTCTAAGCTTTCCCAGCCTCAACAGCCCTTACACCAGCAGGCGCTGATCACTGAAGTCGCAGCTGGTCAGAGCTCTCTCCCAAAGCTCGTAGAAAGGAAGTCAGGGATTTCACGAATGTAGTGTGGCGTGGGAGTAGCCCCTTATACCACATGAAAGAACGTCCCGGGGCTTGGCAGAAGCGGCATAACGTGAAATGTGCGGTAGGGTGCAGTATATGGCGTTTAGTGGGATGGGGAAAGGTATTTATCTGGAGTGCACGGAGATGCCTCTACTCCTCTTTCGGTAGGTGTTTATGCGGTGCTGGATAGGTGATACGTTCTAACTTATAGTGTAGAGTTATTTCGTGATACGTGACCGACGGGGAATTGGCCTTTCCTGCTCGCTTGAGGCAGTTGCCACTCCCCACCAACTCTCCGGCGACGTCTCTGTGACATTACAGAATCCAGTTTGCGCGATTTGCAGCCGCTGACAAAAGCCACCACCAAGAAATACGACTGGGCGGTTGTAGCGGTTTCTATAATTCAATTTTGCCGTGCCACCTGAATGCTAGCGTGAAGTTACCACTGGTAACGGTGTTTTCAGTGCCGGCCGATATTACGTCGCTCCTGCCCATATTACCTCACTCTCGGGCGAAATTTAAGTTTGCAAACATCTTTTCGCCCTTTCCCAGTTTAAAAGAATCGCCTTTCGTGGCTGGAAAGGAGGATTGCGAGTAACCAAAGGCTAATTCTTTCAAACCGAGCGAAGTTGTATTTTGCCTTCATGGCCCCTGTAAACATGCATCTGTTCTTTGTAGATTACTTTCCACCTGCGCGTACAGTGGTCCGTTTATTTGGCTTCGCACGTTTTTATAAAACTTTTTACAGCAGTGTAGTCCCGTCATTACAGTTAGACCCAGTTTGAAGCTCGCGCCGTATACCACGAAGTAGGTTTCACTGAGAATGCGGACTCTTAACGCGTGTGCACGGCCACGAGTGTGTTTGTGGATGGGGCTCATGTTGATTCTATGCTGACGCATAGCATACACTGCGTTCTGAACGGCTAAAAAACACTGGTCGTGGCTTCTATGCGTTGTACGGTAATGAAAACTGATTCACAAATACTTAATGATCCTCAGCTATGTTGGTAAGCGCTGCTGAGAGATCATTTGACCGCGGGCGAAGTGGCGCTGTATTGGAACGGACATGATCCTCGCCCACTGCTGCACTCACCAAGCCGGAGCTCTCGGTGTAGCAGAACTGGTTGGCCCACTCGGGGTCGCATTCACTCCAGGGCAGCACTTTGAAGAAGGAGTAGTACATGTACGCCAGCACGTACGACAGGATCGCGTTGTAGTAGACGCTTATGATCGCCGACGCGTACATCATCACCAACGGAACGGCTGCGATCAGGAGGAGGCATCGCTCGACCGTCAAGAAATAAAAAAAAGGCAACTAACTTTTCATGTAGGACGTCGAACGCGCGACACGCGAAAATGGATCTTCCTGCCGAGGAGGTCAAGCAAGGAAGGAAGTAAGCAATCTAGCTAGCTGATGTTTTTTGTGGCATCGCCTTTTCTGGCACCGCTTTATTGAAGCCGTTTTCGGGCCCCGGGGACCGATCGCCGTAGCAAAAAGCATTTCCCCTACAGCAAATAGCGTGAGCAGGGAGCATATACGTATGGGAAAGACCTCTTCAAACTACCCCAACCGGTGTCACGACCTATATACGTAAATTTTGTTCAACGTTATGAGGCAACCATAAGCGATTAATTGTGGATACCAGAGTTCTTTCAATTCAAAGTGCACGTGAAATTGGTTTCTACGGCAACAAAAACTTGTTAAAATGCGCCAAAAAAGGGAGAAGTAAAAGTACAACAAAAATCAGATGCTTAAGTACAAGCCAGACGTGGAACCCAGGAAGAAAGAAAGAGAGAAGTTGAAGTGCGCTGTCGTGCCGTACCTGCATGGTATTTCGCACAATCTCAAGAAAATAGGAAAACGCGTCAACGTAACGTTGTCTTCTCTGCTCCCAACAAATTGTCGAAACTAATGAACAGAGTCAATGGGAAAGAAAAAAAAAGAAAAGCAAGCGCGCAACGCAGCATCGCGACCGGTTCGTGAACGGTGTGACCAACTTCTGCTAGTTGGTCACACCGTCCGGCAGATTGCATAGCTACGTACGGTTGTCTGGCCGTGGGGTTGTATTCTGCCTGCCTATCTGTTTCGTTACTGCGCCTATTCAAAATCTTTCCATTTGAACGATACCTTGGGAACGCCTTTTTATAGCGTTCCAGGCGTTGCTGGAACAAGTAAAGCTATTTATAGTTAGCTCAAAATACCCTTTCAAAGTCAGTTTTGTTTTCATTTTTGTAACAAAAACTTGATTTTTGACACGCGTTTGCAATATAGCCATGTACTATAAGTCTATATTATTCTCCGTGTGTCCTTGCGTGTTCTCTTCCTGCGTTTCGTGTATGTTCCTACAATCTCTCTGCTGTCGTCTTTTCGTTTGTTTGTTTTCTTTCCAATCCCTGTCTATTTATTCAACGCGTTTTACGCTCCCTCCACCCACTCAGTGGCGGGCTAGCAGGCGCACCTGCGTAAGGGTCTCTACCTTTCTGCCTAGCCGTGCACGCCCCTGGGTGGGCACACTGACTTTGCAAATAAAATTATTAGTATTATTATTATTATCCCCTGGGTGTGGAAAAGGGGCGTGGTCATCGCGCGTCACTGCATGCGTGCCACTCGTAATTACTCTACATCAGCCTTAGGGGTTTGTTATAAGGGCACGAATTGTGTATCAGAAAATGGTTTTTAATCGTCAGGTTAGCACTCTGACAGTAATAATCTTTGAAATCGGGCGAAAATGTCAACAGTGCCTGTTTGCAAAGCTACTTGGCTTTAGGCAGTTTTATTGCCTTTGCTCACGTTGTGCTAAGTTGTGTAGTAGTTCTACTTACCCCAGGACCATTTGCGAACAGTTCGCAACAGTTTTGGTTTCGTTTCTGGATCGCGAAAATCACATTTTATCCTACTAGACAGTTACCCAACTTCAAGCACACCTGCATGCCATTACGCCTTGAGCATCTGCGACTGATCCTCGAAAACAGCATGCCGCTCCTGATTTCCCCCAACCCTAGCCCGATTTCTGTGATAATAACTTCCGATGCAAGTCAGAAGATAACACCCAGTCGCAAGATATCTGTTCCGACGAGGAGAGCGCTTCAAACCGGCGTTACACCCCTCCAGCTGTTCGCCTTCCAGTGTCGTTTCCGTACGAGGGTATCTCCGGGGGTGTAATGTTGCTTCTTAGTCGAACTGACTGTTTGGGCGGATTCTATAAAAGTCTTGTACTGTTTTATTTCAAAAATGCTAGGTGGCGCTGCAAAGCAAGAGGCTTGTAGTGCAGAGCACTTTAGGCGCTTGCCTTGTCGTCCTAGCTCGCTCGTTGGAACCAAGCATATCGCCACGGCGTTACGGTGTAGACTGCCACGGCCCCTTCGCCGCGGCGTAACCCAGAGGCTTCGAAAGCCAAGCGGTTTATGTAGACGGTATTCGTTGAAAAGTTTAGCTGTCAATTTCTTCGCTTGGCAGCACTGGAAACGGCCACTGACATGGCCGACGCGCCACGGACGCGACGCAGCCTGGGCCACTGCGGCCGCACGCCGAAGAAAAAAAAGACAGCGGCGTGCGTCATCTGCTCCGTTTAAATCCGATTTTAAACTGTGGCACCAACAGAGATGTTATTAATCGCACTCACAGTGAACTCAACGCAATACTTTGTGTTCGGGGAAGAGTTCGTAACGTGAAACACAGTGACACAGTCATGTGTTTCACAGTCGTGCTTAGCTCGGACAAGTGCCGCGACGCATCTCACGGAGCCCGACGTAACGAGTGACGGCGCACCACGGCCGGGCTGGAGGAGCGGCGGGGGCGCACTTTCATGAAAGTGCGCGCTCGCCGCTCCTCCAGTCCGGCCGTGGGCGCACTCACACGCTTGCATGGAGAAGAGGGGTGCCTGATCTGTGGGCCGTGCGCACAACGTCGCCTAGCAACAGACGCTTGGCCACAGATATGGCGGCGCACACTTGGTTGCCTGCATGCATTCCACGCCATTGAATACCGAGGATTCTTTACCCTACACCTCGAGTAATGCTAATGAGTAATTACGATGAACATCCGCACGTGTTTTCCTGTGACATTACGAAGAATAATACTGTAATGACGAACGTTTAATAAGACTTGCACGCTTTTTGGTCCCTGGCGAACTCGCTGCAGCCAGAGTGACTCTACTGCATCGGCAACATGCCGTTCCGTTTGCATTGCACGAGCGGATTTCAATGAGCAGGTACCCTGGGCAAGTGGCACGCATCTGAAGGCCTTGATGATTCCGAAGCTGGAGAACTGGCCCACGATGAGCTCCATGAAGTAGATGGGCCGCCCAATGACCGTCAGCAGCAGAACGTACGGCACCAAGAAGGCAGCTGGAAGAACGGCGGAAGAAGTATCACTCGATGCCGGCGGCGGTGCACAGACGATGTCGTCAGGGGATATGAAGTCGCTCGAACGCAAACTATTTACCCGTATACCCCCACACCAACACTCCGGATATATAAACGTGCCTCCATTAACGCACCTTTCCTATAGACTGTAAAGAACTTCGTTGGTATTTCATTGTCGTTATTCATGTCCTTTATTTTTGTTTCGTCTCATCTCCACCAATTTTTCTATTTCTTGCCCGATGCTCAAACCAGAGAGTGGGAACGCTATTTTTTTAGTTTTCAGAATCCGCGATTACCGCGCGCAGTTGCGCGATATGCATATCCCAAGAGCGATAAACAACCCCACATGGCCAGCGAAATGTTTCAATGCCGGACGTATAAGATTAGGCGGTCAGGATATAGGCCAGGCGTTAGGTAGCACCACTGCTGAAAGATGGCAGCACTTTGTAAAAGATGGTGCGTTGTTGGGGCGTGCAGTGTGCGCTCGAATACCTCCTCCGTTTTCGTACGTGAGGTACGGGAAGCGCCAGATGTTGCCGAGGCCGATGGACAGGCCGATGCACGAGAAGAGAAACTGTATCTTGTTGCCCCATTTCCCGCGCTCAATTCGCTCCTGGGTCAGGTCCATCTTGTAGCCGACACGTGCAAGACTGCAATGAGGAGAACAGGGGGATTCGTAAGAAGGCGCCTCGTCACGCACGTCCCCGTCAGTCTGCACGATTTAGGTGCCACTTGCTCTGCCAATGCGAAGCTACCAAGGTCTCGTCAAAAATTTTCTTACATGTAATCTCAAGCATGCATGAGTTTGCTTACCAGTAGCTAGACTGGACGTTAAGTTCCAGGAAAATTTGCTGCGCTCAATAGAAGTACCACAGTCTCGATTGCAATTCCGCCTGAGCCACGTCGACCACAGCGCTCCTAGCGGTATTCCGTTCCCGCCGCTGCAATGCCGCCCGCGCGCACATACGGCCATACGTAGGGTGCCTGAATGTTCCTCCTCTCCCGCGGCGAGGAGGAACATCCAGGCACCCTAGCCTTACGGTGTTTTCACTGTTGCGGCGCTGGGATGCGTCCTCATTGGTCGGTGTGCCAAGGTGGGTGGTGTGATTGTTTGCTGCCCGTATCAAAAGCCGTTAATTTTACATCGCAGTTGTTGTAAGTCGAGTCTTGTCGGGTCTATTCGTTTCACCTGCACCGCGTGAACCAGTTCAGGCGGTGCCGCACTTCGCCGTTCGTTTCAGCGGTGCAGCTCGCGGCACCTGAACCGCGCCGTTCGATTCACCGGTGGTGCCGACGGGTGCAGGACGGGTTCACGGCTTTGCCTGCACTCCCTGCCGAGGAGGTGCTGAAGCAGACGAAAAAAGTGCAGGGCTGGTTCCGCCGATGGCGGAACCCACTTTGCACTGCTGTGAACTGGTTCAAGAGGTGCAGGCTGAATCGAATAGACCCGTCGTCTGTCCGGCGGTGTCACGCAGGGGCAGGTTCCCGAACCCACCCCCAGATGGCGCCGAAGTTTCACTGGGATTAGAGTTCCTGTATATAGCTCCCGCAGGGAGCTAAAGGCCCAACCACATGCACGCGTAAAATCGACGTACTCGCGCAACGACGTACGCCTGCGGCGGCATACGCCGCTGCCTTTACGCCGGCCGACGACGTCGGAGAGGGCGAGTAACCACATATCGCCGCAACGCGCGCGTAAACCAATGCGCCGCGCAGTGTGGCTCGACTACTTCGGACTCAGCTTTGTGGCGACCAGTTCAACTACATTTTAACTCAAATAAAGCAAATAATGCCTATTCTCACAAATATACGTATATTTAATACAGAAACAACTAAAACAGTTCTCGGGACATTAAAAAACGTTAAGGATTAGTATGCATACTTGGCAGGCACAAAACCAACGAATCCCTTCCGCTACATTTGGCGTAAAACTGCCTTGCTCCCATAGTTGCTCGTTGCTTCGCGTGTTTTGTCCGGTTGTTTGGTCACCGTATTTTACAAATTACTTCGTTTTATCGCATAATAAATAGTGAAGTTAGCTTATTTATCAATTCACTGTCTTGTTATGCGACCTGACTGCCGATAACATCACCGCCAGAGGTGTACGTCAACACCGTACGCTTGAAAGTTTACGTCGATATCTGGCGGGTTCTGACTTGGGCGTAAAAGGCGCGTACCAATGCATTCGGCGTACGCCGGAGTACGCCGGCTCCTTACGCGCGTACGCCGGTTTACGTCGTTGCGCGAGTACGCCGGTTTTACGCGTGCATGTGGTTGGGCCTTAAGAGTTGCGCGACTACCCGCCATCTTGTTATCCGTATTACTGCGGGAAAGCCGCCCGTCGCGGGCGTAGGAGCCTCGCCGCCACGCTTCCGACGGCGGCCGACGCGCGGTGGGGGCGCTTCGGTCGGCGGCGCCCAACGTTTTTAGATTAGGTTAGGTTAATCTAAATCTAAATCTAAATCTAAATCTAAATCTAAATCTAAATCTAGTTAATCTAAAAACGTTGGCGGCGCCTCACGGCAGCTACGCTGGATTCCTGCGATGTCGCTCACGCTGCTGCTGCTGTTGTTCCTGGGAGGGACGCGGTGCCGCCCGCGTCGGCGGCTGCGGCGCAGCCATAGTGGGGGCTTCTCTGCGCGGCTTGGATAACCGGAATGACGTCATCACGGCGGCGCGTAGAAAAGGGTCGCGCAACTCTTAGCTCCCTGCGGGAGCTATATACAGGAACTCTAACTGGGATAGAAACGGACTAGTGTCATAGGTTACGGAGTATCGGCACTCTTTTCTCCCATTGTTCCGTGTAGCCGCCGTGATCATTGGTCAGTTTGCATCACGGTACATATGTTTACACTGTAACGGTCCATGGGCACCGCCATCTTGTTGTTAATGCGCTTTCTGTCGGTCAACTGTGGTAGCCTCAGCTTGCCTTTCCATCTCTGCGCCTGGGCGCTACTGGCGTCGTTCCGAACGCGAATCAAAGATAACACGCTTCGCAGCATTTCAGCTGCAGAAGTGTGTCCGAAGATGCCATGTTGCTGCATATTCGACAGTGTTGTTTACAAATGTCCTCGTTAAAGTTAGCGGTGAGGTCGCAGAAGCGGCAATCTAGCAACAATGATAAACACCAAAATTGCCGCCGTTGCTCACGCGCGTACTCTTGCATCTTATCTAGTGACGCTAGAGCGGACCAATCAGAGGGCGCGCCAGGGACAAAATTGAAACACGCGGCAAAGCCAGCTTTCTCGTAAATGCTCTGTGCATCTCAATATAATTCAGGTATCGTCAAACAATACTTAAATTACCCGCTATGGCGGCTTTATCATTACACCAAGTGTCTTCTACGTGTTTGTTTCGTGCACTTCTTTGTCTGCACCCAGCTCCGCTGGTAATCCTTCTCCAAAGAGTGGAAGAGCGCATCCTAAACGCGATCGCGAAAGGATCCCACTGATTAGAGCACCTTGCCTCCCTTGCGCGGTGGCTCGATGAGCTCCCGTTTACTAAATAGTTGGTGACTGCGCGTTCGTCCTGAAACTATGCGCCTGTGTATATTTGCAAATGAAGTTCCTCACATTTATTTACTCGTACCTCACGTGAGCGTCCTGCCAACATTGTTTTTGAGTAATTATTTTCTTCTCGTGAAGATGAAAAACGAAAACGGCTGTGTTTCGAAATTTCAGCACGCATTAAATATCCTCACGCGGTTGAAAGTAGTCTGGAGGCTTCTGCAGAGGGCGCGCCCGTAGTTCTCGCGGCCACACCAGCGAGTTGCATTACACCACTTACGCCCAACAACCAAAGCCAGGAGGCGAACAGGTGCACACCGGATGTTGATTAAAAACACTGACAAAGCCGCAGATGTTCGCTGTCGAGATTAACGGGGCCATGAAGACAAAATACAAGTTCGGTTCATTAGAAAGACTGCGTTGTCCCTATACCAATGGTGCTTATTTTATTGCGAACTTCAAACAAAAAAATTGGCCGCGTACCTGCTCCTTTCGTTGCAAATGTCGACAAAAGACGATAGTCGACTGGCGCCCCTGGCACGTAAATGCCTCCCTTTTCTTTCCCGCTCACCTCTCACGCTGTTCCTCTCCCGTCTTGTTCCTCTTGCCAAGATAACACGCTAGAGGTTTCCTTAAGTCAATTTAAATTTACCGCGTTCTACTGCTCCAAGTCGGGTGCCTCGATGCCAGCACTGCCGTACGGCGGAGACGCGCGTGAATCGAGGCACCCTACAACGTTTATAGAACCACGTTGCCCTACTCCACGAAGGTTCCAAGCGGAACGTGGAACCTACCTAGTACGTGGAACCAGAGTTCTTCTGGTGGAACCTTTCGTTGCTATTGCAAAAACCAAGCATCACCCACCGCGGTGGCTCAGTGGCTAAGGCGTTGCGCTGCTGAGCACGAGGACGCGAATTCGATTTCCGTCCGTGGCGGTCGCTTTGCTGATGGAGGCGAAAAGCAAAAACGCCTGTGTGTTCGAGATTTCGGCGCACGTTAAATCCCCAGGTGGTCAAAATTAATCCGGAGCCCTCCACTACGGCGCGCCTCATCGGCTGCGTTGCGTTGGCGCGTTAAACCATACAGTCAGTCAATCAAAAACCAAGCATCCGTAAATTTCTTAATAAAGGAACACTGCAAATATTACTCATGTATTGATTTTCTGCCTTATATTTGTGTAATTTATTCTTCTTGTTCAACTGTGTTGACAAGTATGAACATATAAACTGGACTTAGACATTTAGATTTGGCTGTGGGTATGTACAAGACAATTGCGCAGTTTCTGTTTCGCTTTGGCCGGGTGGCTGAATCGAATCACAGACAGGCAGACAGACCGACAGACAGGCGAAAATTTCTGCGTTTCATACCTGTGCTCCACAATAACTTCCAATTGACAATTGGACTCTCGCCCACAATACGTATTTACAATGCGGCACTCGATAGACAATTGGTTGAACGGCGTACGGAAGGCGTGCATTAGATAGCCCAGGAAAGACTATTGTCTTTAATAAAGTAGATACTAAACAAAACCTATGAAGCAATGGCGAATTCCCAGCCACTTCCCGGCGAAACTTTCACAGAATGTTGTTTGCGACTGGCGGGCGCCGACCTGAGTTATCGCCAAAAAAAACATGACTGGGAGATATCAGTGGGGTATCGAGTTCCATTTGATCGTATCACTTGAATGCTTTCGTGCACTTAACAATCTGATAACTACGCGTTAAGTGCTGGCCCATACTACATCACCGCCACGCATAATACGTCCCCAAAATCGAGTTTTCCAATATTTCTACCGATTTCATTTTTGTTAAAAAATGTCCTTCGTGGCCGTAACGGCGCTGACTGAGTCACCAAAGGTTGTTTATATCATCTTGAACAACGCTGTCTTCTTCACAGGCGCACTAGAAGTGCCGCCAAAAGACCACGCTAATCTTGATGAGAGCGCGTGTGTATTGCGGGTCCAATTCCGTAAACTTGCGGTGGGCCAGAGGCAAGGCGTACGTCACCTTTTTCTAGCAAGAGAGCCCCAACAGCGGAAATCATGGGACCCCAGAGTCAACTGTTCCTCCGAGCAAACGGAAAACACCAACAACCGTCGTGTGCTAAAGTGGCGGACGATCTCGTGGGGTATATTTTGAACGCTCGGAATTGCCTTAATGTGGTCTCCTACCTGAAATGGCGAGGACGCACGCGGTTGTCGGAGTCTGCGGTCTGCTGGTCCTACGCAGGATCGCCTCGTTCGGCTTAGTGGTGGTGGTGGTGGTGGTGGTGGTGGCCCGAAAAATGGCGCATACCCACTTAGGGGGATTGGCCAAGAAGAGTTATGTTTCCATTGCGCGAGGCAAAATAATGGAGCAGGAGGAAGAATTTGGTCTAAGTTCAAGAGAGAGAGAGAGAAAAAACACGGAAAAACAGCAGAGAGAAGAGTAGGAAAACTTCGTCGGTTTCCCCAGCCGAGCATTCTCGTTGCGGTGGACCTCAAGAAAGCGTTTGATTCCGTGACTCACCAGGCCCTTCTACGGGAACTTCATGAGGCGATCCGGGCAAGAGGATGTTAAACTTCATCAGAAGCTTCCTTGCAAATCGAACCTTCGAGATTCGCTCTGGCATACAGAACCAACCAGCTTCACGAACTGCGTTGGGGTTCCACAGGGCTCGATTCTCTCGCCCTTGCTCTTCAATGTGGTTATGCGTGGGCTCACCCTAGAACTCTCTAAAATTCCAGGTGTACATTTTGCTCTGTACGCACATGATATTACCATCTGGACTGAGGCCCCTGACCACAAAAAGACGGAGTTGGCTGTGGCCGCACTGCAGGAGGCACTCTGCGCCCTGGAGCGATACCTCGAGCATACCGGCATGCAGCTGTCGGTCGAGAAGACAGTATATCCTGATCGGAGGCACTCCTGAAGAGCGAGCCAAGGTTTCCCTTTCGCTAGAGGGGAGACCACTCAAGCGACCAGACGCAGGCTGCATCAGGATCCTCGGTTTACCCATCGCGGAGCGGGGAGGTGCAACCGAATGGTTAAGACAACTGGCGCCTACATGAAAAAACTCCTCTACCTGATCAAACTACTCGCAAGCAAATTTGGAGGAGCCACGTCGGAGGTAGCCCTCACTCTAGTTCAGGCCGTGCTCGTCTCTCGCGCCACGTTTGGTCCTCTGTGCTACCGCCTGACGAAAGCACAAACTGAAAAGCTCGAAACGATGTATAGAGCTGCTCTGCGAGTAGTGACCGGCCTGCCACGGCACACACGCATCGACGAACTGTACCGTTGTGCGTGACTCCCACCTTTGCGGGAGCTAATAAATGATCGACGGAAAGGTGCGGCTGACCGTCGTCAGAACACTCTCCAAGGACAGCAGCGCCTACTACATGAAGACCCTCAGATGCAAGCTGTACTAGAAGATGTTCCACCCCACATTCCGCCGTGACAAGACATCCAAATAATAGATCTCAAGCCACTATCGCGCAAGACAAACGTACAGAAATACGCCCAGCATCGAAAAACAATAGCCCAGGCCCTTAACGCACATAAACCTGACCCGGAGGAGCTACGCATCCATACAGGCTGCTCATGGGACCCCGAGGCCCGAATCGCAGCTATGGCAGCGAGAAGAGAGGACGGTGCCCACCACTCAGAAAGGTTCCTTCTAGAAGAGACCCCCTCAACCACGGAACTCGAACTCCGAGCCATTCACCTTAGCCTCCTCTGGGTGCTTGAATTCTTATCTACAGATGGCACCAAGCAAGTACGACGGATCAGGGTTTTAACGGACAGTGCTACGGCACTCAAAAACCTGGTTGGACCCCCCGAGTGACCTCCACAGAATATGCCATAAAGCAGACTTGCCGCGAACTACAACGGAAGAGCAATATTGATGTCAAGGTCCTCTGGGTACCTGGACACTCTGGCAACACGGGCAATGAGACTTTGCACAAGCTGGCCAGTGAGGCTCGCTCTTCCCACCACTCGCAGCTTGAGCTCACTTCTCTCAAAGCCCTGGGTCATAGCCCTGAAGAGAAGCGAAGAAGGAACAAGCTTCAAAGGTCCAAAGAGCTCCTGACCCACGTACCACCCCTTGAGGATCCCCTACCTAAGGGTATTACCCGGGGCGCCCAAGTGTTCGTGGTGAAAGCACGAAGTGGCTTTGCCGTCACGGAGGACGTGGTGGCAAGGTGGAATCACACACAGAAGTACTCCAAGCAGCCGAACCCGCCACCTTTCTCGCCGCCCCAGTGTAGTGTGTGCTTGGCCGCCCAGCCGACCAACATGCGTCACCTGGTGTGGGACTGTGAAGGACTGAAGGACGCACGTGACAAGCATAGCCCATCAACCGTATCAACATACAAGGACTGGATCCGGCCAACACACGACCACAAGAGAATCCGCCTCTTTCACAACGCTACTGCGCATGCGCATAGCCCTGGCGGAGAAGGCCAGAAACAGTATGGCAGGGGCGTGGCCTCCGCGATCGGCCGCCGGCAGCCGATCGCGGAGGCCACGGGCAGGGGTCGGCCCGTCTGCTCCGCGGCGACCCCACTGCTGTCTGCCGCTGTAACTGAGCCCGTGTAGTGAAAGCATGCGACCGGGTTCGGCCCCCACAGAAAAAACAAGATGCAAAACGCAACTGTCGGGCAAACAATAACATGAAGGGTGAAAATTTTGTTTTTATCGACACACGCCAACCTCGAAACGGGAGTGAACAAATAAGGAGCGGTCCGCCACGGCACCATGCACAAAAGCCCATTCTGCGTCCCGTCGCAGTCACACCAGGCATTCACACCATCAGTGACGACAACGAGCTGCCATGCCGAATCCAGAGGTCGCCTTGTCATACTACTCCGACGACGATACGAACACACCGGCCGACCGAGAGTTTCCGTAGTATGACAGGCTCGTTGACCAAGGCGGCTAGGCGGCCCCGACAAGATTCGGATCGCGATGAATGCGCCTCTATTTATTAGTTCGTAGAGCGTAATAAAATTCGTAAGGTCAACGAAGCGACCGTACCTTCCCACTATGCATGCGATCCGTATTTCGTGGCTAGCGACGCTTCGCTGACTTCGCTTAACCGAAGCTCCATGTGCGTACTGCTGTGATCACGCTTGTAGAAAATGTAAGGCTGGTTAAGTCCCGAACAAGAGTTACTCGACTTAATCTAGGTAACGAAGAATAAAAATCAACCAATGTTTTTGTCGTAAAGCGCGACACGAGAGTACGAAGGGCGCACATTTTTCGACGGGTGTACGAGCAGCTTGCGAGCTAAAATTTGCGATCGTATTACCTGGCTTAATAGTTGGAGTAACGCAGTCTATGGGTATCAGGTCAAGAGACGTTTAGTCGTCAAGCGATATTCAAAGAATGATCCGTTTTTGTGCCAGCAATACCACAAACAAAACTTTTTCAGCGAGGTTCAAAACATAAGCTAAGCCTCAGCATTGTGTCCGCGGCATTCGAGTGGGTTCTGCTGCTGCGCCGTGGCCGAGTGGTCTACAGCGTCAGAAACACCGCACCCCTCCTTTTTTCTTTTTTTTTTTTGTCCTGGCATGCTTGCGGAAAGTGACGCTTTTTTTTTCTTTCGTTCTAATCTGCATACAGCCCTCTACTGCTGGGAAATGTATGGATCCAAATGACGGGGGGCTTGCGTTTTTTGTAGAAATGTAGTTTCTGTGCACCACTTTTTTTTCACCCGCGATATTACCACTGCTTAAAAGGAATGAAACAATACTAAAACTGACAATTCTTCTAAACAAGAAAGTGTAATCGTGCGACTGGGACGAACAACACCGGTTACAAATAAAAATGCACAACAAAAAACTCCCCCCACCTCCCCGAAGGGGATCGTGCGTAAATGCGAATGCATTGGGTGCACCGATGAGTGCGCTGCGGCAAGCAGTAACGGAGAGAGGCGTGCGCTCCACTGCATTTATATACATTTTCCGAGCGCAGCGAGCGGAGAGAGTGTACGCGGAGAGGAGAGAGAGACCCGCGCAACACGCCCGCCCCGCGCGCGAGCTCTCTCTCCCGCCGAGCTCCGCGATGCGAGCGCCCTCACACGCCCGAGCGCGCTCCTCCTCTCCCCTTGCCCTCCGCTACTCCCGCCCGAGCTACGACCTGCTCCGGTTGCTAGGCGCGCCACAGCTGTTGCTAGGGGCGAGGAGGAGCGCGGAGAGATAACACCTGCGGGCGCACGCCGACGGAGCACGACAACCCCGACTAAGAAATGCATTCGCATTTAAAAAGCAATTTCCTGAGATACGTTGGTACTTCGGCTGCTTTGGACTTCACTTGCTTCGTTCAAAACGCTCACAAAATTAATCTGCACATGCATTTATGTTCGTTATGATAAGAAACAGAAAGAAAATGAACAGCGAAGTCGAACAAATCCGCAGCCACATCGCTGAAATCCACATACCGGCACCAAGCAATGATTTTTATAAAGGTCACATTAGGTGTGTGCGTTTATGCCGCTGCCTGACAGATGTCTGTGTCCCCCGTCCATTTTAAGAGCTAGAAAAGAAAAAAAGAAATGGCGTGAGAACATCGCTTCCACAAGCCTCAGATAGCCACCCTTTGGTACTCACACTTGCGAAATCGCTGCAAAAAGAGACGAGCGTCGCACCTTGTTCAGATGTTTCCCACTTGCAAGACGTACGTCTTGCAGCTTTAGCCTGGCTATACAATTCAAGTAAAACAAATGAACAACCAACAACGCAGCCCTGATTCCCCTTCCGCTGCGGTGGCGGTCCACTTGCACCCCTGCCATATCGCTTCTCGGTGGTGCCACCAGAGGCCACCACAGCGCAATGAAAAAGGCGGATTCTACTCTCACTGTGGACATTTGCGTGTGAAGCCTCCATAGTGCGACGCACGTAACCCCCTTCCCTTTTCCCCCTCCCACTGCAACAGACCTAGTGCCGTCCTATTCACAATAAATTTTACAACAACAACATAACACTGCAGACGAGCTGTCTCCGAAATGAAGGGGTGGATGGCGTTGCACACGTCCCTACGGCACCGGCCCAGCCTAGTCGCACCAAACGACAAAAGCACCGGTACAGTCAAAGGCAGTCCAAGACGTAGCAGGGGAATCTCCAGCAGGCTTCACCGATGGTTCGGAAATCTGCGGCAAAAAAGAAAGAAATGTTCTTCGGATTCAATTTCTTGGCAAAAGTGGCACAAGGGGGAGGTTATCAGATTTGCCCTATATAGATACCGACTAAGAGGCGGCCCACAACAGCGAAAAGAAGACAGCGATACTTCGCACAAGCGAGTTTGGCAGAAACTTCTCTTCCAGCGGTACCTGAAGTGTTCAAGTTCAGGAGAAGTGTTCAGACCATGATCGGAGGCATCTTGATTCAACAGGTATTGGCGATAACGTGCCAACAACACGCACAAAAATGGGTGAAGAACCTCTACGATCGGTAAAGCCAAAGCTGTTTTAGCTAATGTGTCAGCGGTTTCATTGAGGGTTAACCCACAGTGGCCGTGCAGCCAAACGAGCCGAATCTCCCGCACGTGAATATGGACACAGGAATCAAAAGTTTTAAGAATAGGATGTAAAGTTTCTGAGGAGAGAGCCATGCACACGGACAGGGAGTCGGTGAGTAACGTCATGGAAGATTTCGCCGAATCAAGTTTCAGGATTGCAAGGAGTACGGCAAGAAATTCTTCATAAATGGGGAAAAGGAAAGAAAAAAATTCTAGCGCTGTGACTGTCTCGGCGTTGTTCCCCTTTTGGCTGGGCACTCTGGTTTTGGTCAATCTCCCCAGATGAATGTGTTATTCCCTGCCACCATCATTAAGAAAAGCGCGCCTCGTGTCTCCGCTCCTATGCGTGCGTTTTGCCCGGTTAGGGTGCCTGGCCACTGCGAAAAATCTCTCGCACAGGGTGCATATGACAGGAATGCCTTGACCGTTATTGTAAATCTTTCTTCCTAATGCTTAAGTGTTGTTGCCTCGTTATGGTCCATACCTTTTGGCCCAAGATGCTTCTAGTCACGGGATAAAGACGTCCTCTGAGCTGTTTTTGCTGGAACACAAGTATCTGCCAAACCTGCTTCTGGCAGGTCTCACGACCTACCTCACCTCTGTGCCCCAAGCCAAGAAATGTCGATGATTAATTTGGGGGTGATGATGCTGTCGATGAATTTTCCACACACGCACATGCGGCCAGATCGATTGGGTAAGGCATAAACGTCCACTGTTCTCCGATTAGAGGTGATAGATGAGCCCCTAAGTGTAATGAATGTGTTTGTATATGCGGGACTGCAGATCTGACTAACTCGCCATCTGGACCAATATCGGAGAAGGCTCTTTATGTAAATATTTGTGATGCCCAATCGTTTTGTTTATGACCTAGAGTGCTTGGGCGGCGTACCCACGGCATGCATTATGGCTGCACACTCATCTACCATCCCGTGAGGAAATTTATGAAAAAGAAAAAAAAAAGTTTGGTGGGTGCAAACGGAATTATAGTAAAGGTGTAGTGGGGTGGCACGTCCTCATGCCTTTAGCGATGGATGAGGTCTTCATAGTTTGCGAGCTTCCTTGTTAAATCAATCAATCAATCAATCAATCAATTAATCAATATATGTTTGCTGCGACAAAGATGATTCAATGCTTAGGAACAGAGTGTGCCCGCGGCGATAAAAGGAGACTATGTTTTTAACCCAAGAGGACACGTAAGGGGTTCATGTATCCCGCGATATCGAGGTGATTCCACCTACGTTCAATGAAGAGCCATAGCACAAGCTTTTACACTGCCTACATTGGAGGAGGAGGATGAATCACTTTATTGAGCCTTAGGCTGGTTTACGGAAGTGGTGTGGCCGTCGGTTTGAGGCCGGCAGTGACGTTGGCAGCACGGGTCATTGTGTAATGGGGTCTCATTGTGTAATGGTCAGCACTCTGGACTCCGAATCCTATATTTGAAGTCCAAGCGCCCACCGCCCCCTCGCTTGGGGCCAACACATGTACATGCATCGTGTCATTACATCCAACGAGCAGACAGATCCAATTTCGTGCCGTTACATCCAATCCAATTTTGGCCACTGCATCCAATACATCTAACGTGCCAGCACATTCAACGTGCCATTACATCCAACGCGCCATTACATCCAATGTGCCATTACATCCATAGAACAACTTCGTCCAAAGCTATGTCATTACATCCATTTTCGGCCAGAACATCCAATGAGCCACCACATCCAACGTTTCATTGCTTCCAGCGCGTAATGCCCTGTTGCCTAACATAACTACATTTGCTAGGAACTACATTGCTAGGAACTCTCACGAAGGCTTGAAGAAACAATGTTTGCCCGGCCTGGCGGTCTGTATAGGAACATTCTGTTCGTTCTTGGAATTTCTTTTTCGACGTACTCAAAGGCAACAGTGCACAGAAATACAGTACCTCTATAGCTGATCTCGCTGAGCTGCCATATTCCCCGCTGCTGATCCGGTGGTTGGGCTCCGGAACAGCGTCCAGGAAGGCCCATTTGCCAGCATAGCACTCGCTAGAAGGCTGGCCGCTGGTGGTCTTGCGTACCTTCTTTCGTTCTTTCCGGTATGTGCGCCGTTTGTTCGAAAAAATGCCCTTCAGACCTTCTGCAAAAATAAAAAAAATGTAAGAGATTTTGCACATTGAGCAGAAAAATTGCTACAAGTCACAAATGTGACGACTTTGCGGCTGTGCATAGGACTGTCTTTAGTGGAACCGGCGCGCCAAAAATGGGGACAGAGAAGCGCACACCGGGGTGATAGCTGGTATAGCAACTACAATTTATGAAGCAGGAAGAGAATATGCACATGTAAAAAAAATTACACCATCTTCCCGAGGGGAACCCTGAGGTGATGCAAAGCATCGCGGAGTTCCCTTTATTTTCACTTGTGTTGGTTACCCACATCGCGTGAACGTTGTTGGAAACTCCGTGATAAGGTGGCTGCTTCGCATCAGCTCAGGGTTCCGCTCTGAAAAACGGCTCTGTTAAATGGTTGGCTGATGCTGGCTGAACTTGCGTCAGCCAATCCACTAGCAGGACTGTCGGTACTCATCAGACGCCGGAGCGAGACTCATCCGACGAAGCAACTGAGGCAGGTGTAGAGGACGATGGAGGGAGTAGCGCGCTATCGCGCAGCTGGCGTGGAGAGGGGGATGAGGAGGAGAGGTGCAGACGCCAACGGACAACGGACACCGGACATAGCCCCGAGCAAAAGATGCTCTGCATCTAAAAAATGACGAACAAGCAAAGATTGCTTTGTCGCAAGAAGGACTTACCCCCAGTGTACGGTCCGTTTTCCGGGTAGCGCAGGCTCATCTCTTCAACAATGTTGCCCCAGAGGGAACGCTTTTTCTTGCTGTCACTAAAGTCGCTGCGTGACGGGTCCCACAAAGTGGGAAACTGTCGAAAAAAGAGAAAGAATTACTTTATTTTATTTTCGGAGAACACAGAGCTAGGGTGCCTGAGACACTGGGTCGGGAGCCAAGCCCGACAGAGGGGGGGTACCGCTGTGCGTACGGTCATAAAAGCAGGGACATGTGCGCGCGCTGGGGTTTCTCGGAACTGCGCTGCCGTGGCGGCCGAGGGGCGGAAAAGCAGACGACAGAGCGACTGGCTTTTTTTTTTAGTTTTTTTTAGCCGAAAATTAGATTGGATTTAGCTAATAACACTGTACATGTTGCCAGACAACATTCGTTGTCCAGACCAATTCCTTCGGTTCGGCTCCTTCGAGCGCTTCGAAACAGCCGCACTGCCCGCGCCGTTCTCTATTGGCGCAACTGGACCCGGCTCCGCCCACGCGACGCGGGCCCTGACAGAACACGCTGATTGATGTCGCGGCCCGCCGTCGAGACTGCGGACCGAAAAGCTTCGGCGAATATTTGTACCGCGAGCGCTGCAGTCCTGCGCGGTCCAACGGCGGTCCGCGCACAACTGGTGACGTCCTATCACGTGATGCGCGGACCGCGGTCCAAAGAATTCATCGGTTTGGTCCGCCGTGTGGATCGGCCTACCCGCTGAAGCTTGGACTAGCCAAGGCAAGGTGGTGCCAAGGCACTATTTTTTTTCCTCAGAACGCGCTGAAGCGAAAAATATCACGGGATGGTTAACGCGAGGGTGTCGATGAAAAAAAATCCTCAGAAGGATCGTCAGAAATCCTCAGGCGCCCAGAAACCGCCACGGGAGCAAGTCTTGATGCGACCGCTCTTGGTAACAGCTCCGTACGAACTCGTTAAAGCCTGCTTTCAAGAGGTCGTAAACAAAGCTGCCTTCCCACCTCATCGCAGTACCATTAGGGTTTTGCCCTCTGCCCCCCCCCCCCCCCCCAAGCCTGTCCCCGAAGGTCAGGATGAGGACAGGAAAGCCTTCCCGACGCCTTTTGAAAAGCCGCCGGCTAGGCCCATACAAACGGTTGCGACTCGCTGTCGTCGGGGGAGGTTCCCGTTTGAACCCATTCCCATTTCACCCTTCCCGCTTGTTCCCTCCCGTTTCAACCCGGCGCAAAACGACCTTCCCGTTTCGCCCTTTCCCACTTGGCCCGTTCCCGTTGGAACCCGTTCCCATTTCAACCTTCCCGTTTGTTCCTGCCCATTTCAACCCGGGGCGAAAGAGCCTTCCCGTTTCGTATTTTCCTATTTATTTAGCCCGTTCCCGGGATAACGTACCCATTATGAAACGTTATAAAAAAAAATTTCATATTCTTTTGCATTTATTTTCGTTTGTCGCTGCGATAGCATGCTCAGTACATCCAGAGTCCTTGACTGCTTTTCAAACCTGGGCTTCACTTTTTGAATCTACAGAAGACGAAATTTGATTGCAATTCAAGTCATACCAATTAACATTTTTTTTAAATTAACAAAGCCTAACAAACAAATTAACAATTAACAAATTAATAAACAAACCTTTTAAATTAACAAACAAGTCTTTTAAATTAACAAACCAAAAAATTATGAAACCAAAAAGCCCAGAAAAGCGCCACGGAAGCACAAATAAAAAATCGCAAAAACACCCTCACTTTGAAAGAAATCGTATTTGGCGGACTAACACATTTAATCGTTATATTAGCGCAAGTGTACATCAATGTCAAAAAGAAACAGATGAAAACTATAAAAGATAAAAAGATGTATAAAAATAAAGTAACCCTGTGTATCTGGATACATATGCCACATCTGGCTATAAAAAATCACAGTCATGAGAAGCGGCGAAAATTATAAACTTAGCTTTGCGTTTTATTGATTCTGTTTATAGGCTCCGGAACGATCGCCGGGTGGCGCTGCACTCTCCCCGGAGGGGGAGTACGCCGGGCCGGCGGCCTATTCGGCACGTGCTTTTTTCGCTGCGCGCGTGCTGCATTTCTCGCGCTAGGAAGAGGGCTGGGTAAAATTTTCTTTCGACTTATGAAAGCATACACATTAGCACGTGTCCAGCAAGTTCGGTTTACACGTAGAGTAGCTACTGGGTCCATTTTTGCCGGTGCATGTTTTGTCGTCTGCTAGAGACGCGTCGTCTGCTACGCGCCGCTCGAATGGCCGAGCGCCCCGGCGGTTTCACAGGATAAAGAGTGCTCTTGTGAAGCAGTCGCCTCCCGGCCCGCTCCTCCGCGTCTGGCAAGTGCACGCGCAGCTCGCGCTGTCTCCCGCACCGCCTGAGGCATCCAGCCCCCTACTCACGAATGCGAAGAAAGCGACCGCCTGCTTCGCGAGCCACTTAAGCCAGCCCGTACAAAGGGCGGCGGGAACACTCCTCACTCGCCCGAAAGGAAAATATTAACTGAAAGTGAAGCAAACCCCGCATATTGTTGCATGGTCAGCTGCCACGACAGTAACAAGGCGAAAGTAGAGGATCCATTCGTTAAATTCTGCATATTCCCCGCGAAAGCGCACCAAAAGGATAGATGGTAAGCATAGATCACTGCAGTTCGAAAGGTGAAATAAGTTGACACATTTTTGTTTGTATCTGTGTGCTTTCAGTTTACATTACCCGGCTTTGAAAATGCAAACTAGTGTTCTAACGAGTCCTCCCCTCTACACTTTTTAATGCATGCTGCCAATGATTGTTTTCCGCTATAATAAATGAACTTCGGAGTTGTTTAGCTGGTGCCGTTCGATATCGTCCATATAAAACACAATAGGTTGACATTTTGCATGGGTAAAAAAAAAATAGTTTCTAGCGATTTACCTGGCTGTAGTAGCTCTGGTCCGTCTTGTCATTGTGACTTGTGTTCTGGACGGGATTTCTGCGTTGTTCGCTTTTTTCCCACATTTAGCAATACTGGTAATTAGAAGAGGTATACATCAAATTCTGTATATTATAGTAATTAAAAGTTATACGCCACAAGCTGTTCTGTTGTTTCCGCGAACTGTCACGCTAACCCATACTTGTACTACAAGCGGGTGACAAACATTGCAAACAAAAATTTCTTCAAGGACAAGTAAAATGGAAATGCGGCGCTGTCAGCGCACCCCTTATTAGCGTGTGCCTTTCTAATGCGTTTTTATTAGATGCAGCTGATTGTTTCAAGAGTAAGAAATAACCTATTAACCATAATCAATCACGTTTATCTTACATTTCTTGCAAGCGTCAGTGTTTCTGCAGTCCAGAAAGTCCGGATGTCAGAAGCGCGAGCCCGCGAAGGGAGTAACAAACAAGAGAAAAGTACGCTGTAACCAGCTGTACAGCTGTCGCCTTGCAGAAGAAAAGAGCAACCGACGACCGCCGAATAACGCGTTTCCCCCCTTAAAATCGGGGCAGTCTGCCGGTCGAGCGGCGCGAAGCAGGCGACAAGACAAGACAAGTCTGTAGCAGACGACAAGACAAACGTCGACAAAAATGAACTCAGTAACTACTCTACGTGTAAACCGAACTTGCTGGACACGTGCTAATGTGTATGCTTTCATAAGTCGAAAGAAAATTTTACCCAGCCCTCTTCCTAGCGCGAGAAATGCAGCACGCGCGCAGCGAAAAAAGCACGTGCCGAATAAGCCGCCGGCCCGGCGTACTCCCCCGGAGGGGAGAGGGCAGCGCTTCCCTCGCCCGGCAAACTTTAGCTTCGCCTCCCTATTCCCGTCACTCTAGCGTACTCAATTTGCATAATAGGGCAAACCTTCAAAAACTTAAGCAGTGCAGGGTCGTCTCTAGCCTAAATTTTCTTTACTACAAAAACTTAAAATTGTCGCGGGAATACTACCTCCAAGGGCCTTTCAGACGTTCAGCCAGAAGACAGCCAATCAGCTCAATTACTATTCGAAAGTTCTCTTTGCTTCCTCGTGCAATTTCTTACTGGAATACGTTAACTGAACGTACAGTGAACTCGGTATTGTTAGAAGAATTTTCCCCACGTATTGTAAATATGTGTTCTGGTTGAATCGTCGTATTTTAAAATTGGAATACATTACGAATGCATATCCTTGTTCGGACCCCTTTGCGTCTTTTACATATTTATGTCTTTTACTTATTTGTGTGGGGCGTTTTTAAACTACGCCAACCAATACTGATGTGCTTTTATGTTCACTCCTGCATGAGCCCGACCAGGCAGTAAAGTATCAGTAAATAAATAAAAATATCTGCCCATTACTCACGTAGGAAAGGCATTTATAGCCAATTATCAGATTTCTGCACATGTTTTTGCCTTTTTTTAAAGTCTCTCCTACGGACATCTTTGATCTATAGATCTCTCGAACCCGATGACAAAGCTACGCTCCAAACAATGAGCATAAGAGCGGCTGATAAATAAATTTCAGCCGCACGTGCGAACACCAACTGCAGAAAAATCCAATGCGTGCATTTAAGATATTGGGTATCTTTATACGCCTCGAGCGCGGCCTGTAGGGGCGCCACTGAAATCCTCCTAGCGGCCCGTTTCGAAAGCAGGCGCGGGAGTCGCCGTCCCGCTCCCCAGTGTCGCCGCTGCTTTTGCGGCATGTTCACGACTGAGATTTAGCGTTTGCGGGCGTTGGAAATCCATGTTTATGTGGAGCAGTCACTCTGTTCCCAAATGGGATGTGTTTACGAGAGTGTAAATGTTTCTGACGCGATCTTAGTGTGGTATATATATTCGGTCTGCATAAGCGCCAGGTGTGTGTGACAGGCCAACATCGCGGAACCGGCGTATCATGGAGCCGATTGTAGTTACACTGCCCCGAATTTACTAGCAGTGTCTCCGTAACCACCGGTTCCTCAGATGTTCATGCTACGGCTGTACACTACGATGTAGCGCTTACATATTCAGCGGAGCACTGATACCTGACGGCACGCCAGTTACGTTTGCCAATATCATACCTCATATATTGATCCCCACCATTTACAAGCCAATGTGTGTTAATTTCGGGAATATTCAACGTCAATACGACGGATAATGCAGAATTACAATCGGGGATCACCACACGACAAAAAGTCATCTTGTCGTGAGGTGAGCGCCCGCAAACATTCATCTGCTACGTACATCCTCTGCGAGCAGCGCGCAGACGGGCTTAGAATATAATCGGCGTCCGCGACTAAACGCTTCTTCGAAATATCGTCACATGGCACAGGGAGCCTATAGAATAAAGGAGAAACTGAAATCAGATGGCCTTATCATACCACACTCTTCCACTGATCTCCACTAGAGTTGCATGGCGCTTCGAGCTCTCCGGCGCACGGCCGCCGGAAGTTCGAGCGCTCGTCCCGGAAGTCGGGCCGTTCCAGCATAGCGCATGCTACACATGGGCTGGTTTCGCACGCATTCCGCTAAAAATTCCTGCTTGTTGCGCCGTCAACTGCACAAGCAGACCAGAGTAGTCGTCTGGGAAGACGTTCCACTTGGAAGTATTACAATATTCTGTACGACGTGCGTGATACGCAGCGAAACGCAAATGTCATATCAGTGTCGTTTTTAAGCTGCGGCTAGCTCTTGTTAGGCAGATTCCCTTGCTCTAAGCCGGATTTATACCGGCGTTGGGTGGCGAACTTATACCCTTATACCCTAGTTACACGGCGAAAGTAACCGCAGTGAAGTTTAACCGCGGGTATCGCAAACTGCGGTTTTGGCTGTTACACGCGAAATTGCAAGTTTGGTGACCGCGGTCACTTGATTGTGAGCGTAACAAAAATAAATTACCACACAAATAAATTCACGATAAAAGAAACATTAAGAGAACCTGTGTAGACAAAAAAAGTATCGTTAAAGCAGTCGCTTCTGACCCAAACGCTACGCACTCGCGCGCGGCGAGGAGAGGGGTTTCCCCAACAGCTCGCAACCGGCTTGGTTTGCTTAGGTCTGCTCGGGGTTGGTAACTTTCCGCTTAGCATCGCCGCCGATATTTGACCGCCGCTACCTTTACAACTGCGAATTACAATCCACATAGCACAATTTTTCACCGCACTAACATCCATTTTCTCACAAGTGGAAGTTCTTTTCCGCGATCAGATTGATTTCGAAGGGCGGCGATAAGCTGTTTGCTGCCGTGGTCTGGGCCGGTTCGGGGAAGGCGCGCCGGCGTGTTTGCAGGCACGGCCGACGCGCGCGCCGATCGTTTCCGAGTGCTGAAAACGCTCCAGGATTGCCTGCTATATCCAGTTTTGGCGAACGACGCGCGGAATTTACAAATTTAGCACGGCTTTTGTCGTAGTTGATCGGGCGGATCGGGAAACGAGCCGCTGCTGACGGACAGTCGCGCTGATTGTGAGAGCGGTGAAAAGAACGCAAGCGCGTCTTGGGGACAGCTTTGGGGCACCCGCTGCTTGAGAACCTTCGTCTCTTCCGAACGCCAGGTGATTTTTTTTTAGCTTCCGCTGATGCGCCGCCACTTGCGTCCGAACTGACTTGTGCGATTTTGAGCACTGCGGCTGCGGAAACTGCGGTTAGCGTGACCAAACTGAGGTGGCCAAGCTGAGTTTGCGTTAACCATATGGTTAGCGACGTAACCGCAGTTTCGTCTGTCGTGTAACGTAGCAAACTGCGGTTTTGTTGAATCGCGGTTCGCTTAACCGTGGTGAACTGTGCCCGTGTAACTAGCGTATTGAGAAGGGACAAATGGGCTCCACCCCCAGGCAGCAGGCTCTGCAGTGACCACTTTACTGACAACTGTTTTGACAGAACGGGCGCACAAACTCGGCTACAGCCTGACGCCGTGCCCACGTTGTTTTCTTTCTAGCATAAATCCCTAGCATAAATCCCGTTAGAGCTGCGTCGTCTCCTCTCAAACCAAGACCCAAGTTACATTTTCGTTCTCCTTCGCAATGAAATTCTGCTTCATATTAACGTCGCATGTTTCGGTATAGCATAAGATGCGATCTGAAGGCGATCTGTAGAGCCAAAATGCAATAAAGTAAGAACAAAATGACAAAATGCGCCAATGGGGACGATTATCAGCGCTTGAGAAGCGTAGCAGACGCCCGACTTCCGGGACGAGCCGTTGAACTTCCGGTGGCCGTGCGCGCGCCCGGTCGCGACAGCGGCGAAGCGCCATCCAGCAACTAAGTGGAGATCAGTGCACTCTTCCAACGACACCTTTCATCGCTTGTGAACTGCCTACCCTATATACTTCCAAAAATGCGTCCGCCGAACGATCAGCTGTTCGTTGAAGTCGAAAAACAAAACGACAGTGAACGCGAGGTTTGCGTATGTGATTACTAAAACGTCCATTGCTTGATTCCGCTCTGCATTTGTACACAGCGTCCCCCCCCCCCTACCCCCCCCCCCCCCCCCCCCCCCCCATATGTCTCGCGATATAGCAGTGCATTTTGCGTATTGTTGGTCTGGTGAGCCCTACCTGGCTCAAGTTTCGACGAACGTCTTTAGCATATCACAAGCTGCATTGTGTTTTTTTTTTTTCATTTCCGTTAGAGCTATTATGTTAATTTCTTCCGCACTTGCGCAGCATGTATTTTTCCGTGGTTTCATATTAGATTACCTTGGTTCTTTCTATAAGGCGTGTGTGGGCACATATTTAACGAAGTACAGGCTTGGAATATACTTAACATTTTCGCATGGTTTATATTCTTATAAAAGGCATAATGTATTGTCCGGGATTGGTTGATCACATCCCCGAAAGATATTTTTCGGGGATGTGGACAACGAAGCCGCATTCGTTGTCCACGCTGCAAAATGAAGCCAACCTCTCCCTGTGCAGTACCAGGTCTAAACGAGGCGACAGTAGAATTCATTTGTGCCTGATGTATTTGGAGGTGACAGGGGTGATATGCTGCTATCGTCGCCGACGCCCGGAAGAGCGGCGACGATGCGCGCAGAACCGCGTCCCCGCGGGTGGCTCTTGCAGGCGATCGCGTGCTCTACGAAGACGCAGCTGCCTTTTAAGTGACCTAAACGTACTCTTTGCCTATAGACGTCATCATAACAAGTTTTGTTTAGGGCGCCGAAAGGCGAAAAAAAGCGAAACAGAACCAAAACACTGCACGAGCCCCTATCAGCCACGCAGCGCAGATCCCGTCAACGCCGCGGAGAAGCGGCGGCAGGCGGCGCAGCGATCGCGAAGCTCTTCGCCGCTACAAATTTTGTGTCAAGAGGGCAGTATCGACCTAAGGCATACGGAAACTTTTATCGGCCGGAAATACCGGTCGATTCCGGAAAATTTGGTGCATACAAGTTTTTAGTGCATGACCCGTTGCTTGTAAGCACATTTTGGGGAACAGTTTCGAAGACGGTAACGCATATTTTCAGAAATTCAAATGGTTTGCAACGATGCGGGTTCAAATGAGAAGGGCGCTTTGGGAGCGGGTTGTAACGGGAAGGGCGTTTTAACGGGCTGAAACAGGAAGCGCCAAAACGGGAAGGTCGTTTCGGGAACGGGCGCACACGGGACGGGTCAAGCGGGAAGGACGTTTCGGGAATGGGTTCAAATGGGAAGGGGTCAAACGGGAATGGGTTCTTTCGAGGTCACACCACACCTCGCTCCCGCCGACGGAGGGGGCACAACAAAGCCACGAGAAAGGAAGGAGGTCATCGTTCCGTCAGGGTCTATATGGACGCTGCCATATCATTACGCCTTCCCTCTTCAGAAGGGTGAGCAACTATACATCCAACATGCCACTACATCCAGCGAGCAAATACATCCAAAAGCATGTCAATACATCCATCGTGCCATTACATCCAACGTTGGATTTGTTGGCTCGTAATCCTGTCAACTGACTGACGTGAGGTGCCCATCAGAACCCATTCAGTCCGGATTTGATTGATTGTAGGGTTTAACGCGCCGACGCAACGCAGGCGATGAGGCGCGCCGTAGTGGAGGGCTCCGGATTAATTTTGACCACCTGGGGATCTTTAACGTGCGTCGAAATCTCGAACACACGGACGTTTTTGCTTTTCGCCTCCATCAGAAAAGCGGCCGCCGCGGCCGGGAATCGAACCCGCGACCTCGTGCTCAGCAGCGCAACGCCTTAGCCACTGAGCCACCGCGGCGGGTCATTCAGTCCGGAAATGGCTTTCGGCAAAATGACGGGGTGTTTAGCGTACCGCGCAAAGTGCGCGTACGGTGCGCCGCTCTGGATGACGATCAGAGCACGTGGACCGAAAATACTGACACCGCAGGGGACAGCCCTGCGCCCCCTCTCTTCCCAGCTGGGTGCAAGCCCGCGCAGCGTGAACCGCGCATACGCTCCCCAAACACTTCTTCAGGAGGACTCAACAGTGACGGATGGTTCTCCCAGCTGGTGAAGCCGACATTGAACAGCTCGAAAGTTACTTCTTTGACTCAAGTCTCCCACTTAATGCGGTTGTTTCTCGCTCGCTAGTTAGCCGGCTACGTTCGAACAATCTGCGGCATCGTTTTCTGTTCCTTGTCACCGTTTCAATCCAATATGCTGCAACATAGAATTAGTTTTCACATCGACGCCCGGTATGCTAAACGGTGTGCGAAAATTTTCATGCGGTATGTTGAATGGTGTGCGAAAATTTTCATGCGGAGAAGCATTAATGGATTTGAATATCGTATTATTCGATCTTAAAATGTCTGCCGACGTATAGAAATAAAAAAAATAAAAACCCGGCATGGCGCAAATGTTGCCGTTCTTGAGTAAGGTTTAAAAGGTTGTGATATTACCAACTGTAGCAAGAAAAATTGCCAAAACTTGCACAAGTGGTGCGAGGCTGGACAAAGCAGAGTTGGCGCGGCCCCTCTTCCTCGTCGGAGACACGGCTGTAGCACCTCACATGGATTTCCGATCTTGCCGCTGAAAGTGCTCCATGACTGGCAGGCTCAGATCGTTTTGGCCGCAGGCTTGCACATCTCTGCCAAACTGGACTGCGTTAGCATGCGCTAGAGGCTGTGGCAACCGGCTTCTCGAAATCAGCGTCTGTAGCACGAACTCGGCGTCTATGCCCCCCACTTCAGGCGTGAAAGCACGTTGCGGGGAGTTCTTACGGCGGCCTAGCTCGATTCTCGAAATTCGGCCGCAGGGTTAGCTCGGCTGAACACCGCCACGTAGCTTATTTAGTGGCTCTACCGCCCCGAATCGCCAACTTGGCATAGCGGCAGCGAACAGCAAGGAACACAGGACACAGAATTCGCCCACTCCGACGTTTATATTGCACTGCAATAAGCTTCTACACCGCCAAGACCACCTTAGCCAGGAAGGGAGAAACAGGCGCGAGGGCGGACAAAGGAAGGCCAAAAAGGAGCGAGTCGTACTTACTATACGCCTCGAGCGCGGCCTGTAGGGGCGCCACTGAAATCCCCCTAGCGGCCTGTTTCGAAAGCAGCCGCGGGAGTCCGCGTCCCGCTCCCCACTGTCACCGCTGCTTTTGCGGCACGTTCACGACCGAGATTTACCGTTTGCGGCAGTTTGAAATCTATGTTTATGTGGAGCAGACACTCTGTTCGCAAATGGGGTGTGTTTACGTGAGTGTAAATGTTTCTGACGCGATCTTAGTGTGGCATATTCGGTCTGTATAAGCGCCAGGTGTGTGTGACAGGCCAGCGTCACGGAACCGGCGTATCATGGAGCCGATTGTAGTTACACTGCCCTGAATTTACTAGCAGTGTCTCCGTAACCACCTGTTCTTCAGATGTTCATGCTACGGCTATACATTACGATGTAAATCAGTTTTGTGCGCTTACATAATCAGCGGAGCACTCATTCCTGACAGCACGCCAGTTACTTTTGCCAATAATATACCTCAGATGCCTCAGATGTTGATCACCACCATTTGCAAGCTAGGGTGTGTTAATTTCGGGAATATTCAACGTAATTACGATGAATAATGCAGAATTATACTCGGGGATCAGCACACGACAGAGTCTTCTTGTCGTGAGGTGAGCGCCCGCAAACATTCATCTGCTACATATATCCTCTGCGAGCAGCGCGGGGACCGAATTTTAATATAATCCGCGTCCGCGATAAATGCTTCTTCGAAATATCGTCATATGGCACAGGGAGCCTGCAGAATGAAGCAGAAACTGAAATCAGAGGGCCTATCACATGCCACACTCTTCCAACGACACCTTTCATCGCTTGTTGTGCTGCCTACCCTGTATACTTCCAAAAATGCGCCCGCCGTACGATCAGCTGTTCGTTGAAGTCGAAAAACAAAAGGAAAGTGAACGCGAGATTTGTGTGTGTGATTACTAAAACATTCATTGCTTGATTCCGCTCCGCATTTGTACACAACGCCCCCCCCCCCACCGATGTCTCGCGAAATAGCAGTGCATTTCGCGTATAGTTGGTCTAGTGAACCCTACCTGGCTTAAGTTTCGACGAACGTCTTTAGCATGTCAGAAGCTGCACTGTTTTTTTTTTCATTTTCGTTAGAGCTATTAGGTTTCTTCCGCACTTGCACAGCATTTATTTTCCCGTGGTTTTATTAACTTGCCTTGGTTCTTGTTATAAGGCGTGTGTGGGCACATATTTAACGACGCACAGGCTTGGAATATATTTAACATTTTCGCATGGTTTATATTCTTATAAAAGGCACAAGTTACTGTCCGAGATTGGGTAATTACATCTCGGAAACATACTTTTCTGCGACGTATATATTCGAAACGAATCCGCAATCGTTCTCCACGCTGCAAAATGAAGCCAACCTCTCACTGTGCCAGTATCAGGTCTAAACGAGGCGACAGTAGAATTAATTTGTGCTTGACGTATTTGGAGGTTACAGGGGTGATAGGTTGCTACCTTCGCCGACGCCCGGAATGAGCGAGCGGCGACGAAGCGCGCAGAACCGCGTTCCCGGGTAGCTTTTGCAGGCGCTTGCGTACTCTACGAAGACGCAGCTGCTTTTTAAGTGACCTAAACGTACTCTTTGCTATAGACGTCACCATAACATGTTTTTTTAGGGCGCGGAAAGGCGAACAGAAGCAAAACAGAACCAGAACACTGCACGAGCCCCTATCAGCCATGCAGCGCAAATCCCGTCAACGCCGCGGAAAAGCGGCGGCAGGCGGCGCAGCGATCGCGAAGCTCGAGGCGTATAGGGTGCTTCGATGGCGGGCGCGCATCGAGGCACCCTAGTACTTACGGCCGCTCCCGACGATGGTTCGCATCCAAAGAGGGCCTACCTCCGTCGTCCGCCTCGGACCAAGCCGCGGGAACTTCCGGGCAAAACCTGTCACGTGAGGGGTTCGGCCGCGCCCCCGCGCTCTCACGGGCATCCTCCCGGAGAGGGAAGCGCGCGGCCGCGAAGAGAGGGGTACCACCCCTCTCGCCTCCGCGGCGGGCCGAGAGGGATAGGAAAGATGGCGGAGCTCCGCAATTCCCACAAGGCAAACAGGCGAAGGGAACAGCGCGCGAGACATCACGCCACAAACGAAATCGCATAGAAGCCGGTTTCATAACGTGAGGACCTCAGGTTCGATTCCGACCCCGGGAAGCGTTTTAAATGCAGAGCATTTCAATAACTCACGCTGTCACCCGCGTTGTCCCGTCGTTGTCCGCACCCCTCCCCCTACACCATATAAAAGAAAATACTATCCGGCGCCAGGTTTCGATCCCTCGACCCTGCGGGCGGAACGCAATGTACATGGTGCTCTACCCACTGCGCCACAAAGCCGACACAGAATGGGACGCTACGAATGCGCCTTATATCGTTGACTCATTCAAATTACTGCTGACGAGCGCTCTCTCGTCAGCAGTTGCCACAAGTGCAACAACATTAACGTAACGCAAACTACTTAACGTCGTGCGCCCCCGGAAATGCTCTGCATTTGGTCGTGCCCCTCGCGAGGGGGATGTTTCACTGCGTCGCCATGCGAACAGTTTGCCGCTTTAGTTTCAGTTCTTTCTTTGCTGGGGTGCCGACGAGCGGCGCCACCTCCTCGCACTTCGCCGCGGGAGGATCCGCGGCGGGGGGCGAGAGATGGCGCTGGCGTCTCCGCGGCCGCGTCTGCGGCCTCCGCGGGCACCGGCGCCGGCTCGGGGTCATCGCCCTACTTTAAAAGTTTAGTTCGCACGCCACGCAGGTTTTCCCAGTTTCTTCTCCTGCGACACATGCCGCTTTTTACCAGCCACGTATCGTTAGAGTTTCGTGTCCGCAGTTAAAAAAATGAAGGAAGCTCAGACTAACGCGTAAATCTTGAAGGTAGCAGAGGTGCATGCAACCTTCACGACCATCACGCAGGTTTTGGTCCACTATTGCAGCTAATTTGCTTCTTCGCTGCTGCAACGACCTTTACTACATTATTGTTGCTATAAGTGAGAGCTTCCTTCTTTTTTTTTTCCTTGCAAGAAATCCTTGAACATCACCTTGGAGGGGCGTACGCAATGACGTGTCTTTTCCGTTCCGAAACTCTAACCATTTGCTCAGCAGCTTCCCTGTTAAAATAACATGGCAAATTGATTGATTGATTGATTGATTGTGGGGTTTAACGCGCCGACGCAACGCAGGCGATGAGGCGCGCCGTAGTGGAGGGCTCCGGATTAATTTAGACCACCTGGGGATCTTTAACGTGCGCCGAAATCTCGTACACAGGGGCGTTTTTGCTTTTCGCCTCCATCAGAAAAGCGGCCGCCGCGGCCGGGAATCGAACCCGCGACCTCGTGCTCAGCAGCGCAACGCCTTAGCCACTGAGCCACCGCGGCGGGTGATACCATGGCAAATTGCCAAGCACACGTGACTGCCCACACGTGAGCGTATGCCTCGCGGCGACTGCCCGGCAGTTAAAAAAACCAAGCAAAGGCCGAGCGCTTCGGTGTGCGCGCCTCGAAGCGACCGCCCAGCGTCCCCGTCGCACGTTTGTCAAGCCAAGCGTACTCACTTAGGGAGCAATCTTAGATTGGCCAAGATTGACAAAAAACGACAACAACAACAACAACGAAAAACGAAATTCCAGCGTTTGTCTTAATCGTGGTAGCACTTGCTTGGAATGAGAAAGACACATCATAGCGTATGCCCCTCCAATGTGATGTCCAATGATTATCACTTCCAAAAGAAAGGAGGAGGCTCACACTTATAGCAACAAGAATGGAGTAAAGGTCGTTGCGGCAGCGAAGTAGCGAATCGGCTGCAATCGTGGACTTAAACCGTCGTGATGATCGTGAAAGTTACGTGAGCTTCCTTCGTTTTTTCTAGCGTGAGCTAGGTACACTGTCCGAAGTTTAGCAGTTTCGCGTGGCTCCTGGAGAACCGTGCTGCGCATGTGCGAGGAGCAGTGACGTCACACGGCGCAGATAATTTTGCTCGCTGCCTGGCGTCTCTCTCACACCCCACGCACCCAGCGTCTTCGCCGACCTCCGTTCCGCACGTGGCGGCCCGGTCCACTTGATGATCATGCGAGGGGTGGCCAGGTGTGCAATCGATGGCTCGTGCGTCGCGGCAACATTGGCGTGCGCCTGTGTAAACAGCTTATCTCTAAGGCGATTGGTGACGCTGCGCCGCAGCCGCTTGATGAATATAGATGTGTCACATAATGTGTATACTGTGTGCGTGTCATTGAAGCAGTAAGCATGATAATCAAGCTAATCCTAGACAACCAGGAAAGCTAAGAATAGCCAGCTGAACCTTGGCTCACGCTACGCATATTCTGGCATAGCCGAGCTAAGCCACTGCTAATTTTTACCTGGTTCGTCGCTTTGTTTATGCGGCGGTGGTCTTTTGTTTTCTGTGGTGCTTTGCGGGGTTAGGTTATCGCGATTACTTCGTTCTTTGATTTATTATTTTCAACCTCCCAAACCCATGTGTGCATTTGCTTTCCCGTCTCGTAATGAAGCGGCCTGGGAAGGCAAGATGGAACGGTTTTAGACTGACAAGACCACTCCTAGCCTTTTTCAGCTGCAGCGTTCTTGACGGCCTCAAGTTCACAGCACTTCACAGCCTCGTGCGAAGTACCGAGCTAGAGCGGATCTAGAGCGCCTATTCTTTTAGTGCCTGTCCGCAGTGATCAAGCTGGACCACATTACAGCGCGAGATAGTCCCGGCCTCTCTGTGAGCTTCATCCTTACAGGAAAATGGGGCTCCTTATGTTGGGGTGCAACGTCATGTCTGTCGTAACAAATTCACACCTGCAGAGCCCGTCACTGGTGCAAGGCTGGTGCAAGGTAACTCACTGGCTTTGTTCGTTATGAGCGACGGCTTTGCAGATGTAAATTTGTTACGACAGACATGACGTTGCACCCAAACGTGACACCCTTTACAGCATGACACGTCCATCCTCGGTGTCATCGACACACGCGATTTCACTTTTGGTTTGTGGTGCCACACTGCAATGCGCTGCACAAACACTATGCAGCACAAAGTAGCCGTACCAGTTGAACTCGCTTCTTTTTAGCTTCACCATCCTTGTAAAACTGTTACACGTATCTTAGGGAGTGGAGTTTTTCATAACTTACGGATAACTAAATGCCGAAGAAACGTGCCCGGCAATTCAAATGTTCTGAATTTGATGGATTAAAACACTACTGGTTGATTGATTTAAAAGGAGTTTTACGCACTGAAGCTGCACCTGGGCTATGAGGTGCACCGCAGTGGAGGGCTCCGGATTAATGTTGACCACCTGGGGATCTTTAATGTGTGCCGGAATCTCGACAAATGTGCACTTTTGCTTTTCGCCTCCATCAGAAAACCAGCTGCCGCGGACAGGAAGAGAAACCGCATCCTTGGAAGAGAACCCGCATCCTTGAGCTCAGTAGAACACCGCCTTAGCCACTGAGCCACCATGGTGGGTCGATTAAAATATGATTGAAATAGTTGCTCAGAACCACCACGCATCAGCCATGTATTTGAATACATTACAAGAAAGTAAGCACATCTTTACCAGCTGCTTCTCTGGCTTTAAAACCTATCGTCATGCACTTGTCGTGACCTTAACCTCATGAGCAGGCAAAATCCAAAATGGTCAGGTAGCCGGAGAAACTTTTGGAGTGCATTTTAGCCTAGACCGCCCAGAGTTCTAGTATGCAGCCACGTGCAAGCAAAGCATATGCTTTTTTTTTTCCGATTCTGCATAGTAATAAATGAGCATAATGCAGTCATTGAACAAAGCTTTTGTCTTGATTGATTGATTGATTGATTGTAGGGTTTAATGCGCCAACACAACGCAGGTGATGAGGAGTGCCATAGTGGAGGGCTCGGGATTAATTTTGACCACCTGGGGATCTTTACATGCACCGAAATCTAGTACACACGGCCGTTTTTGCTTTTCGCCTCCATCAGAATAGCGGCCGCTGCGGCTGGGAATGGCACCCACGTCCTTGTGCTCAGCAGCGCAACGCCTTAGCCATTGAGCCACAGCAGCGGGAAACGCTCTTGTCGTGTAGCTGACAGTGAAGACTGCAGCTACACTTCAACAACAGTTTTGGTTTTCTACTCACTCACGTGCAATATGACTTAGCAACAGGGCAACAGTTTATTGCTCTTTTATACAGTGTTGTGCAAGATTTGTCTTGTGCATGGGATTTATACATAAATGCCAGTAGGTATTCAGAGGTGTATAACAATGATTTGTAAACTGCTTACGCTGTACATAACTCAGGTCTTGTGCACCTGCCAATTAAACTTTTCCAAGATTCGGCTTCCCCACAGACACAGAGTATGTAAAAATAGCAGTAATGAGTGATCATGTATCTTTAGTGTTTTGACCAGGCTAGTACAAAATAAGCTGAAAAAGTTGGAAGGGCTTTTACTTCACAGCAGCACTAGTGAAACAAAGTCAACCAAAAACTCATTGTTCAGGTGATAGAGGGGAAGGGGGCTAACGCCGTCGTCAGGCCTTACTATGGCCATTAAAGGCATCTCAAAAGATAAATATCCGCTCACTATAGAAATGTGAGCATAGAAGTACAAGAGAGACTCTTGCCCCCTCAGTAGTATCACGAAATTGTCATGAAGATATAGTTCTGGCCCTCCTAGCAGCAAAAGCTGTCTTGCTCAAACACAAAAAAATGTGAAACGTACTAAGGAGGGAAAAGGGGGGACAGAGCTGTGCTACTAACTTGAGTAGATTCACAAAACAAATTAGGATGCCAACTCTCGGCCCTCTCATATCGCAAAGACAACAAAGAAAGTACTTCGGAATGTTCAACCACTGTCAAACAATGGCAGAGTGTTCTAAAAGCTCCAACGACCAATATCCCAACACCGGTGGTATCACAGCCATTTAAAAAGAAAATATATAGTTGAGGACAACAACAACAAAAAAAAACCTAATCTGGATTATTGCTTAGTCCAGAACAAGGGCATGCCTGTATGGATGAAAGGTTTGAACATGAATGCACACCAGCAACCAACTGACGAGCTCAGAAAATGAAGTTTCAGGAAACAACTACAGTCCATTTCACAAGCTGCATACGGCACAGTAGCTGCTGCCTGTCCAATTAACGCATCGAACGCACCACAACATCCTACACAGGCCACTTGAAGAAAAGTGACAATAGGCATTGGGGCCACGTAATGACATGTGATTGTGCTGTGCGGGTAAAAATGGCCGTGGTACACTTTGTAGCAGCTTCAGGCAAGCTGCACAGCCCACTGCAGTGCTTTCGCATTCAAAAGTGGCAAGGGGCAAGGCTAGCATGTAAAACTTATAAATGTGACTACTTTCTGACATCCCAGAGTAATTCATGTGATCAACCTTGGCCAAGCAAAGACAACATCCCATCCCAACACCAGTATATACGTATTACATTTAGTTCGAAAACGCTGGTCAACTGTTATCAAATCCTGCATATACAATGCTAGAATGCAGGCTAGATCACTAGGTGCCTTTGTTTTACCATGGCTGTAACTCTTATCTTTCCGGTTGCGTTATGTTTGACAATTAAAATATCAGGAGCTATCAAACAAGTGTATGTGTTGCACAGATCCTACCGCTCACCAACACTTCTCAAGGTATGCACTAAGAATACACTCCAACGTAGTACTAGTGCTGGGCAAAGGAAACCTCACTGTTACAAAGGTTGATCGAAACAGGAGAATGAGAAATGTTACTACAAGAAAAAATGAAATGTGAAGGCAGATAAAAGCAGATTCAACACCAAAGCGATATGCCACTTCCACATATACAATAGGTGCAACAACAAAGCAATAAGCTCGTGAGTCAAGATGCCTGTGATTTTGAATAACAGCTGTGACATGGCTAGCTTACAGCCCTGTCAAAGAATAATAATGATAAAAAACTCCGATGACACCTATGCACTTCTTATGAGTTGTAAATGCGAAAGCATTAATGTCTGAACGAACGCCGCTGAGTGCTTCTTTGAACAACGCTATGAGCAATGTTCTTGAGTTTACCAGAATTTGGGAATCGTTGTTTTCATGTAGTGTCGTCACAACAGTCTATAAGGAAGGCCAAGTTGATGATGTCTTCTTCGGTCAGGTACAATGACTTCGTCACCTGACGGGTAAGGGGTGTGTAGCCTCCCTGTCGCAGTGGCCTTAACATTTAGCACCGATCTCTTGCTATAAAATGCGAGGCCTGTGCAAGAGCCCAGCACAGTTGTGATGGCGTCTTGCGGTGTAGGGCAAGTTTAAACTAAAGGTCGTCACAGTGTGGTGGTCATTACATCGTTGGTTTAGGCGTTTTGGCCTTCATTTAAGGAGTTTTGTGTAAAGTTTCGATCACATGGCCGGTGAGACATTTCGGATGACAAGAGAAGCTGTTTTATATTCAGGTGTGTTCGATGCTATGTAAACCCACACGACGATGGGTCCACTTGATGACTTGACATCGCAAATCTCTTCGATGTCTTACCATATGGAGAGCCACCAGATTTCAGTTCAATGTCCGGTTTTGTGCAAATAAAATGGCTATGCCTGCTGCTGTGTTGTTGCAGTCATTCCCTTCCCCAAGAGAATCTGCGTCCCGAGATTTCTCAACTACCCGTGGTTATTACATCAAGCTTCAGTTACTGAGAGTATCAACACTTGGTTGGTGTTGATTGATCAACTATTCATAATGAAGTTAAATGTGCCAACACTACACAGGCGATAAGGCACGCCATAGTGGAGGGCTCTGGATTAATTTTGCCCACCTGGGGATCCTAAACGTGCGCTGAAATCTCGAATGCATGGGCGTTTTCGCTTTTTGCCTCCATGAGGACAGCGACCACTGCGGCTGGAAATCGAACCCATGTCCTTGGGCTCAGCAGCACGAAGCCTTAGCCATTGAGCCACCGCGGCAGGTGGAATTTGAAATCGCCACCCTTGTTGGTAATGTAGAGGCCCTACAGGTTGGTGGTGTGGCTCAAAGCAACATACACCAATTTGTCGTAGGCTCCTCCTCGGTATTTGCGAATGTCTAATGCAGTGACCCATGTGATGCGGAATTGCACACTTTTGAGCATGTCGCAATTCTTTTACCTTTCAGGTAGCATCCATGCGCGACGAGTTCCACAAACTCACGAGTGGGCAGTACTGTGGATATACACATCCTCAGGCGACTTTGCTTCACGACATAATGCCGATGTCGTCGGGGAATGCAAGCCTGAGTTGTAGGACTTGACTGTGGACATCTTGCTGAATTAATGGGAGCTTCTCTGCCAATCTGCGACTAGTCCACCGGTGACATCCCTGGGTGGCCAATGCAAGTTTCGCTGACAATGACCCCATGTCTACTTTTGAGCGTTTATATCTTGGCTTTGGCACCTTGGTACTCTTCGGTGGAACGGTAGCCCGCAATGTTGTCCGTGGCGAGCGTTTTCAGGGTGCCTTCATAGGCCGCAGCCGCTTTCGATATACTAGTCATCAGAGTCCTGGTTCGAGAAGAAGAGAGGCACGCCATTGATTTGGTTTCTATGCAGCCAATAAAATTTAGGTGATTTTTCTCTGCTCCAGACAGTGCTGCTGCCAGCTTTCTCGCTCAAAGAGACATTAATGCTTTCGCATCAAAATTACAAAAGAGTCGATGCATCTGTCGATGCAATACAAAGCACATTCAGTGACACTATTCCTTAGGCACTGAGAATGCCTAAAATTGTGAGATACACAGTTCCAGTGACATTTGTGTGTGACCAGAAGGGTTGTTCTGCACAAAACAATAAATAACCTGCGCATGAACAAATAATTATTGCGTGTAAATATAAATTCTTCTTACCATCGTGTAACTAGCGTGCTGTTTCATTATTTGGCCTTGCTTAAATACAAAGCCTCAAGCACTTGTAAAAACTATGAAAAGTCGAAACAATTTTGTACCACAACCACAAGTGGGGTTGCACATGATGCAATAACATTCTGTACAGGCAGTGCTATAAACTGGACAATTTAAGCAAAGTTAGCATAGAAGGTTTATCCACAATTTGGACTTGTCAAAGGGGATGAATACACCACCTTTTAGGGTCAGAGAAAAGGCGACTACAGCATCGCCAGAAAAAACTGGAAATAGAAGAGAAATTGGTCCTACAAGAGAAAGTGCCAGTCTCAATTACGATCAGCGATTTCACATTTGCTCGTAATAACGTACTCTCCAACTCTTCTTTTCCAGCAACTCAACGAAGAAAAAGTGCCTGCTGCTGAAAGTTTGAGCGATGTGTCAACGTTCCTTGCTCACACATCTGTGGCGTAATGGTACACTTGTAGAGTCCTTCGATAAAAACTTTAAAATTGTTGGTTCCACAGGCAACAACACAGGGTTGAACAGCAGAACTACAACAGGGGTGAAATGGCACTAGTCTTCCGGTCAAACCTGGCCAATGCTCTGGCATGATGTACACCGGGAGGAGCCTCCACCATGATCTGACAGAGGATGCTGTCGTCAATACTTTGCTTGCACCATTCAGCTCTCCACAATGTTTGAGCTCATGCTGTCACCCTCGATTTCGGCATACGGAGCCTCCTTCTTGAATCGGAAGTACAGGTACCTGCGAATTGGTAGGCAACATTTTTTTTCATCATCACTGCACTGCCCAGTGATGATGCAACAATTGACCACATGCAACAATTGACCAACGTCAATGTCTCTTACTCAGAAATGTGCAGCAGGCCAAAAATACAGTGTTTGGGGCCTCTCATTTTTATATAAGCAAACTTGCCAATTTCCTTTCCTGTTCATAAAAATAAGAAATAAGCCCATCAAAACTTGCAGATGCAATGTAGCCTCTCTGTTGATCTCCTGTTTAATACACTAGTGTTTATTGATATGTGGTCTGGCTTTTTTTTTTTCTACTTATGCTGCTAGGGGCATCTGTTGTGGTTATTGTGACCAGTGCTGAGGCTGTCTAGCTACACACATGCCACAGAGCTTAAGCGAGCTAGGTATTTCAATGTATTTCCTGCCTGTGAATCAAACATTTTTATTATTTTTATTAATAAATTAACAAACACAGAGGTCAGCATTCTCAAAAAATAAAGCGTAAAAAAAAACTAGTTAAAAATTTAAAACTTACGAGTTCCTAAAATGTTTTTATCTTGAGATGCATCGAACAGCCCCAGCCAGAAGGTCTACATTAATTGAACCCCCCCCCCCTCCCCTCCCCAACAGTGCATATCATAGCATAAACGAAAGCCACCCTGCAAACTTCAATTCACATGGGAGTCATGTTTTTTAAGTGCCGGCATTACCCATTATATTCTCCTTGAATGAACGACAACTATTTCTACAGCTGCGCAAGTTAGTAAATTTCCAACAGCCTGATGTTACATTAGGCTGTGCCTTCCTTCACCTTGAAAAATGGATAAAAATTGCCATGTCCCAAATTTATTATCCAGTCTGTTCACTTATTTGTGCACGTCAGACAATGAACAGACATGTATTTTACATTATTAGTGAGATAACGTTGTTTCTCGCTGTATCACTCACAGACCAAGACATGCAAGATTATCCCACGTGCCAATACTAAAAGATATGGCTGGAAGCAAGAGTTCCACATCTAATGCATGGCTTCAAATGAGAGGTGACCCAGCGAGCACTCTAGGCTACTTCCGCAACTGCGGAGATCAATCTACAACTTTCGGGGCTGAACTCACAAGAAGATTCCGATGGGGACGACTTGCAGGGCTGCAGCAAACTCGAAGCCAAAGCCCTTGAAGAACTTTGATGTGGCTGGGTAGAGGCCGTTGAACAGCAGGGACCCAGTGAACATGGCAAAGGACTGCAGAGCACTCATCACAGCAAACGCCTTGCCTGCAATCAAAGCAGCGGGCACAGCCAACAGATAATGTTATTATAAAAACTCCATTTCCCATAAAACTGCAAGCAATGGCACCTGGAAGACCGAAAAGGGTATTGCAAAGACCAAATTTCGGAAGAAAAAAAATAGTGTAACTGGCCCCCATAAGACCCAAAAAACTGAGCACTAATTCCAAAAAAGTTTGTCTACTTGGGGAATTCTCTTAGACACATGGTTCAAAAAAGAACAATAAGAACAAGATAGAACAAAGTGGTGCTTGCACAATTTTGTTCATTCAATACCCAAATAATAAAATCCAGGCAGAAGTCAGCAAATGGTTTTACCTTCTTTCCCTGCTATCTACGTATTGCTGTTTTTTGTTCTCACTATATTAATAAAAAAAATTTAATAATTTAATCACATAGTCACGAACACCGATATTTTGTGAATGGTTGTGATAGAAGCACTGAATCATCAGATGACTGATAAGCATACATAGTTGAGTTTGTGTACACCGATAATGGCCTATAGTAAAAATCAATGGCTGCAACAGTAAAGAATGTTCAACAGCCTTCATAGAGTATCTTGCTTTCCATATGAAAATTTCTTGACTTACAATAGCAAACTGATCATCCCAAGAAGCAGGCTAACCGACAGTTTTGTGGAAATAAACAGCGTTTACTCAGAGAAACAGCTTGCCTGAAAATTACTCAATGCCATCGGGCAATTCAGTTCAAATGCCAGTGTAAAAGTGTAAAGATAGGAATAGGCCTTACCTTTCTCATCAATAGCCACGATCTTTGACAGCAGTGCACGTACTGAAGGGCTTGTAAACTCACTAAACACGAAAAGAACAGGAGCTGCAACATACAAAACAAAAAGCAAATTAAGTTTGTCAAAAAAAGGGAGAGAAAACTATGTACGGCAACAAAACATTCAACCACCACTGCATTCTTGAAAGTACAGGACATGTGGTTCAAGACCATCTTACTAAAACACAATCACCATTCTCCCTCTTTTCACTCGCTTCAGTTTGGACAGTCAGTGCAAGCAAACTGTGACCTGTGCAATGATTACATATTATCAAGAAAACCTTCATAAGGTATACATGGCTTGCACATGACATCACCACCGCCACTTCCGTGTGCTGCTCTCAGCTTTCTCAGGGCCGCTAAAGATAAGAACAGCAGATAAGCTCACGGCCTTTCCCCGTGCATGCGGTGCACCAACATAGGCGCTAAAGTGAGGTTAGTGTAATCTACGTATAGCCTATGTTGCCTATATACCTTGAGTGCTGCCTGTAGGGGCGCCACTGAAATCCCCCTAGCGACCCGTATCGAAAATAGTTGTGGGAGTCTCTGGCCCGCTCACCACTGTCACCGCTGCTTTTGCGACATGTTCACGGCTGAGATTTACCCTTTGTATGCGTTGTAAATACAGATTTATTTGGAGCAGTCACTCTGTTCGCAAATGTGGTGTATTCACAAGAGTGTAAATGTTTTTGACGCGATTTTAGAGCGGTACATTTGGTCCGTATAAGCGCCAGGCGTGTGTCACAGGCCAGTGTCGCGAAACAGGCATATACATGGAGCTGACTGCAATTCCACTGCCCGGAAATTTACTAACAATATCTCTGTAAGCAGTGTTTCTTCAGATGGTCATGCTACGGCTATACGCTACGATGTATATTGGTTTTGTCTGCTTACATATTCTAGCAGAGCACTCATACCTGATCACGCCAGTTACTCTTCATACCTCAGATATTGATCACTACCCTTGACAAGCCAGCGTGGCATAAATTTCACGAACACTCTACAAAATAAGTTCGATTAATAATGCAAAATTCTACATGGGCATCAGCACACGAGAAAAAAATTTAATGCTGGGTTGCCTCGTTGCGAGATGAGCGCTCAAAATCGATCATCTGCTACATATTGTGTTTTGTGATTGTAATTGTGTTTTGTATTAACCCATCGACCCTCCTGAAGCCCATCATCGTCTAAATGACTCATTTACTAAATGTTGTGAATGGTGTGCAACCTGGCAAATGGGTATCAATTTTAACAAATCTGTGCTTATGTCTTTCACGAATAGTAAGTCCCCTTCCTGCTTCACGTACTCGTTTAACGGATCCACCTTAAAAAAAATAACAGAATACAAATATCTTGGTGTTGTTCTTTCCAGCAATCTATCTTGGTCTCAGCATATTAATTTTATCTGCACAAAATCTTTAAAAAAGTTAGGTTATTTAAGACGAACACTGTCCCAATCCCCAAAAAGCACTAAATTACTAATGTATAAGACACTGATTCGTCCAGTACTTGAATACGCATGCCCCGTATGGAACCCACACAAGCAGGGTGAAATCGATAGAATTGAGGCCATTAAAAAAAAAGCTATCAGATTTATTTGTAATCGCTATGATCGCTACTTTTCACCTTCCCTTGCCCTGTCCTCTCTTGAACTCACCACATTACGCATGCGCCGACTAAAAGATTCTATGAAATTGCTTTACTGTTTTATAAACTCGGTATATCGCATGTCTCGCAATACCTACATCTCATTTGCCTCGCCGTCCATAACTAGAAGTAATCATCACCACCTTAATATCAAGCCTTACCATTGTCGAACCAACGCATTCAAATTTAGTTTTTTTCCTTTCACTGCCGGCCTCTGGAATGGATTGTCCGGTGATACTCGCTCCCTTCCGCTGGAAAATTTTTTACTTGTCGTTGCTGATTTGCGTTAACTGTTCTTTTGTTTTATTGCTCAGTTGATCTGTTTATTTGTTATTTTTTGTTCTGTGAATGCTCACTCCTGCCATAGCCCCAAATTGTGGGCTGCAGTATGTGTAAATAAATAAATATACCTTTCACAAGCAGCGCGGAGACGGGCTTATAGAGTAATCCACTTTCGCGACTAAACGCTTCTTCGAAACATCGTCATACGACACAGGAAGCCTGCAGAATCTAGCACAAACTGAAATCAGAAGGCTTTATCAGACACCACACTCTTCCAGCGACATCATTTATCGCTTGTGAACTTACCGAATACTTAAGAAAATGCGTCCGCCGAGTGATCAGCTGTTGGTTGAATTCGAAAAGTCGAAAAACTAAAGGAAAGTGAACGCGCAGCTTGCGCATATTATTACTAAACCGTTCGTTGCTTGACTTGGCTCCGCACTTGTACACAACGATAGTTAACCCCCCCCCCCCTCCATGTCTTGTGAAATATCAGTGCATTTCGCATCTAGGTGATCCGGTGAGTCCTACCTTGCTTAAGTTTTGATGAATGTCTTTAGCATGTCAGAAGCTGCACTGAATTTTTTTATTACCGTACGAGCTGTTCTGTCTATTTCGGACTTGGCAGGCCATCTATTTTTCCATGGTTTCATTAACTTTCTTTGGTCCTTGCTATGAGGCGTGAGTGGGCACATATTTAACGAGCCACAGCCTTGGAATATACTTAACATTTTTGCGTGACTTATATTCCCATAAAAGGCACAAATTATTGTCAGGTATTGGGTAATCACATCCCCAAAACATATGTTTCTACAACGTATGTGTACATTCGATACAAAGCCACATTCGTTGTCTGCCCTGCAAAATGAAACACACCTCTCACTGTGCCAGCATCAGGTCTAAACGTGGCGACAGTAGAATTCACTTGTTCCTGAAGTATTCGGAGGTGACAGTGGTTATATGCTGCTGCCGTTGCCGACGCTGATAAGGGCGGCCTAGAAGCGCGTAGAACCGCGTCCCCGGATAGCTCCTGTTGGCGTTCGAGCACTTTACCAAGACGCAGCTGTTTTTTGCAGTGCCCTGAATGTACTAATTGCTTACAGACCTCACCATAACAAGTTGCGTCGGGTGCGGAAAGTCAAAAAGAAGCAAAAGAGAACCAAAAGCCCCCATCAGCGACGCAGCGCTGCTCCCGTGAGCGCCATGGAGAAGTGGCGGCAGGAGGTGCAGCGATCACGGAGCTCGAGGCATATAGTATACCAGATTCTAGATTCTTGGTGGTGTTGGATGCCCTGTTTTTCCTAAACAGTGCTTTGTACATTTGTCATAATTTCTGGGTTCCTGCATTGTCATTAAAGCTAATGCAGTGGTCAAGCCATCAGATATGTGCAAGTTTTTTCACACACTGACTGGCTATTGCTGCTTTGTAATGGATTTTTAACAGGTCCTGCCATCTTTTTCTATTTTGTTCTGTACTCTGGTTGCACAGAGACGCTTTTCTAGTGTAGAGCTTGCACAGTTAAAATTATTTTAATTACAGTCAAACACCTGTATAACGAAGCGTGTGGGACCACTATAATTGTTCGTTACACATGTCACTTCGTTATTTGCGTCATGCACTTCCATGACCCCCTATAAAGCAAATAAGCTTACTTAAAGAAACAATCATCAGATATAAACTGCAATAGGCGAAAAAAAGTCAACAATTGCCTTCTACACAGTAGTATGACGTACTGAATGCGCAGCCACTGCCTACCTGATTCTGTAATGGTTAAAGGCGTGCTGTGGCGCGAGGTGAGGGAGTGACGAGATATATTACCTGCAGCGCGTCATACGCCGCTACTGCTTTGCGGGCACTCATAATACCTGGCTCCTCTGCAAGCTCTTCATAACTGCTCGCCTGATCATTTGCAGCATCTCTTTTCTCTATGATGACCTCTACGATGTCGGTCAAGTCAGACCAAACCAGGACCTGGTCATGCATTGAGATGTAATTGTCAGTTGTCAGAACCGATGCTGCACTGGAGCACGCATTGTACGCGGTAATCAATTCGAACAGCGCCGTGGTCGAACTGGATGACTCACACTCGTCAGGGCACCTATCAGTTGCACACTACCACGTGTGCGGCTAGGCGTATTTGTTATCAAACAACAATTCGGTGACTGTAAGCGCATGAATTTCTTCGTTATACAGGCAAATTTGCTGCAGTGGTCTTCGCTGTAGAGGCATTCATAATACATAGGAAAAATAACAACCTGGCCAGGCCATACGGCATGCTTCGTTGCACAGGCTATTTCGTAGTAGAAGCGTTCGTTGTAGTGGCCCTTGGTAGCCCCAACTACCTTAACACATAGTGGTAGCATTCTATTACAGTTCAGTATCAGTTGTCTGGTGCTTCCTGCTGCTCGTTGTTGTGTAGGCAAGTTCAAACCATTAGGTGTCGTGATCTAAACCTATGAGATCTTGTACCCGCCTCCACTGTCTGATTGCCCTTGGCACGGCCCACATGAGATCCAAGATGGGTATCACACTTCTTGTGTGGCATGGAGCTCATGTCGTGCCAGGTATACGTTGCTGCATAGTTATAACCCTGCTTTTGCAGCAGTGTCAGTACTTGGTGCCTGTCCCCTTAGATCTGGTGTCCTGTATTTCCATCCTTTGTGTTTTTAATTGATGCCCCTGCAATCATTATGCTATCTTTAGATAATTGTTTCCCCAAGTTTGGGTATCCACGAATAAGCAATGCTATCTGTAGCTTTAAAGCTCGTTTGAGGTCATATCTAGTGCAACACCAGAAGCTTTTTGCCCTATTCAGACATGCTACCACCACAAACTGTTCTATTTTGTAACAGAACTTAAATTTAAAACAGAAAACACCTTTCTTGAAGCGACCTTCACGTGGCCTTAATGGCCTTGAATGACTTTCAAAACCTTCAGAGCTGAGGCTTCAAAAATGCAAGCTGACGGGACCTATAAATGCTAATCATATTTTTCAAAAAGTCTCACTGCGCAAGGTGCTTTAGGAGTTTTAGCAGTTGGCGTGCTAGTTACAGAACTTTCCATGCATGCTATAGTGGGACTTTAGAGATGTCACATCTCTCAAGAAACTTCAGTTATTGTAAAGTTCTACAAATAAGGCTGTTCGCTGTTGAGGAAGACCAAACACCCTGAACATTACGGACACATACCGGGGAGATACAGATATTTTGTTGGGAAAATTCCTGTTGCGGTCTTTTGTAAAGATCAACTGCAATGCTGCCAAGCAAGAGTAATGTTGTATGCATGTAAATAAGGAGAGTATTAAACCACTGCCACTCACTGAAATAGACCATAGTGGGTGATGTGCAGAGGCCCAGCCACAAGAGACCCAGGAATCTGGAGACTGAGCCCAGGAGCCCAGCGAAGGCATCGGAGATGTTGAGGCATCGGTACGCCAGCGGAAGCACCACCAGCAGGGCCACGCCCTCCACAGCAATGTTCACCCCTTGCAGGAAGCTGTACTGGCTTGCATTCCAGCGCAGAGGCTCGTCAGTCAGGAACGTGTACGTCAGGTACGTCTGGGCTGCAAGGCACACAGGCCAGATTGGTGGGGTGCCCAGCCTGGAGTGTTCCCACTACTGCTGTGTTTGCACAACAATGCTCTACTTGGAGTGTTTCTTTCTTTTCCTGCAATGTGATGCACATTTTTATGCATGCACATTTACATGCAAACAGCACAGCCACCCACCCCATCATCACCATAGCGAAGAAACCAAAATAACCTCTTCCTCAAAGCTCCACCTCTGAGCAGGAGAAATCCCCCAGGCTCTGTACAGCACCTTTGTTATGCTTTACAGTTTGAAGTTCCAATGCTACGGGCAGGATTGGCAAGCTGTTGGCTGCATGAATGCTTCCCCAGTAGAGTAGGGGTGAGAGGGATCTGTTGAAGGAGGGAGGGACGTTCGAAAGATGCCCCGTTTTAGTCTGGAGGTATGAAAGGGGGTTTCAATACGCACACATGGATTTAGCATATGTACATACACTCTGTGCATGTATGTATGTGCGCACTCATGAGGGTGCATGAATACACCAACTACATCTTATATTATGTTACCTTCTTATACATTTCTTTAAAAAAGAAAGCAATCCTGAACATTTTTGGTTCCTTTTCTGGGGCAGGACGAAAAAAATGTATGAGGTTCAGGCACGTGGAAATGAACAGCATTACTAAACTGCATAAGCGGCCTTTTTCTTAGCTTTCGTCACTGTGGAATATCTCTATGATTGCTCCTGCTTTATTTTGCCCCATTGTGTGTATACTAATAAAGTTGCCTGCACTGTACAACTGCGTGCTATATTGTCCCTTATCTTATCTTATCTATTGGGAGTTCCCATGCTGTGCAAACAGGATTTAAGATAGATGCCAATGACAAAATTTGAGCGTTACGCTTGCCCAGAAATCAGAGCACCGTATGCTTACCGGCCAAGCCGTAGAACATGGCAAAAGCGGCGGAAAGCAGCAGGATGATATGGCGCCTGTTGCCACGGTCTCGTAGCCTGAACACGGTCATCGCCATGTCGGCTACGTGCCGGAAAGAGAAGACGCCCGGCCGCTCCATTCCACTATCAACGCTGGTTTCGCCAGGCACTTTGTCCCGGATGGCAATCAAAACGTAGAAAATGGTCACTGCATAGATGAAGAGCTCAACCAAGAAGATAACTTCGTAGGTCGTGGTCTTGAGCAAGCCTCCCACAAGGTACATTCCGAGCGCGCCGCCGGTGAAGATCATGGCCTCCAAAATAGAGATGCGTCGGCTGCGTGACTGGAACGGCGTCACGTCAGTCAGGTAGCCGAAGCAGCTTGAGATGATCCCCAGGCTCCCGGTGGATATGCCGACCAGGACGGCACTGATCATGATGAGCGACACGCTGCCGTCGAGGTAGTGCGAGAGAAAGATGAAGTTGAGAACGCTCGCCATCCCACCCACGAGCGGGACGAGCATGGGTCGCTTGCGGCCAAAGCGGTCGTTCCACGATCCCACCCACATGCCGCAGATCAGAGTGAGCACAGACATGGTCCCGTAGTAGAAGGCGATCCACACGGAGGCCTCGGCCTTGATGTCGGTTCTCGTCTGGTTCTGGGCCGAGTGGCAGTCGGCAACTTGGGTCGTGTTGAGGTGCCTGAAGCAGCACTTGGTGTTTATCAGGTCCTGGACGGCACTCATTTCCAAATGCATCGTGGAGAAGAACAGGAACACCACAGGTTCCACGGTGATTTGGAGCCCCATTTTCCTGCAAGGAAGTTACAGCAATCACCATAGAAGCTTCAGCAGAATATCGCAGAATAGTTGAACGACAAATAACCGAGGGGCTCTACGCAGACTTGCACACTCTGGTAGAAAACAAAATTTCCAGAATTGAAAGTCAACAGAACTTTGACTATACGATCACTTATGAAAAGAAATCAAAATGTCGTGCAGCTATAGGTGATAACAAAAAGTCTGACGGGGATTTAACTATGACCTCTGGTAAGTTCATCTTTGTAGCCAAACATTGTTGTAATATAAAGCCTTCTGGTTTCTTCCTCAGCCTGTGTCAGACAGTAAAACATGGCCTGGAAAAACAATGAGAATGAGCGACAAGAGGCATCCTCCTAGCTCTTACCAATACCCTGGTTTGCAAGACTCGTGTTGCCTTAGCTGTCACTTAACAGTCCTAAAGGTCTACCCCAGATGAAAATATGTTTTTTTCTAGCTGGATTATTGAACCAGAAATTTCCTCTAGCTAGAAACTGCATAATTATGCTGTTAATTCAGAAACTGAATTTCAGCAGAAATTTAGAAATCCAAAATTCAGAAACTGAATTTCAGCAGAAATTCAGTTTCTAGTTTATTTCTAGCTGTATTGAGATTTACTAGTCAAGCTAGCATTTGTCAGTAAAAGCCCGCAAGCTGGAAATAATTGTCTCTAGCTAGACTAAGAATTTTAATTTTACTTAGAAGCTGTCGATTGCAGCTAAAATCTAATATTCTAGCCAGAAATGAAGCCGGAAATTATGCTTTCTTGCTTGGAATGCTCTTTTCATTTTCATGGGGGACCAGAAGGTCGTAAATTAATTTATCTTTTTTACAGTGTACGTAAAAGCTTTGATATTCCCTAGGCCACAAGCTTTGAGTGCTGCAGCTTACTAAAATTACTAGCAAAATTTTATGAGCAGTACCCTATAACGATACTCGCTCAAGTAGCCGATCAAAATCGCTAAGCCGCATTGTTTATCATTGCATATTACCTTCCATGAAATGCATTCTGAACCTTCCATAGCTGCCTGTGTCTTTTCCTAAACTGTACCGTTCACGTCAGATACAACCCGCACACACTTGAACATCTCACCACCAAATTCACACAAGAACAAAACCGTGCAGCGAGCTACAACCACCCGCCGGTCTCATTATTCCTGACTGTTATCGGGAAGCACTTGGAAGTGCGACTTTTTTTCTTTTTAATGTCATTAATTGCTTTGCGCCCATCCCTCCTGCATGTATTATTTCAAATCATTTTCGTTCTTGATGCACCCCATGTGTGCTTGCATTGACCTTTTTATTTGAGCGCAGCCTTTCCAGTTCTTGGGAACTGACAAACATGGCTGCATTTTTTATTCAGTACAATAATTTATTATACCAGTGAACGCATCTGATTGCTTCATCTCCGGGCCTGTACCCCCCTTACACTGCTTTATGCGATTGAAGAAAAAATAGTATAACCGTATAACGACCAATCAGCTACCTCACATTCGGAATGCAAGCCCCTTCCCTCCACACTGATAACCGCGCCCTGCTCCTGAAGTCCGGTTTAAAGGCACAGCTTTCGCAAGCAGTTCACACACCTGGCCAGACCGGCCGATTGACCTAGTTTCCGCCCTTTCGCTTTTCTTCGCGCAAGGCGGCCCGCGGTAAGATATGCGACGATCAAAACAATTCGCGAACATATGCTTTCCCGCACACACACAAAACATGCACCTTTTTTAAGACGCGCCGTCAGGATGAAGCGACAGTTTGCATTATCTTTAGTGCCCCCTCTTCCCCCTCCACGAGATAAACTACACCGCTACTGCTTCAAGGAAAGAGCAAGAAAGAGAAACTCCACTTCAATCTTTCGCGCGACATGCGCAACTGTTTCGTACCCATGTAAGGACGCTTACCTTTTTATGACTGCGGCGAAATTGTCACACTTCTTAACGACGCACGCAGCTTGTAACAAATTAGTAACTCACGCGCCTGTCACAAGGTATGAGATTACTCCAGCATAAAATGATCACAACACGCAACACAACAGCTGCTGCCGCGGCAGCTCACGAGCGCCTGTGCGTCAATAAACGAGTGCACTCCAGCGTCACCATGGGCGCTGCGTTCGTTCTAATAAACTGTTGTTTTGGTTTCGGTTTCATGTTTTCGCTCATTGTAACATCGAACTATTATATTTCATTTGAAGTACTCATGCGTTGCATTTCTAAAGTGCACATTACCGCAAGCTCGGCCTTCCTTTTTTTTTCTGCTCTAACTACCTATGTATCGGGCAAGAGCAGTTGCCACGACTCGCGGCTATCCGGACTAGGCAGGCCACCCACAACAGCACTTTCCCTTCCAATAATTTGTTCCTCTCCTCCCCATCTTCCTAACTACACACGCATGGTCTCTTCTTGTACGCGCCAATCTGGCAGAACAATTTTTTGCAATCACTCAGCTAACTAAAAAGCCATAGAAAGTTTCTTTTCTTTTTTCAATTTTTTTTTTATATGACTACACCCGTTTTATGCGCTGCTGCCTGAAGCAAACCAGATGATGCCACGCACAGCCGGAACTAGGGCGCAACCTCACGACATTTAATGAATTTAGAAAGCATGTTACTAATTAAACCAACTCCCGGAGCTATCTCTCTCACACTCACTTCGCGCGGACACAAGCAAGAAATGAAAGAACAGCCAGATAAAATGAAATAAACAAGGCGACCACACCTAAAAAATCTCATTTGCAACATCACAGGAAGTTGAGTAATATTGGTGTGACCTTTGGACAATTTGTGCTTCATCATTCTGATTTTGCTGTTTTTTTTTTTTTTAGAACGTGAAAACGACAATGCACTGTCTTGTCACTGCTTGCGAGCAGTGGCCTCTTTTTACGCTGTCGGCACATCAGCACATCCCAAGAACCATACTGCTTTTACTAATCCCATGGTGGTCCCAGTATAAGTCATTCTCAAAAATTAAGTGGTAGCTATTAGTACATGCACAGTACTTAAGCGCCCGTTCCTGCGGTTTCCCGGCGCCATCGTCCCTCGTTGTAACCGAGTGAATGAAGGGTACACCAAAGACAAACGAGATAGGAGGTGCAGGAAAGCGGAGAATGAAGGTAGGGCGAATGGCACAAAACACGGTCCCCACGGCGACGTGCTACGAGACAACGGCAGAGTCGCCTTCTTGCGTTCGCTGATGTGGCGATCAGATTGCGAGACACAGCAAGTATGCACCGTCACCCAGAAGACTGCAGTTTGAACTCAGCACAAATTTCGCATTAGGGGGAACCGAAAGCGTCAGCCAATTTTTTTTTAAATATCGAAGCAATGGGCAAGTCCTATGCTAGATTTGGAACCAATTACTGCTTTACCTAAATTGAACTATTCGCCTACTCACCCTCACCGCACCCTTTCCACTCAGTGTCACGTGCAGTGCTCTTCACCGTTCTCCCATGCAAGAGTTGATTGATTGTAGGGTTTAACGCGCCGACGCAACGCAGGCGATGAGGCGCGCCGTAGTGGAGGGCTCCGGATTAATTTCGACCACCTGGGGATCTTTAACGTGCGCCGAAATCTCGTACACACGGGCGTTTTTGCTTTTCGCCTCCATCAGAAAAGCGGCCGCCACGGCCGGGAATCGAACCCGCGACCTCGTGCTCAGCAGTGCAACGCCTTAGCCACTGAGCCACCGCGGCGGGTCCCATGCAAGAGTCACACACCAGCCTTTCTACACCAAAGGCTGTTTATAACGAGGGACCCCTAGTGTCCCAGCATAACCTTCCTTAGAACGAATGGGACAGATAGGAGATAATACTTGCCACTGTTGGTGGGAATCGAAACACAAACCACATGACCACCAACTAGGCACGCTAACTACCAGGCAATAGAAATATTCAAGTATGCTATTCACAAAACGTGTTCACAGAAGGAGGTGAAAATAACAGCATCAATTAGATGCATGCAGGTTGTGGCTTGTATGCACCTATTTGTTGCCAACGTAAAAGTGGACGATTTCAGAACTAGCACGAAGCAAACGTTGGACTGATTCTTTAAATGCCAAATATATGCAGAAAATACAATACGGACCCATCCAAGTGCACCTTGTGGCAGAGATTCATGCGAGGACAGCTAAACTTGGGACTTTCGAACGGTTATCAGGTGCCCATGATAAAAAAAACCAGGAAAGCAACGCGGAGAGAAATTATTAACACAGGATAACTGGGGTAGTGTTGTAAGGAAGCAGTTAAAAAGCAAACAAAAATAAAATGCTGAACTGGTACTTGGGTAACCCTGTAACAGGCATCAGAAATCGCCACCAAACTGTCCCATTGTCAGGGTACTTCCTAGTGGTCAAGCATTGCAACTTTTCAGAATTTTTGAGGCCATAATTGCTTATTTTGTTGTTAGGTCAGTCAGCCACAGCTAGTACCCACAACACAGGCTTCATTCACCTACAGCCATAACAGTATTTGTTACTAATGTAGTTGACAGTGCTTCCTGCGATAGCACTGAGCTTTGCAGGGGACTACACATTTTTTATTAACTGCAACTACTGGTGGGGCTAAATACAGGTGGTGCTAGGATGGTTGCAAAAGAAGGCTCATCGGTTTAACGAAGGCAGCTCTTGCTGTCCAGATGTCGCCACCACGATTGGCATGCAGCCCCTCACATAGGTGACAAACGGGCAAAGCAAGGCAGGCCAAGGCATTGGTAACAATGAGAAAAAAAAAAAGGCTTTATTCACAACTCCTTTCAAAATAGGTGGCTATGTACACGTCTCTGTATGTATACATATATGATAGCAATAATTATAATAAAACAATACCACTAAGACGCAACTCGTACGCAAGACGTTTGTGCACGAGTTGCATGTGCAGCAATATGAGGCAGTGGGACGTCGACTTCACGTGGGAGCCTTGCGGCAGGAACAGACGCGGTGGCTGGCATGGTGTTGCCCACAGACACCGACGCCGATATTTGCAGTACTTGAACAACTTACCACCACTGTTGGTCTAGGCATAACAGCACCTGAACAGCCTTTTTCTAATCACTGGCACACTATGATGCAACTTTCAGCTCGGCCAACAATTACTTATGCAGGTATGTGCAGCCACGTTAACTTCTCAAAACAGCTTGTGCAGCATTAGAGACGTGCTGCAGTCGAAAGCTCTAGGTTTGCACCGATCACAAAATTTAATGGATGTGCAACAAAGTCTCAGTTCAGTCGTAACACAGGCATAGTAACTGGAAATTGAGCTCGTATGCAGCCACATATGCAATGCAGTGTTACAGAAAGTGAAAAGGTTGACTAAAAACAATGCGAGAAGAGATGCTAGCATATTTCCTGAATCTCTTTGCAAGTAAGTCTTCAATGAGTCAATCTTTTTCAGTGAGGAGCCACTAGCCTGGTACTAGGCCTGAATAATTTTGGAGAAAATTGCCCAAGCAGTTGTAAAACATATTGGAAAACCTGAAAAGCTGTTCTTTTCATTCAAAACAGCTTTTTAACAGAGGGATTAAGCGGTACAAATGTAGGCCCCACGAAAAAAATACCAGCTATACAGCATCTGAACAAGGAGCTTTCTTATCACTCATTATAATTTCCTTACAGAACCTGCACACAACCCAAAACTAAGTAGTTGGTGCTAGAATTCACAGAACCAGTCAAAAAAGCCAGGTGTATGAAAAAGAACAAACATAGGATGTATCAAACTTCTTAAACCGACTGAAACAGTCAATGCTACCTGGTCACACCGAGATAGACTTTATTAAGGATGACTTGAGCGCTTTGAAAGGCCAATAACCACTAGAAGTGAACACCTAAACTTCTGCACTTGCTTCGAATAGCTTGAATTTTTCTTGTACTAAGATCCCCATTAAACTAAATCTTTTGACTAATGAAACATTCATGAATGCTACTCACAAACAATCGCTAACACGAAGCGATTTCCTTTGATTCCCACTTTACTCGTAAGCTTAAGACTGTTGCATAGAAGCAGAACATTGCACAAGCTTGCGACTGAGATGTACAGTCGTCAAAACTGTTAACAACAACAAAGAACGAGGTACCAGCGTAGGCACAGAGCGGCAGCTTACGATAGCGCTCAAGCTGCTAAGCCAGGGTGCGCGCATGCGCTGAAGCACCCGAATGCAGTAGGGCAGCATCGTGAGGGCCGATAACCAGCCGCAAAAGATGCGGCTGTGGCTATTGTGAGCTGCCAATCTGTGCGTAGGCAGGCACCTCGTGTTTTGTTGTTGTTAACAGTTTTGACGACTGTAAGTGACATACACGGTAGTTTACAACCTGCCTATGCAACAAGCCTACAAGTTTCACCTTGCATAACAGCTGCAAACTGTTCTAAAGGTTTCCACTAGAGTCGCTAAGTGCATAAAAACAGAGCAGAGGCAGTCATGGTGGTGTTGTAAAACAAATGTCGTAGTAAGTGCCAATAACTTGCATTGAATGTGCTGACACGTCGGACACTTTGTCGCACTAGTCAGCTCTCTCACCTTGGCACTGAGGTTTGCAGTCCTTGCAACTTAACAAAAGCCATACACAGCCTACCAGCAGGTGTACCTTAGAGTACTTTGTTCGTAGCCCTAAGCAAGGCACCTGAGTTGCTTTTCCCATTTCCTGTCTGATCTGCAGAGCTCATTTTCAGTGAACACTTGGAGCCACGCATGTCATCAACTTTGCCTTTTCAGGCACACATCACAGCATCACCCTATAAATAAAAGTTGCCCCTTGGCACATCCCCTGCTTAATTTTCCACAGTCATTTCAAGGTACCTTTTGTTAGACATCACAGGTCGAGATATTTTCGTACTATTTTTTTCTAGTTTATGTAAAGAAGCACTAAAAGACACATGCTTGGTCACTCCTAAGTGATCCTAGACCGAGCAAAGCAGAGGTAGAGAAAATTTGCGTGGTCAATTCTCAGCCATTGAAGGACAAGGTTGGCCCCAAGGTAAAACTAGTGAAATCTGTTGCTTACAACGCCCAGTATGTTGGCGCTTTGACATACCATGAAGCAAAAGAAGGGGGGGGGGGGGGCATAGGTTCTTATCACAAGGTTCCCAAGAGGAATGAGCACTGAAGATAAACATCATCCCCTTTCTGCAGTGTGACAAACTTGTGAAGAGTGCTCAGACACCATAATTAACCACTGTCGCCAGAACAATATCAAGTATTCCACTCATCATATGCAAATAATATTGCTGCTAGTGCTAAACAGCTCTGCACTCCAGATGTCTTTGTGCAGGGCAGAATTAAGAGTACCGGTTGCGTCTACTCCCACAGTTTGTGTTCCTTCGCACGAGGTAATTTTGTGAACAAGACACTGTGTAGACCTGCGTACCGTAAAGATCTGAGAGAACGGCTTCCCCCGGAACATCACCCTCCCCTGTCCCCACTCCCCTTTATGGGTGAACTATTCAATTTATTAAAAGACCCGAAAGACCGCCCACCTTGTAAACTCGATGGCTTTAGCGCTGATTAGCGAACAAAATATAAACACGAATCATCTATTCCAGTGTTCGTGCGATCACCTGTTTGTCCTTTCACACTTGACCCAAAAGTTCACCCATCTCGTATTTTTTCTTGATATCTCCACAATTTTGATTGGCGGTGCGGCCACTTTTCTGTAGTTTTTCGTGCATGACTCGAAAGCTCGCCCATCCCATGTTTTTCACTTGACATCTGCGTACCTTGGGTGGGCGTTCTTTCGGAACTTTACGGTAATATATTTTCACTACAAAAAATATCTGTTACTCTGAAATTATTGAACAAAATACAAAGTTTTCTTACTGAGTCCCCTCACAACATTCAATAAAAATTCAGAGAGAGCAAGTGCGCTCTTTAAACAAGTTACTGCGGTAGGCTACAGTCCTTATACCTTTTTGCATGGTGCAATCTTACTAGTATTTCTGAACCTGAAAGGGGCAACAGGCATATTGCCTGCAATGGCTTATTTCTTTCTTTACTTTTGAAGCAGTGTGCAATAAAATAAGGTGGAAAACGGCTCGCAGATAAAAACAAAAAAAGAATGCCGACTGCCAAACCAAAACTGCAGAAAATAGCTTCTGATGGCACTAGAAGAAAGTAACCTGTTTTTGCGGAATTTGTTCTGCTTTCTTTCACATATTGTCATCAAAATATAAGGTTAAAAAAAGTTCGGAAAACGTATCATTTCAGAGCACCAGCTTTCTTTCCTTCCCTAATGGTGTTTGCTAGTTAACTGGCTGTGTCAATGTTATAGCAAAAAGCAGTTGGTGCCATGTATGCTACTGTACTGCCTTAGTACAGTGCTTCTGTGAATATTGTTTCAAAACCAAGTGTGCTGTGAATGTGGCCAAAGAGCCGTAACCCATAACAGTAAATAAAGTTAGAAACTGATTGCAGCAGCTACATCACTCCCACCAGCGTTCTTTGCAACAATAAAGCTCTATGCAACCCTTTTTAACTTTTCATAGCATGTGTCACTATCTCTGTGTCTTTTGTAACATAGCTATGCTCCAAGTTGTTTCTCAAATACCACGCCAATGCATTACAGTAGCAACCGGAAAAAATATAATTATGCTTAAATCTTTGCTTCTGCTGTGCTCCAACAATAAAAGTAGATTTGGTATGGATGCACGCTGGATGTGCGCGCATGGATGTGCGCTTTCCCCCAAAGCAAATTTGTCGGCACTGTTTCTTTGCAGCTAAGGGTTTGACGTTACTTCGCATCAAATGTGTAGCAAGCAATGTGCAGCAGAACACATATTAAGTGTATAGCACATTGTGCAGAAAACAGCAAGCTAAACAAAGCATTCCCCCATGCATGCTTTCGGCCACGAAGGTAACGATTGGTTTCCTGCACCTTTTTACAGCCCATGAAGGTACATACGCACTGCCATTTCGTGTTACCTGCTGAGTTTCTCCTCAGCCTAGTATGCAATGCCACCAATCCTGAGTGCACTTTGCCAGTGTTTGCGAGTTGGAGCCTGTGCGAACAAATAGATAATTTATACAACTTGAGGACGTATGCTAACATCTGCAGTATCGCTATGCTCAGCACAAAGAAGTCTGGAAATAAAAAAGGGACGGAGGGAAAGAAACTTAAAGGCGAGATGGAAAAGCACCTTAAGACATTTATAAATTAAGACAAAGATGATAATTCATACGTTCAGGGAACGCCCAGGTAAAAAAGTGGCATATAAATTAAAGTTGCATTCTGTTTACCAAAAAGGTGTTACCGATACTACCAACTAAATGCATAGTGAGCCAACTTGAAACAATACTGAAAGAATGGAATGTGTTAACTACATATGTAGTCAATTATATATAACTAAATCTAACTAAGGAAACGTACGGACCGTGTGAAGTTAGCAGGCTGTTTTATATTCTTTCACCTTCTAGTGCTGCTCAATCACACGAAATAATAATAATGATTTCACTGCCCTTCTGTTACAGAAAACTTTTATAGAAATTATACATGTCCAGGGGGCAGGTCGTGGTGTAAGGTATCCTATTTTGCGCAGTGCATATAAACTTTCCCTTGGTGCCTCCTTTCAAAGACAAACATTCCAAGCGCTAATTTTCACATGATCCAAGCTAGCAGAACATTAACAAAAGAAAAGAGAGAAGGCACACAATAATAAAAAAAAAAGGGTAACGCTTGTTAGTATGTACAAACATTGACAAAATATAAATAAGGCTTCTTCTAGAAACACAGTAGACTCTTGTCAAGACAAACTCAGCTGCGAAGAATTTTATGGTTAAGACGAACTAAACTTTTGCTTCTCTGTAACGTGCATAATGCAAAAAACGTCCGCCTACGACGAATTTCTGATAATTTGAACAAATTTTCGCAACCCATTTGGGTTGTCTTAAACAGAGTTTGCAAGAGTTTTGAATAGCTAAAGCATGACCATTCAAGCTATAAAAAAAGAGGCTTTCGTACAGCACAGATTTGCCGACTTGCCACCTGATTTCGCAACACGGAAAAAATACGAGTACGACGACACACGCTCCTCGGCATATTTACACTGGATCCGTGTGCTATCCATAGCAGAGAAAATGTTATACAGAAAGACATTTCGAATAAATGTATTAAAACCAATTTAATATATGTTAGCCTTTTTTGTATATAGCCGAGAAAATATATTTAGCAGTGGATCAGGATGGCGACAGATTATTTGCAGACGTGAGCATATAGCTTTCGATAGAAATAAATGGGTCTGCTTTAATACTCGTAAAGCTAGTTATCCCAAGCAAAAGGTCTGTTTGGCTTGTTTTTGCAAAGCCTGTGCACAAAGTGTTTCTGTTTCAAGAAAGTAACTCCCTTAGCTCTAGTGTTGCAACAGCCACCTTGCTTGAGATTTCACAGCCTGCCATGCAGCTATGTCTACTGGATGATTGGATTTAGCTTGTCGTTTGCACTGAAGCGCACGTCCCAATGGCCCAGCCATGGCTAGACTGAGCGACCAAGCGCTGGCGAGCAGCCGTTAAACCCTCGCCTAGTGACGCAGTACTGTAGCGGCGAGGTTCCGAGAGAGCGCACCTGTGACACCTATCCACAGTAGATCACAAAGCATGATGTCACACCTGCTACACCTGTGCTCTGGCCAGGCTCAAGGTCATTGCAACGTGACGAATGGCCTTGCGAGACATGGCGTAGTAAAGCTTTCACTTTAAAAACATCCAACTGCTTTTTTTTTTTTTTTCCACTTTCACCTATCCCTAAGAAATCCTGTCATGTCTTTTTTTTTTTTTTTTTCACTTTCACCTATCCCTGTCTAAGAAATCCTGTCACGTCTCTATCTCTTTCACCTATCTTTGCCTCAAAAATCCTGTCAGGACTGCTTTCACGACGGAAACATAATCTCACCCATACATTATTGCTTTCAGTTTTGATTACAAATACACAGTTTTATCAGATGCAGTTAATGCAGGCCACACTCGCTGCTTTTTCTTTTTTTGCAAGCTGGCAAACGGAGAATCACCGAGTTGGGCTGGCCTGAAGTTCACTGCTTATAAATGCTTTTCTCAGGTATCGTTTGTTCTCAATTCGAAGTTTCAGCTTGTTCTCAAGACATTTTTTGGCATAATTTTGTCAGTTTCGAAGACAGCATAAATCTATGACACCACTTACCAAGTACTAAAAGAACAAACCCAACATTCTTCAGCAGGCATTGTTCTCTTCCTTTTTCTGCTTACCAGCTTACCTAGAGGAGCATATGGTACTTTGAACAACTGCCGTGCCGCTAGAACTCGCCACACCACCAGAATTATTTAACATGGAACGCAGCTGTCGAAGACGGCGCGAGTCCTTTTGTGTTTCCAATGCATCATACTACAGGCATTGTGGGCACTTTCACTCACTGTGGCGCCATCCAACTCTCACATTTACACCCTGAAATTCACACATTCGAAAGCAAGGTGGCTTCATCCTTACAACAGCTTGCACAGCCCTGAAGCTATGCACGTCTGCTCATGCAACAAGCTGTGGCAATGCTGCACGCATGTTTGCCATTATTTTGGGCCATGGTGTTCTTTCACAGGGCCACAGTGCGTGGTTGTCGTTGGCTGCCTTTCGACCTTAGTATGCTAGGCAGCCATCTGAGGTAAGTGAGAAAATTCCTCAAAAGTGTCTAACTTTGTTCTAGGCGAGAATGTGTCCCTAACACTTTGCTGTATCGAGAGAGATCGGCACCACAGGTACTTTTTTTGAGGAGTACGCAATTCCGTATCACCGAATGAAAAATAAGCAAGGATATGCATATTGCTAGAAACTCATGTTAACTAATATCTCACCCCAAGTGCCGAGGAAAAAAAAACTAAAACAGCATCTCTGATTAGATGTCCTTTTTTTTTTCTTTTGCTCAAGAACAGTAATTCCTGATCCAACAAAAGCAAAATCCTCCGCAAACAAAATAATCTAACCAAGTCCTGATAAGCAAACAAGGCCTGAAAAGTTGAAATGAACCCCATACTTGTATTGTGGTTACCACAGTTGCTAGAAAGAACTTAGCAACATAGCCAGACATGTGACCCAAAGTACATGGTTGTACACTGTGCATGACAGTTAAAAAATGTGACTAATCTAGTACTTTACAAGAAACATCTTTGTGTATTGTTTATAACAGCAGTGCTGCAGTAATAGTCATAGCCTGATACACACAGCAATTATGATTTTCTCTGCCAAGAACAGCAATGGTGTCTCACCAAATTTCCGCAGCACGACAGCAACAGCAAAAAAAAAAAAAAAAAAAAGCATAATAAGGCCTGTCAAAACCTTCACCAACTTTGTTTATGCCCCAAAGTCCACGCTTTTGCACTGATTTCACCGAAATGAAGATATAAAAATAAACCTCTCACAAGTCGCAACGGGCAACTGTTAGAATTGGCTTCCTAGGCAGAGCAGTGCACCTCAGGAAGGAAAACACACGCAGACACAACAAACAAGTTAACACTTATAAAAAGAAACATCTCAGTTCCCTGCGAGTGCAAAAGGCAGCAAGTCACCAAGTCGCACGGTCACCTGAAGCACCTAGTAACACGCACACTCAGGTGCAACAAACAAGCACTTCACCAACACAGTCAACAGCAGCAGTGTAAGCCCATTACCTACGCAAACTTCACCCAAAACAGAAACGTCTCTCGCGCGTTTCGGGAACAGCAGTCTAGGCACACCGAAAGGAAGAAGCAATGAAGCAAGAAGGCGCCACCGCTGGGCTGAGGGAAGACCTTGAGTGCAAAACCTGCAAGCACTTTCGGAGGCCCTCGCCCCCGCTAGCTGGTGTTCTGCAGCACGTCCACCTGTGGCTGGGCGTAGTGAAGGAACCACCAGACCTGGTTGTGGCCGCCCGTGCAGGGCCTGGCCCGCACGGCGTCCTGCTCCGTGGTGCCGGCCTCGATGCACAGGCCGCTCTCCTTGTGCTTGAGGGGGCCTCCCCGCGTGTGCTCCCAGCGCTGCTTCTCCAGGGACTCGGAGCCCTCGCCGCAGGGGGCCATCATCACCTTGCGGCCTCCCTTTCCACCCTCGCTGGTTTCGCTGCCCAACTCGGCACAGCTGTCCTCCTTGCGGATCTCCTTCCGCCACGTGTACGACACCAGCTGCGCATGCAAGGCAACAAAGCCACCCGAAGTATAACCGCAGTTAGGCCTCACTGCAATGAAATTGAACCAGCATTGCAATTCATTCGTTATGGCCATTATTTTATCCTCAACAGCAGTGGAAATTTCCTGCAAATATTGTGCACGCGCGTAAAACAGTCACCTAAGTACTACCATAGTTAAGCCTCGTTATGACAAAATTGAAATGGAATTTAAATTTGTTCATCCGAATCATTAGTATTGCAACTGCAGTATTTGCCACAAATACTATGCACTAGGAGTTCTGTACACACCTCAAGCAAACAGTGGGTGAATATCAACTCACAGTCGCCATGTTGCACACCATCTATAATCAACATTGAACACTTTCTGGAAATTAGCTTGTAATTTTAATTTTAGAACAAAAATGTTGGTCACAGCCTATAATAAGCAAAGTAAATTCATTAAACTGAGATGCTGAATGCACAGGTTTCTATGAAGACTTTCAAGGGGAACTGCAGTTTGTTTGTTATATCCATTATTTTGTTAGTGTAAGCCGGCTTACTTTAACAAGGTTTACGTGTACCCTAGCCACAGTCGACTTTACTATTTTCGACCGCAATTCTTGTCAGTAATAGGGCACCTGACTATTGTGTCTTACTTCTTGTAGTGAGGCTACAGAATATTTTTGTTTAATGCTGCTGACTTGAAATGAATGCATCACAAAACATTTTTCCTCCGCCAACGACACCATCCAAGTACTCAAGCCCAGAACTTTTAGTTTCTTCGGTGAACAATGTTAACAGACAATGCAATGTTGCGCAGACATGACCTTTAATTAAAAGCTTCATTGCCATTATTATCAGCCTTCTAGGCATCCAACTGCTCCTACCTTGCACCATCCGAATCCATTCTTTGCTTGGATTTTAATTACCTCATTTCTCTATCGAGCCACCTGTCTTCCCACCCATACTTCTGTTTCTCTGTCTGAATATCCTTATCTTTTGCACTCTTCTGCATTACATGCCCAGCCCAACTCCACTTCGTTCTCTTTATTTGAGCTAGGATGGCGCCCACCCCAGTTTGCTCCATTCACTACTAGAGAGCACTTGACGAATGTAGCTCAGCCCCAACATTATTACCTAAGAAGGGGGAAGCAGCAGAGATAATTTCCTCCTCACCCCCCAACGAACCTGCAAATCTTGTGCTACCAAGCCTAGAAAGTGCACCATGCCCCAAAGTGTTTCCGCCCCCTCCCCCCTTCAAGAAGTCGCTCTGGATTCGCCCCCGCTTCCCCCTGAAGTGAGAGAAGGGGACGGCACTTGCCTGGTTGCCCCCACTGGAGGAAGTGTCTTTGTGGCACGGGTAGAGGCCCATGGGCTCCGTGTTGTCGTAGTTGTGGCTCATGGAGTCAAGGCACATGCCCGTGTGCGGGTTCCTGGCCTGCACACAAACACGCCGCACCACCAAAAGAAATGACAAAGCACTCCCCAAGGCCTGTCAAACAAAAATCTCGCAAAACGGTTATAAAGCCACTCTTGCCATAAGCACACCAGCAACATCGTATCGTGAAAATGGACACTTCCCTTCAATCCTAGCACTCGGACGATTTCCAGATCAAAGCGTCACACCATAATTGGGGGTTATTTATATGCCTTATACGATGCTTAGCAGTAGCCGCATTTCTCTGAGCCATTTCCAGGCTAACTGGTTGCCCTGGCAACTGGGCAGATTATGCTGTTTATAGGATTGCGGCGCCAGAGTGGGAGATGCTAAGGTAGTAGCTACCCCTAACATATTAAAACCGCTCTGTGAATCTAGGCCAAACTTCACAGCTCCAGTGTACAATTACAAATGTCTCATAAATGTAGAGAGATCACACTGTTCATCGAAGTCAGATCCATGAAGCATTTTGGTAAAATGCAGGGGTTTCGAACTGTTTCGAGAATGCGGCTGTAGATTCACACGGCCATTGCACAAACGTGAATGCCTAGTACTGTTGCCTCCCATCCTTATACAATACCAACCAAATCAAGCGAACATTTTTGCAGACGATGCTCCAATAAGCCACAACCTCCTGCTGCCCAGACTTGCTGCAGTACTCACATTTCCGAAGGCAAACACTTTCTCGCTGGGCACAAACTTGTTGGGGTACACATTGTCCAGGTACCACTTGAAAGACTTGCATTTAAGTTTCTGGCGCAGGGCCTTGCGCTCCGAGATGTCGCCAAAAGATATTTTCTGCAGGAAAAGAAAGGCAGGAGACAGGCAGTCAACCAAGGTCCAGTGCAATGTCGTTTGAGTGACAGCAAGGAACTAACACTTTGCTCGAATAGCCCAGCTGAGTGATGCACACCTGAAGAAAACTTTGGCCGGCCTTTTATATAGCTCTATATAGCTGAAAGCAGGCAAATTAGACCACAGCCTAGCCAACATTGTTAATAGCGACACGCACACTTGCTCTCGAAGTTCCAGGAGTTGCGCAACAATTTTGGATTCCTCACAATCTTCCAGCTTTTATTTTCGATTTCGAGATGCTGTCTACTGTGACTCTTTCCCTCCACTTTTACGGCTCGTATATATCTGTTCCATAATCAGCGATCACATCCCTACTCTATTCCTTTTTGTCTAGCAACAAGAAAAAAAAAAGGCATAACTTATGATACTAAAACAGGAAATACACCCACAAATTGGTGTCAGATTAGTTAATGGACCCTTATGATGTACCCGCATGCTCTTGTAGGTGAGGAAGCGTAGACGGCACACATAAAGGCCAATTTGAAGGTGCAACGGTGGATGCTCCAACAAGTTCTTGAATTCGGTCAAATTATTCTGGGCCCAAATTTGTACAAAAAGCACAGATCTGTTGTTACTGACCAAATACAGAGGCATTACTGAACATTTTGCTGCTTAGATACAAAAACGAATATAATGCAATAACACAGACACTAATTTTCTCAAAATGTTTGTTCGTGGATGTCTACATTTTTTTCAAGCTGCATTATGATTAAATTAATCCTGAAGCAAGCAACTCCTAGTATGCAAGATTCTAGTAGTGTTGACTTTCAATAAATACACCAGAGAGTAAATAATCCAGCTTTAAAGTCTGCATGCACTCTTAAGCTAGTTGGTAAATAGTGCACAAGAAAACTTGCCCTGTATGCGTAGTACAGAGAAGATGCTACAATTCCCTTAGTGGGTAACTTATTCCCAAAACAGTGCCCGTATTTTTTCCCTAACAGCCATTTCCCGATTTCTTTGTTTAGGCATTTTTTGTTCCCTCATGGAAAGTATAAGACACCAATAACAGCAACAACAATATGCGAAGACATCTGGCTGACTTGACAGCAACGCAATTTGCAGAACAAATTGCTCACCAAGAACAAGTTGGCACACATAGTTGGCCATCTCATGATTAGAGTTTAGGGGGTGATTACACTCCCCCATAAACCCCGTAGAATTTGCCACTGCCACAAGGGCACTCGTACCGAAAGCGTCCGTGAAATGCTTTTCCTGCACAAAAGTGCCTTTAACCCAACCTCGAGCAAAAAGATGCGGCAAAACAAAGCAGCCACCAAACGGATTTCCCTAGAGATTTCATTCAAACCACAAAAAATCCCCAGGAGCCTTTCCTCTGCTGATCTGTGGGGCATATACTTGGAGATACTAACACCAATGCTGCATCTACGCATGTAATTAAATTTACAGTCGGTCTAGGGCTGAGCGTCTGGTTAAAAATTTAATCCAATCATTTGGCAGGCTTTAATCGGTTAACTGATTGATTGATTAATTGGTTGCATTTGTTAAAAAAAATACAAAATAAGAATTTAACAACAACCATAAAATAAACATTATCAATGTGCTCCTCAGCCTGTTCACAGCTTTTTGTAGTGGTTCAAGAGAAAGCAAAAGGAGAGGAAGTGCACTGGAGATATTATTGAGCTTGGCAGGGAGCTCACCCTTATACAACCAAGTGCGTGGAAGGGGGAGTCGAGGGGGGATGAAAGGACAAAGCAGAGTGTCGAAGAGATAGAGGAAGAGAGAAGAAAGAAGAGAAGATGGGGCTAAGCCATGCTAGCACATCACGGGCATCCAGGATGTGCTGACCAGATCATCATCATGGCGCTGATGCGGGCGGGACGTTTATCACCGCGTTTGTCAATAGTACTATTTCTACAATCATTGGCATGCGCCATAGATGCAGCGGACGCTGACTAGTCGTGGCTTACTTACGCCATAGTTGGTTTATACAACGACAAAACGGTGGAGTGCCCGTTCGCCATTTTTGGTACCATGTATATTTGCATTAAGAGTAGCCATTTTTTCCATCTGTCATAGCTATCAGCTTGCAGTTTTATAACTATCATCTCTGGGGATGCTTGCATTGTTATTTTTTTGCTGTAATGCAAGGTGGGTTATTTGAACATGGATATATAATCTTCAACAGGCTTGCGCACAATTTAAACATGGTACCATTGTTTCATTTCGCTCAAGTGGCTGCAACCGATTAACCGATTAAAAAAATTGATTGTAAATCAATCGCCCATCCCTAATTTGTTCCTGTTTGTCCAGACATTCCGTACCACTGGGTGGATGATCGGTTATAATCTGTGCAACGAACAAGAAAATCTTACTCAGTGATTTAGGAGTAATCCTATTATCAAAATTCTTAATTCTCACTAGCCCTTGAGTTTTATACAATCATCACTGCAAAAATAAGCAATGTGCGAGAAGAAAAGGTTTACTAGGCACAGGCCGCCTCCCATGGCACTTTCTAATGTCGTGTTCCACATCCCTTTTTGAAGTTTTGTACCCCTTCGCGACAACCTTCGGGGGTAATCCACTTTATGTCGGTCATTCCCCACGATCCACCTGGCAACAAAGGTGCAACCCTGGTGCTCGACACTCACCCTGAGCTCTGGCCGGTTCTGGTAGAAGTAGTACTTGTAGTTGTCCATCCAGACTTCGACCAGTCGGGCAGTGTTGATGCCGTGCGTGTCCTTGTTGCTAGGGAACTTGTACGGGTGATAGTCCCGGAAAATGTGACCCACATGCGAGCAGGGAGCAACCACCAGCGAACCACCACACATCCAAATCTGCAAGCAAGAAGCGTCCACAACTCAAGACCCTGCTTGCAACGGAATACACCTTTTGCCAGAGAGGCCTCAACATTGTAGCCAATGTTGAAATAAACTTTGATTTGATTTGATCAAAGAACAATGGCACGCCTTTCCTTTAGGAAGGGTGACACATCTTTTTAATACACAGGTTGCCCCCAATTTTTGGCCACTTTCGGGTGGGAGCTGAGAACTCGGCAAGTGCATAGTTTCTTTGAAACGTGAACGTCTGACTGAATGCATTGCCATGTTTCTCTAAATCCAAAACAAGACAGGCATGTCTAAATATAACTCCACTGAACAAACGCAGCCTGGCTTCTAAATACGCATTCCGAGCTCAACATTTTGCAGGCCCAGCAGCAAGAACCTATCTATAGCTAAAAAGGGTGCCTGGGAGCTGCTGATCAAGGAATTTCTGAAGCCTCAGCAGAGCAATGGGTACAGTTGTGTTCACCTATGAACCCAAAACAGATTTTTCACCGAAGAGTCTAAGTGAGTACTGAAGCTAAAAAGTAACAAAACATCCCCAAACACACAAGATGAATCAATGAGTTGAGATTAGTACCTGACCATGCAATAAGTATGTACATCACCCAAAAGTACTGATAACAGTCACACTAGCTTTCCCTGTACCTGTAGCAGCCGATGATCACTTTTATGCCGTGAAAAAGCTATGAAAAATTCTCATGTATGGCTAGCTTTGCTGTAAAGTTTCAGCCCTCAACAATGGCAGCTGCTGCTTCTTCCCAGAATAGAGAGAAAGCTTTGACCAGCAATAAGTTCTGCATACGTTCTGTCCTGCTCCCACCCTCCAACCATCCGCTGATGGTATGCACAGGCATCGCGCAGCCAGGGAATCGCAGCTCACCCGGAAGGACATCTCGAGGTTCTCGCCGCCCCAGCCCTCCATGGAGTCGTCGTACGAGCCGCTCTCCCAGAAGTACTGGCGATCAATGGCAAACAGGCCGCCTGCCATGGTGGGCGAGCGCATGGGGTCTGCCCGGCTCTTGCGTGACTCGCGCCACTCCTCGGGAACATTGATCCAGATGAACTCGCCCTTCCAGTTGAAGCCGCCAATCTGGTAGAAGTCGGCGCTGGTGCCCATGTACTGCATCGACTTGTCGTCAATCACGTCGATGATGGGGCACACTACCGTCTTGCGGTCTTTCTTGATCAGCTCCACCAGGGGCTCCAGCCTGGGAAAAGGATGGACCTTCCTCTGGACAACTGTGTCTCAGCAGGACCACAATCACGCTTCTCCAGAGGAACCACGACATGTCACTCTACTTTGCGTCCACACTCATCCACGATTGATGTTTGTGTCCTGTTCCGTTCTGCCCATCCTCATTTAGCAAAGAGCGGGATGACCAGCTGCTGCCTCTTATACGATCCCCTTGGCTTGTGACGAGCAGGCCATGATAACCACGACACGTGCGCACAGACTTGTGCTTGAAGCCAGGATTACATATTCAATGACAATCATAACCCTGTAACCGGTCTCTTGCTAGTGGTGTACTTCCACGTAGAATGAAAACCGCAGACGTCTTAGCTTTACTCAAGAAGGGCGACCAAATTGAGACACCCAACAACAGGCTAACATCTATTTTCCAGATTTCTTCAAAAGCTTCAGAAAGAATTTATTTTTTGTTGTATATCTAACTTTCTTGAAAATAGACACCTCTTCTAACTGATTTGCAACTTGCTTTTCATAAGCCCAGCTAAGCTTCAGCTTGCCTTTGTTCATCAGAAATAATAGTACATTCTAAAGAATTTCGAAGACTGTCTGGTGACTTTAGGGATATTTATTGACTTCAGTAATGCCTTCACCTTCAATAAACATGAACTGTTATTACTTCACTTGTATTTTAAGCACAGACACCCATGTGTATTCACAAACAACAAATCAAAGAATTTTGTCAGTAACCGCAGGGCATATTCTTGGTCCTCTTTAGTTTAATGTTTATGTAGGAGTATGGATGTTTATGCCAATGACCTGGTTAATGTCGAATTCAAACATTACGACAAGAACACCCATGGCCCCACCTTTGCCACAGTCGAACCTTGTTATAATGTAGTATCGGGGCACTAAATTAGTTTGGGATTTCTGATATTCATTATAACCGTAGCGGTAAAAATCGGCTCTAATAAATCGGCAATCTGGCTCGCGCAACAATCCCAGATAAAAAATGCATTGTTCTAGGCTTCAAACCCACTATAAACGAGGCAGGCCTTACCTGTCTCCTTGTGACATATCAAACTAAACAGACCGCAACATGAGAACGCGAAATTACAACAGAACAAAGTTCGTTCAGCGAAACAGGCCGGCCTTCTTGTTTACTTGAAGGAGGATGTGGCCTTCACCTGGTGGCTTTTCACAGTCTGAGTGGTCTGAAGTTTTTCACAGTGTCCACGCAATAAAGGGCCTTAGGCTACTAAAAAACGGTTGTCTCGCTTTCTTTTTTTAATTTTGCTTTTAATATTCTAGCTGCCGAGCTTTGAGCCCCACGGGAACCAAATCTTTTTTCCTTATAGCCGATACCGCGTGGCTCTCGAGGTTTCGTTTTCGTAATACTAACAAGAATAGGTGTCGTTGAAATTAAGTGTGACCAAACAAACTTCGTATTTAGTTGTCATATCTGATAATTCGCCTTATCAGTGTTTGCTATAACGAGATTCGACTGCATTGTGGATTTACTATGTTGAATTATAGGGACAGCGGCGCGACCTCTACATTACAAAGGACACACATGATTGGTGGGTAGAGACAATAATGTCTGGGTCTATTGCACCGCACAGGTAGCCGCCAAAGAACGTGCGGCATTGTGTAATGTCACGGGGGAGAGATACACCAAGCATGGCAAGGTGTATACATGACTTGGGAACGAGGCGGCAGAGGTGGAGAGGAGTTTAAATTAGGGTTTTAACCATACTCCCTTTGCTATGCTTCACTGTGCAACACACCATGTGGGAAAGCCAGCTTACAAAAACCAAGCTTACCTGATGATGATGATGATAATTGATTGCTATTGGTTTCCCCTTTGTAGCGGAGTGATCACGTGCCATCTTACCAAAAAGGACTAATACACCTATGTTTTATACTCTTGGTTTAATACTACCGCTGCTTAGGGAAGGCACAAAAAACTTATTAGGCACAAAATACTTTTTTTTTTTCCTGTTACAGGAGGTAGCTGTCCTAGGCAATATTCCCCTCTGCTTTTCGTCCACCAGCATTTTAATCTTCTTTTCGTCGTCTCGACAGCCTTAAAGTTAACTTCCTCTGTGCTACCCTTAAATCCTAGGGCTTCTGGAAGCCGAATATTTCCCTCATGTAGATTTGGATGGATACCCTCACATTCTAAAACTATGTGCCGCATGGTTTCTGTTTCTTTTCCGCAGACCACGCATACCCCATCATTTTGTGAATACTTCCCCACACAGCTCTTAGTTCGCAAGCAACCTGCTCTAGCCTCAAAAAGCGAAGCACTGCCCTGGGAATTATCGTAGAAATTTTCCTTTCTGATGTCCAATTTCTCAGCCCTGTACATCTCTAACGACGTTTTAGCCTCCATTTTTTCTCTCCATTTATTAATTTCTATCTGCCTTGCCTACTTTTTGGTCACCTTGGCTATTTTGGATTCTCCACTGTTCTTTCCGTATTTCACATTGGATTCATTAAAGTCGGATTCACGTCCAAACACACATGAATTGCTCCGGAGACATATTTCCGGGTGCACTATAAGGCGTCTCACATTATGGGAGGCCTCATGCCCCTTTTTAATTTTTTGATGAATTTTTTCCACACCCCGAAAATTGGTGGTCTAAGCTAACACTGCCTGCCGGACAGAGTATTGCCAATTTGCTCATTGTTTATCTCCTTTTTTATGTATTTTTATCCTTGTCAACTTGCCCTGTGTGTTATATATATGATAAAATCAACCTTCACCCCAATACTCCTATTCCTATGTACTCTTTTCTCCCCATCCCACCTCCCCTACACCAACAGGCGTTCCGGTGTCCGCCCCTATGGGAGACAATTTACGCCTGCTGTTGGACCTCCTCTCTTCCTAATTTACAATAAATACATACACAAGCTCAGTCTGCCGCCTACAACGATTTGCTGAACCCTAGCAACAGACAGCCTTGCTGTAGAACAGTATAATTTAAAGCTAAAAATAAGAATATCTGTTTGTCTCGGGACGCGATGCTAAAGACATGACCTGCCCTATCTTTTGATGAAATTACGAGCTCAAACTATCCCAATTTTTTTGCAGGCAAACCTTTACAAATTACTGGATGCATATTCGTTTCTACACAACCCTGCCTCGTAAAAATGCAGCGTCGATATTGCTTATATCACAAATAAGGTTGTTCGAACAAATTAGCGGTGCGCCATTTCACTTCCCACTTCAGCCCCTCTTTGCAATGCTGTGATGCACAATAATCCCCCAGAGCACGTGGCTCGGCTCGACTACCGCAAGTAATAATGCACGCTGGCCAGTGAAAGTCCGCGGGGAAACCTGAAGGTAAAAGGAAGGAAAGCAGAGCAAGACTGGAAAATCGAGGTTTTCTGAATTCTGGTCGGGCTGGTTCCGCGCGGCCGTGGCGGCGATTGCGCTGGGGCAACCTGTCAAGCACCGGCCGATACAAATAAATAAAAAAAGCGAGGAGGAATTCACGACCGCGCTTGAAAGTCATCGCAGGGCCCGCCTCCGAGCGCGCGCTTGCTACGTCGTTCGCTACATCCATGCTATGCCGGAATAAGACAGGAGGCAAATTAAGAGAAAAAAAAGCGCTAATAAAAAAAAAATGAACGCCTGCCCGCAACAAACCGCACGTTGCCTCATTTCTCGAACCTCTACCACCCCCCTCCCATTGCGTCACGGTCTTCTCGAGGCGCACCCGCTCCCCACTCCCGTCACGCCGGATCGCCGGGTCAGGGCGATAGCACTGATACGGGCCCTCATGCGACAACGGCCGTTTCTGCTCCCCTCCCGCTCAGACGCCACCCCCGCTGAAGAATCACCCCAGCGTTCGAGGTTTCCGCGCCGCAGGGATTTATACACCCCCCCCCCCCCCAACACCTCCCCAGAACTTCGACACCCCCCCCCCCCCCCCCCCCCAAAAAAAAAAAAAAATATCGAAATTCTGCATAAATCCCTGCCGCGCCGGCTCCGCATGGAGGAAAGAAAAGTTTATGTTTGCGGGGGCCCTTCCTTCTTTCTTGCGTGACGTCACCTCTTGTCCTGTCCCTCCTACGCAACTGTTGGGCCGCCGTTCACCTCTATCTATCCTCACCTCTCAACGGGAGCGCAATCTGGTCACCGCAGCAGTCGTCGTTCACTTTACAAAAGGCCTCCACAAAATGTGCTGTGCGTTCGGAAGCCTCGCGTGGACGAGTAGGTTGCGTTACAAGGCGAGACGAAACAAAGCACACCGCAACACGGCGCAAACTTGCAACACACCGAAATCGAGCAGCGCGCGATGAACCGGCGCTCGGCCGCGGGAGGTCAACAGCGGCAGCCCCGGGAGAAGACAAAAGAGAGCGCGGCCGCAGCGGGTGGTCTCACCAGTGGTCTGTGGCCTCGCAGTGCGAGTCGAGGAAGACGAGCACGTCACCCGAGGCGACCCGGGCCCCCGTGAGCCGGGCGCGGATCAGGCCGCTGCGCTGGGGCAGCGTGATCAGCTTCACGAAGCCCGGGCGGAAGTGGCGCCGCAGGAACCGCTCCAGCCGGCCGCCCGCCAGTTCCTCTGCACAGCAGCGGGGAAGAAAGGACGAGACAGCGTTGCGGTTCGCCGCCGCATGTCGGGCAGCAAGCACCGTTCCACGCAAACAAACTCGCTTTCAACCACCACACCGTAAAAGGTCGATAGCGCTATGGTGGCCACATAATACTGCCACGACGTGTCCATAAACAGTTGACAACCTGCCTTGAACGGTGTCATTCCTTCGCTTCGTCGTGCCACGAGTGCAGAGCTTTTTGTCGACCGAAATACAGAATAACACGATTGTTTTATTCGATGTTATTCACGCTCTATCGCATAACAGTTGCTCGCCCGCCGCACACGCCAAATTTTGCCCCACTCGCTAACATTGCGCCACAGCAGTGGCTGGCGCTCCTGCCTAGCTCGGTCTAGAGCCTCTGGAGCCTAGAGTCATTAGTAGCTTATTTAGTATCTCTAGCTCGACCCTAGCCGCCCAGTGTATGCTGGTAAAGAAGGCCCAACTCGCCAGAAAGCACAAAGGTATCCTGGATTGAGGACACCTGCCACCGAGAGACCACCCGAAGGCCGATCACTCCGTCGACAATCCCCTCTTGTACCCCCCTTCCGATCCGCTCTCGCATTTCTTAAAGCACTCCTTCAACTATCGCATTGCGTGCGAACACTTGCCATCGTCCGTGCATACGCAGTCAAGCTTTACTCAGTGACAGCCTACGTCAGGATGAGCTGAAGAAGAAGCGGCACAGAAGTGCTCCGTTTCTTCCTGCCATGTCGATCGAGACTATCATATTTACCCTACATTATGTCCGTCCCCTAATTTCCTTGCATGTGGTGCAAAGAACACCGTCGCCCGTCTCGTACGGACTAGCCATGAAGACACCTGCCCCTAGTCGACCTCTGGGAGGAGGCACTGAACAGCCCGGACTTGCAGACTGAGAAGGGCCTCGCGGAACGAGCTGCCATGGTCACTGGCAAGCTGCGGCGGCCGGTCGCCCAACACACGTAACCATTATTTTTCAAATCTCTCTCTCTCTCTCTCTCTCTCTCTCTCTCTCTCTCTCTCAGGCACTATGTAGACAGGGTGTTGTTCCTGTAACCCTTCATACATGTCAGAACAGAGAACGTAAGCAGAGCAACAGTCCCTCTGCGTTTAAATAAAGATTTATTCAATGAATCAATGTCTCGGTGAGCCAAATAAAGTTCCCGCTACGACCACCGCAACTCGTGAAAATGTAACAAGGTTTTACGTTCACAATGATTAATTCGAAGTTTCTATTCTACGCCGCAAAACGGCCATCCCAAGATGTGCCCAACGCTAAACGAGCGTGACTGAGTTGTTTCACGGCACGTCTTACGGCATACGTTTGGAGCAGCTCGTTTCATAACTAAAACTTTTTTTATTACCTGGGCAAGGGGCTTGAGATATGGTACGCACAAGGCTTGACGCGTAATGAACGGCCCACTGCAGCCAGAGGTGCAAGCACAATCGCGAACGATAGAACAAATTTCTTTTGTAACCGCTGCAGCGTTCAAAGCAAGGTTTAGGCCCCAAACTTGTGCTTTTTGTTCTGGCAGCTGTCAGTACTTACGCAGTTGTTTCCAAAAAAAAAAAAAAAAAACAATGGGGGAAAATCAGCCATAGAAGGCTGGCGAAACGAGTTCCGGCTTGTTTTAAGGTGCATCAATCTGCTAAAGAATAGTATAAAGTGCAGTTAGATAACTAGTGTGGCTCATGATATAAGAATGTAAGGTTTCGATCTTTACATCGCTTCCCCAACAAATAAAGCTGCCCCAAATTAACAGCGTATATAAGTCCAAAATCCAGACTGCTTGGACCGTGCCGGAATGCCGCAATCGGATAGACGTCGGCTACACGAGGGACCCAGGTTCGATTAAGCCCACGCACTATAAGAAAAAAAGGGAGAAAAAGGGAGAAAATCGCGGGTTTTCTCCCTGAGCCTAGCGAGCTTCTCCCTTTAGCTCTTACCGCAGAAAGCGTTTTAAGTGCGAATGCACTTCTTAAGCGAGCCTGAATCGTCCGCCGCCGTAGTCCGCATAGCAACAGCTGCGGGTGCGCGCGCTCCTCGTCTTCCCTAGCAACGGGGGGAGATGGGCGCGCGCTGCCTGGCCGCTGACATGGCACATACCCACGTGGGGGATTGGCCAGGAATCTCCTCGTCTTCCTTGGCAACGGGGGGAGATGGGCGCGCGCTGCGTGGCCGCTGACATGGCACATACCCACGTGGGGGATTGGCCAGGAATCGGGCGTGAGAAGGGCTAATGCACCCGCTCAAAGGAGTACTGACACGAAATTTCAAAGCTGAGATCCGCTCTAGCAATCAAGTACAACAACACAAATAGGTGTCTGTGAATAAATGCATCTTTCTTTCTTTGTAGTTGTGTGTGTGTGTGTGATCTCTCTTTCGCGAACATTACCGAACCGCGCAAATTCAACTCGTGCATTCGCACTTTCACATTCTTCCCCTCGGGGAAATGCGGGGATTTTTTTTTTTTTAAGAGGCGCTTGTTGTGCCTTCGCGCAACAATCATATTAGTTGTCTTCTTTTAAACACTCTGTGCGAGTTGGCTTTCCTGCAGTGCGTTCTGGCGCGACATCAAACGCCAACTATTCGCTCTGAAAACTGGATGAAAGCATTAAATTAACGTGTGTGACTTTTAATGATAGAGGCGATTTTTTGCGCCACATGAGAGCAAAATGGAAAGAGAATCACGAAACATACAGAAAAAAAGAACGGTGAAGAGCGGAAACCAGTCCTTTTTGTTCTTGGATCTTTTTATGGTTTCGCGGCTTTTATATGGCGGGTGCGGACAACAATCTCTGAACGATTGGACATGAGACGAGGTAACCTGTTAAGTGTCATGGCACCCCACGCCAACTGCTCGTCACAAAAGGTGTTCCTCAAGCGCCATCGCGGAACAATTAGCCACGAAAGACGCCATTCAAACCGACGTGTAGCAGCATTTCTGTCTCGTCAAATCGCTTGACCGTTTCCAAGAAACTCGGCTGGAAAAAGATCCCCCAATTAGACTCCCGCCGCTGGTGTCGCGAAGCGGAGCCGGAAAACTATATCGCCTTTCTTCAGCCTGCAGCCCTAAGTAGATTTTTTCTCGTTTGTTCACGCCCTACACTGCGGTACCGCTGGGCCCCTTATGGCAAGTCCGCTCGCGACATCGTTATTCTGTCGGCGGCGCGGCGCCTGTTGCTTTTTTCCCTGTCCGCGGCTGTCCGCGCCGAGGAACCCGGCGCAAGAACAAAGCGCAGGCGGGACGAAGCCGTCATTGTCAGTTTTTACCCTCCGCTCACGAGAACATCCTGGTCAAGGGTAAGTTTCCTCTTTCGGTGGCCGCGCTTTCGTGCGGGAAACGCCGCGGGCGTGAGCCAAATGCAAAAACACACTCGGGCGCTCGCAGTAAGTACAAAGCAGGCGCGCCAACTATACTGTTGGCGGCTTCAGTAAAGCGATCACCTTGAGAACTTGCTAGGAACTATCTGAAACATCGGGTTTACTGCAGGCGTGTCGCAACGAACACTCGGTGCCGAAATGCGCGCAGAAGCGTACAAGGCCAACCAAAAATTGGCGCTCAAGTACACCGCATTAATAACACGCGTTTGTTCTACTTATAAAAGATGACATGAGCCTTCGGTCAACTTCACATCACGCCGGCTATTTGTTCAGCGAGCCTAGTCTATTCATTGAGCCGCGCAGGAGCCTGCGACGAGTCTTGTCGCAGTTCCCGCTCAAGAAGCCTAATCGCCTTTTTTCCGTCGCTATTTCGCGACGCCCGATACAAAACGACGCAACGAAACAAACAGCCTCGTCAGAGCGATGAAGAGCCACAAACAAGCTCGTCAGTGCGATGAAGATACAAGGAGGTGACACCTTGCAAAACCGTGAGCTGAGATGCTGATTGACTGAGCGTGGCCTCCGCGATCGGCTGCCGGCGGGCGGACTGTTCAACTTCAACGCGCCGGCGCTACACAGGCGCTGAGATGCGAATGAAGTTTGGCGAAGCGCAGCAAGTCCGTTTGACGACGAACGCCAATGTACTCCGCTGTCAGTCCTCGGCGCTTGATCTCCCGGAACAAACATTTCCGGGGTGCGGCTCAACCCGGCGCGCTTCAGTGCGTCTTGAAGGAGCAGCCGCAACGGAAAACAAAAATTGCGCAAGCGCCCAATGACAGCAGCGGCAAAATGGCCACGCGCCGATATTTTGCTGGGTGGTGCTGCATTAAACGTTTTCAGCGTGAGGGTGGCCGGCAAAAAAAACATCTGATATCATCTGAACGCGAATGTCACAAGACCCCATACCACCAGCCATGACCAACGCATTTCGCAATGAATTTGCAATACAAACTCAACCATGGCTCAATTTATGCAAAGCCTAGTTACTGCTCGAAGGTAGGTCACTTGACGTGCACCACGGACGCGGGCGTTTATGTATTTCGACTCGGTCGGAAATACAGCCGCCGAGGTCACGCACGATGACCCGACGTCCAGCAGCTAGGCTTTCGTGGCACGTCAGGAAGGCGGTTTGAACGAGCGTGCGCTTTTCTCCAGCCGGCTAGTCATATTCGTACACATTCAGAGGCTGATTCAAAAATTACGGGGGATGCCTAGAACTTCCTTTATAAGAACGTCATGGCTAAAGCATCGTTGCACCTCCTCCTGTTGCTCTGCTGTTGAAATTTCCGCTGAACTTTGCGGCCGCGCCCGTCACCACCTAACCAGACCCCTGGACAGCAGCACCCCACGCGAAGCTCGTCGGTAAACTTCACCCCTCGAGGCGGCTCCACTGTACATGCGGCAGCGGACTCTCAACCTCGATCCACGCGCGCTCCGTCGCCTTTTCCCTTTCCCGGTGCGCGCTCCGACTTTCCGTGTGAATCTGTGCACCTCACAACGAACATCTGTACTATCGTGATGAATTGAAATACGAACAACGGAGCGCGTGGCTTTCAGCGCTTGCCACGCATCCTGGCGACGGGCCGCGGATGCGCGCAGTGCGAACAAGTTACGTGAGTCCGTGACCAACCTTGATATGGAAAGACCATCGTATTTCCATAGTCCGCTGGGCGCTCAGCACGGAATAAAAAAAAACTCCCTCCTCCCCTCGCGGGAACCCCTGTGTAGATGCGACGCATAGGCGGAGCGCCGAAGGGACCGCGTTTTATAGCGCGCATAACGTTGAGGGGACTGCGAAAGCCGGTCCCAGTCGATGATGACGTTGGCGTACTTGTAAATCGGCGTGGACTCTAGGTGTTTGAGCCAAGCGTGGATGTTGCTTCGCCGGAGAACGGCACACCGGTTATATGCGCAGCGCTCCCGAAGGAGAGGAAACCGCGGAAGAGGGAGTACTGGACATGCGCCGGCCCCAGCGCGTCTGCCGCGGCTATGACGCAACGTGCCGCGGCTATGACGCAACACAATCCACTTTAATCCAATCCAATCGAAATCCAATCCAATCGAATCGAATCCAATCCAATGCCCCTCGCGAGAGAGTGTTCCATGGAGGAAAGAATACTCTTTCCTCCATGGAGTGTTCGCTATCGGAGAGGAGAGGGGGTGAGCGGCGGAGAGCGCAGCTGGCGCGGCGAGGAGAATGGGGGAGGGGTGGACAACGCCGACGACAACGACGACGACGACGCCGGAGGGACAAGGCGAGTGAATCAGATGCTCTGCATCTAATAAAGGAATTTATCTGCGAGCGCCGTTTTCACTCATCGCAGCAACAGAGTTAGATAAAGCTCGCGTGAGTGGGCGCCGAACGCGGTGGGAAAGACAAACCAAAACGCCCACACGCCGGACGACGGTGTTTCCATAACAACGTTGGACGCAAACTCTCGTAACGTGTTCGCACTGCGCATACACGGCCCGTCTCCAGGATGCGCGGCATGTACTGAAAGCAACGCGTATTTCAATTTATCCCGATAGTAGAGGGGGGGCTAAAAGAAATACCAGAGTCAGCATTGAAGGACTCTGGAAATACGAACAACGGAGCGCACAGCCTCCGACGCATGCGGCACCGTCTGGCTGCAAAGTCAGTAAAACTGCGCTTACGCGCACTTCTTCGAGAGCGTCTGAGAGCGTGGCCTATATTTGTGGGAAATGCTTGATCAAGAAGCGACGTTGGTTGTTTAGTTTTAGGCGCCTTTTCACGCTGCGTCGCCACTGAGCAGGATGATCGTTGAAGGGCATCATGCTCGCTGCAATCAGCCTGTTGCGCGCTTGGCTCCCGAATGTAGTAGATAACGGGATGCTCAGTGGCGACAGAGCGTAAAAATACGCCTCAAAATGAATTACCGGCCTCGCTTCTTTATCAAACATTTCCCCTAACAGTAGGCCACACTCTCAAACGCTCCCAAAGAACTACACATGCGCGCAGCTTTCTGGCAGTGCAGCCAGACGGTGCGGCATGCGTCGGAGGCTGTGTGCTCTGTTGTTCGTATTTCTTTTAATCCCCCCTGTACACCACGCGTTCCATGAAGCGTAGAATTGGTAGAAGCGTAAAAAGCTTTCGCCTTAAAAATACGAAAACCTGGCACGCGGAACGGTGAAGAAACGAAACTCCTTCAGGCGACCCCTCCCACCCCAGAAATCTGTCCCCGTAACGCGTGACACGACGCGCTCCATATACTTGTAACAGCGTATGCTGCTCGGTATGCTTGCGCGCACAAGCGCTGGGCGTGCTTCAGCAGGGCCTTCCGAGAACAAGCGTTCGCTGCGAGCACTGAGGGCGCTGCCCCGTTTTGTTTCCACGTGCAAGCGGCGGTGGCAACAACAGAGAAACCGTGAGAGACGACGAAGACGCGTCACTTCCTCGCAAGAAGCCGGAAAAGGCGCGTGAAGCGAATCTCCAGAAACACGCCGACGTACGAAGGCTCCGTGCACCGGCTCCTTCGAGAGCCGCGGAGGTAACAGCCGCCGCAAGAGATGGTTCCTGCCGGGCCGGTTCGTGACACAACGAAAGCACGACGGCGCCAAATAGCTTGCACCATGACCTTCGTGGCCCCTCTTTGTGTACACACTGCGTGCCAGGGGAGATACTATACTTTATGGCTACAAGCCTTGCCCGTTTTCTTGTCTCGCGACGAGAGAGACTGACCAGAGAGGCCACAAAAGGTCAGTAGGCGGTCCCAGTGTGGCATTTCTCGCTGGCCATAAACAGTATCGATTGAGGCGCAAAGTACGTGTAAACTTGTCAAAAAAAAAAAAAAAAAAAAAAACAGCCCCACTTTGATCTGATTCTGATTGTAGGGTTTAGCGCACCGACGCAACGCAGGCGATGAGGCGCGTCGTAGTGGACGGCTCCGGATCAATTTTGACCACCCGGGGGTCTTTAACGTCCGCCGAAATCTCGTACACACGGGCTTTTTAAAGCAAAGCTTTACTACTTTCGTCCAGAAACTTCGCGGAGGATGCGCAAGTTAACTTTTTGACAGGAGTCACACTCCCGACGACACACCCCTCGAAGCGCATCGCGTGATTCGCCGTGCCCGCTGTTGGCGCTGCGCAAAAGGCCCCGTTTTCGGTCGTTCTGCTTGCTCCCGTAGCGGCGGCGACCGCGACGGGAGCGGCCGCTCAGCTGATCGGCAGCCGACTCTAACCCGCAGTCTAGCTCCCACGCACGCGCCGCTGGGTCGTCTCGGGCTAAGTGACTCATCCCCCATCCCCTTCAGGGTCTTATGACCTCCTCCAATAAACAGACAATCAATCAATTAATCAAGTGACTCATCTTGCGCCGCGTTCGCCGTGACTACGGAATGAAAGCGAGGGCGGGCCACCTTCTGTGAGCGTTGCACGGGACCGAACGGCTTCGATCCGTGGTCGGCAATACAGCTGCATCAAAGGTTAACCAAGCGAAACCAAGACTCAGCCTTTTGCTTTGCATATCGAAGGTTGGCTAAGCTAAGCCGCAACTATTTTTTGCTTTTCGCCTCCATCAGAAGAGCGACCACCTCGGCCGGGAATCCAACCCGCGTCCTCATGCTCAGCAGCACAACGCCTTAGCCACTGAACAAGTCCCACTTTGAGTCGGAAGAGTTCACACGATAAAGTTGAATGACCCCCTCCCACTCTTCCCTTTCCAAGAAAATAAAAATAGAATGGACAACTGGGCGAGTTGGTGCTGGTTCATGACTAGAGTAACAGCGCGCACAGACGAAGACAAAGAAAGAAATAAGACAGGACGAGCGCTGGTCTTGTCGTATTTCTTTCTCTGTCTTCCTTCAGCGCGCGGTTACTTAAGTCATGAGAATAAAAATAAACACGGAACGGAATGTGAAACACGAATACGCGCGAGTCCTAATCGCTGAGTGCATCGCGTAACAATTAATCGCACAAGGCGTTCTGAAGGAGCCTGCAGTTGCCTAAATTATTATTCTAATGCTTGCGCCTAAAACAGAGCGCAGAGAACCCTGTAGGGCACACAAGGGTGGACAGGACTACGGCACCAGCTACGCACAGAAAAAGGCCTGCCTTTTGCAACTCTTGCGGCTGAAGGCCTGCCTGACGTCATGTTGCACTCCCATAGAAAACGATAACTTTTCAGGTAACATTGGCCAAACTCGAAGCTTGGTCAACGATCGGGAAAGGGGACACGTTTGGCTGCGGGCGCGAGCCTCTGTGGACTGGCGGCAGATGCCGCGATCAGACATAGTGGAGGCCAACAAGAAAGGCGACAGCTGTGGGCACGCGACACGTGGCAGCAGTGAAACTGCGAGTTTGGGTCGCTTTCAAAGAACAACAAAAGCGCGAAATTGAACATCCGCTTCCCTGGGTGAATGCCAACACATGCCAAGATGCTCTCACGCATCATTCAATTCACTGGTTCCCCGCTCATGTAGGATCTCTCGCGGGTGCTCCCCCGAACCTCAATGAGTCTGCTCACGAGGCTGCGCGCGACCTCACTGACCGCGCTTCCTCTGTAAGGAGAGCTGACTCGCCTCCCCCTTACGGCCACAGGGATGCTCCCGCTACTTATAACGAAGTCACGAAATTTTTCTACATGTCTAGAAGGGTCTTTCCACCCCCTCACCCCAAGTTGAATAGGGCGCAAGCCGTTTCCCTTAGACTATTACAGACCTGCACATATCCGTGTTTGGCAGTTCTACACGAAGTTTACCCCGACGTATATCGCGACGACGCCTGCCCGTCCTGCGGACAGACCTCTACTCTAGCTCACATGCTCTGGGAGTGCGGGTCCGCACACCCCAAGTTCAGCAAGGAGGAGTGGGACTCTCTTCTGCGTAGCCCCGCTCTAGACAAGCAAATCCTGGCAGTCCAGCGTGCCCGCGACCGGACCGGTGGGCTAGACCTGCCGATCCCGACGTGGGACTAGCCGGGTGCGCGACGAGCTCGCGTCATCGCCGGACCCTCAATAAAGTTCTTTCACTCACTCACTCACTCACAACACATGCCATGCGTGGCTTAACAGCTCACTCCGCACCAGCTTGCAGCAGCGAGTCCTACCGGCCACGTAACGTTAGCGGGCCACGTGAACTGCTTTCTCAGCCGGTGTCGCGCAACTCCTCCACATGTGCCATTTCGGTAGGAAGGGAAATACGAGACTGATAGTCCTTTGCTATGAAGTTGCCTTTCCCGCAGAGTCATCGCGCGGGTTCTCCATATTTGCCACTGCAAACATCGTAATAGAGCCAATAAATAAGCTACGTTAAGCGTAACGACACTGATGCACGCCGGCAGCCGTTTTGGCGCCTGTCGCCATGGGGGCCAGCTTTATGCGCCAAATTGCGGCCGACCTTGACGGGCGGAAATTGCCCGGGCGCCGCAAGGAAATCATGACAGCTGTGTTTACGTTTCGAGGATTTCGAGATAGGATTTCGAGGATTTGGAACGCGCCCGTGCGACAGGGTCAGGCTCGAGCGTATTTAGTTGCTCTACGTTAGGCTAGAGCTACTAAATAAGCTAGGTTTTACCAGTGGCTGTAGGTTACGCTAGGCGACTGTCGTTCTTTCCCAGTGGGAACGCGAAGCAGGCGTTTTTCACCGTTTCGTCTGGTTTAAACAGCCCGGTGCAGAGCAGCACGGCATCGCTACTCTGTCTGGGGCTTAAAAACTCACTCTCGAAGTGTCTTAACGCGAATCTGAAAAATTCACACACACAAAAAAAATGCCTTATTGGCTGACAGAGTGCACTTGTCTTGGTTGAAATAGTTTGAAAATGCGCAACATCGTGCATTTTTCTGGAGAGCGTAACGACATAAAAAAAGCAAAAATGCTTTAAGAATGCGGCATAAATGCGGTTTTGAAAAATGGTGGCGTTTGAATGGTGGCGTTTGAAAAATGTGTTTTCTTTAACGAATTATTTGACAGACCTAACTTTGCTTTAAACCCTGGAGATAAAAGGGCGGCAACAAAAAGGAAACCATTTTTCGGAGAAAAATACTTTAAAGGAGCCATGAAGAGAAAACAAAAGTTTGTTTTATTCGAAAGATTAGGTGTTTCATAGTACCCCAAGCGCTTTCCCGGAAGCAAATGATGCTTTATTCACTGAGAAATAAGGCAATTTAAGCCAAAATTTTAAATCTCCCGCTAAAATTGCACATTTGGTGACGTGAGCAATGGTGTCACACGGGCCGGTCCATGAAACAGATACTTAGTATGTCGACTCCATATAGCACCCACACGCGGGAGTCGACCGAGACGGCGGCCATTTTAAAAATGCTATTAAAGGGACACTGAAGTGATTTGTAAACATTGCGGGATTACTAGCGCAAATTGTAGTTCGGAGTCCGTAGGCATTGTTTCGACCACTCTGGCCGCGTTTACGCGAAGTTATTTAGTAGAAAAATCAATTCGAAAATGCTGTCCTCCTCTCTTTACGCTCGCCCATTTTCTGTGGCGTTTTCGTGTGACGTCAGCAGGAGATGAGCTGGAAAATGGCTGCGCTACTGCACGGTTCGCCGACCAGCCGACCTACCGATCGAGTCAGTCGGCCCAGCGTTTCGTCCGCCGGCCGCCGACGGGTCGTCGCTATTCGCTCGCTCAATTGAAACTAAGCCACAACACCTTTGTGAATGAAAGAATGTGCCTTTCCTTACTTTGTTGGTTTGTACACTGTGTCAAACTCAGAGTCCGGGTCGCTCCACACAAGCGCTGCACAAGTGCACATGCGACGCTTCGCTGACTTTACGCTAGTAGGAAAATCTAAGGCCAATTGAAGGCGGGAGAAGAGTCAGCGAAGTCAATATAGGTACTAAGAAAATAAAATCACCTGAAACTTTTACCGTATAGCGCAAAACTAGGGAGCAAAAAGCACTTTTTGCGCTGGGTAAACAAGCCCAGCGGTCAGCAGCACGACAGCACATCTGCGAACGCTTTTTTCCGTCAAAGAAATGCAATTGCTAGACGTGAGATATTGTGGAAGTTTGGGGGACACTTACTACAGGAGTGATGTACAACAAATAGTCACATAAAGTACTTAAAATGCTTAAAATAAATAAAAGTGTAAACTGGTCATACATTATAAACCTTATATATCCTACCCGGCCACCGCCGGCTCGTGGCCTAGCGGTCTGAGGCGCTGGAATTTGTTTTGAAAGTCGCAAGTTCGAATCCCCGAGAGTACGTGTATTTTTTTTTTTTGTAAGTTGATTTTTTCGTATGCGGCCGATGTTTTCTGAACTGAGTTCACCATTTTTGGTCTGTAACGTTCACTGCTCCACGAGCGAGATCGCAGAACGCGCGCATACTGACAATGACGCGCTAGCGAGTTCTCGTTGGCGTGCTGTTGCCACAAGCACCGACTGCTTGCAGGCAGTGGGCCCAGGCCTGAATCAGCACACCCTTGGCCTGGTGCGAACTAGCTTTTTACGAACAGACATGAGTGAGGCAAGCTCCGAATATGTGGGAAAAGCGCATGGCATTTGAGAGTCTGCGGTGACGCGGAGGGCGTTCATCCACTGCGTAGGCCTCGTCTAGTGATTTCTACGATTCCAAGCCGCCCTGGGAGGTTTATCTTAGACATTTGACAGCCGACAACATGGCAGAAGCGCGGTACGGCGATAATTGAGAAATCGAGAATGCCCATCCAACAACGCCATCAGATGTCAAGCATGTTGTTTTACAGAACCGAAACCGAAACCGAAACTTTTGATTGCTAACCTTGGGCATCGTCCAATCACGGTGCCCCCCCCTCCTGACGTCACAGCCTTTAGTTGGTGCGGCCGCCGCAAACCGCGCATAGTAGTTTTTCTTCTTTCGCGCTTTGTAAAATAATTACCGATTTGTCAACCGGATAAACGATGAATAGTGTGTTAATTTGAGCCAGTCTACACAGTGCAAGCAAAAACGGGAGCTTGACAAATTCACTTCAGTGTCCCTTTAAAACCTAGTGCACCCGCAGCCCTAGTCATGGAATCGCCTGATCCGGAGAACAAAACTCTCGCCGAGGAGCTCGGGCTTGCATTTAACAACCTCACACCACTTGAACGCTCAACGCTTCTAAGTGCACGAGCGGCAAGAGTTGTGGGATACGCGGTGGACGGAAAAGCGACCATTCCGCGATAGCCACAACAGACGAACGCCCTGCCGTCGGCACCGCTGCCTCGTCAGCGCCGTCGCCACGGACGAATACAGACTGGTACGTATGTGCCGTATTTTTATTACGGTTAATAATAGTTCAACTTCAGTAGCAGTATCGCTTATGCCAGTTGGCCGGTGTCGTGTATGGAAAGCCGTTCGCGCGAGCTCTCTGCTTCGACCAGAAAGATACGAGCGTCAATGCGCGGTGTTTACGGCATTTTTCCTCCAAGGTCAGAGCGCCTCGAACCCGAAAATTCGTCTGCGCGACGGTGAGATGTCGAGCTCGGCCAGGCGGTTGTTTCGTACGCATTGGCGCACACGCTTGCGTGTTCGTTCGGAACTTCAACCGTTTACTCCACCGTTCTTTGTCATAAAAAGAATGTGCAGTATGTTTCACGGGCATTTAGCTCGCTATGCAAACTGTAAGCCCTGCCTAACATGCGTTTGCTTTTGCCGGCCTCCGCCAATCGCAGAGCTTAGCCCATGTGACGGCATAGGTTCTGTTGCGGGAAATGAGCTGGTGGGTCGCATGACCATTCCCGTTTTTCCTAATTATGTAGCTTATTTGAGCGAAGTTTGCGTTATAAGTGGTGTCGTTATGGTTCTAACGAGGCAATCTTTCGAATGAACCAAACTTGTGTTTTCTCTTCATGGCTCCTTTAAAGGAGCATTCAGGGCCATGTAAGGATGAGCCACAATTTTTACTGAAGAAATCTGGGATGGTCGCCATTAAGCTGGGACATTCGGCATGGAATGACCCGTATATTGGTTGGGTATCCGGCACTGTCTCTCTTTCTTTCTTATTTTTTTTTTAATTTCCCGATGGCGTATAACGGGTACCCCCAGAAATAAATTTGACCGTGCTTAGTACTGTGAGAGCTCGCTCCGATCGGGTTTTTTTTTCCCCTCTTTTTTGTACGTGTTCACTGTTTTTTTTTTACGTTCAATTTTAAAACGTTCAAGCCTTTCTATGTGAGCTCGACGAGGAATCCCATCAGTCCGTGCGAAACGCTTGAGTCTTGACGTGTCGCATTTCGCAATGCTATAATCAGAAGGCCTCCAAATGTTCATTTAAAAACGATTATTTTGCCCTAGAGAAACCTTCTTTCCAGCAATGCGCCAGCATATAGCAGTAAAGCCGACTTTAAATTCGCACAGCTATTTTATCTGACTTGAAAGCCCAAGACTGCATGCATTTTCATTTTCTTCGGGGGGGGGGAGGTTGGGGGGGGGCACTGAGTGGAAATGAAAAGCCCCAGAAGTAGTTCATCTTGACTATGACATGGAGCTACGCTCTAACGAGGCAACATCGCAAAGGAGAGTGGATGGCAGGAATACGGGCCGTGTACACATCATCACTGTCGTCCGCCAGCCTCTCGTACCCTGCATGCAGCCTAGCAGGGCGCGAGTCCCTCCTCGCCGCCACTGACATTTCCGACTCCGGATTGCGGCTATTAAGAGTAACGCTGGCTCAGCAGCCCAATTACCGCGTGCTTCCTGGCATCTGAGGCACGCCGCAAATTAGCACCGCCAGCCACGCGACCTTGACGGAACCTGTTCTACTTTCGACAAGAAGCGACGCGGAGGAAATAGCGAAAGGACGACCCAAAGTCCGCCGCCCACATTAAATGCCCTCCGACGCGACAGGGGTGCCGGCGTAAATCTGTATTTCCAGTTCTCTCACGCCCAGCGCTGCGCTCTGCACCCACTGGAACAGCACAGGTGGAAAGGAGAACCGGCTCCGCGACATTTTCGTAAAACCGATGCTGCCGATCAATAAATAAAGAGTACCAACGCTCATCCGGCGTCTGCTCAGCATTCCTTTTCTTTTTTAAGCGAAAAGGCTGGCGTCGGCGTTGGAAGCCGAGAAGCGGCTGACACGCGACCGCGACGCGTTCCATATCACGAGCTTCGTTAACGTTAGTAATGACACAAGTTGAGGAGCGCGCTGGTAGGCAACTCCTGGGCATGCGCAGAGCCACGTGGGAAGCGAAAAGTTGCAGAAGCAGCGGCATCAGGATGTCTACCAAGTTATTTTCAAATTTCCTGAGTTTTCCAGGTTTGCCCCGAGACTTCTTGATAAATTCCGTGAGTGACACGGAACTCTGTTTTACGTCAACACGGACTGACATCCCTTCACCAGTTGCTGTCATCCTCTAAAAAGCACTTATAAAATAAAATATGACATAATAAAGTTTGAATGCTAACCAGTAACCTTTCCCTTATTCAAAAAGAAAACGTAACAGAGTGGTAGTAAAATTCACAGTGAAATAAATATAAAAAAATGGTAAAACCGTACTGCCATGTTCTCAGCTCGCACTCAATGCCTCAGTGCTGTATTTTGGTTTAGATGAGGGACACGTGCACCTTATACCCCTGCTACACTAGCGTCCGAATGTCATTTGAACCAAATGTCATTTGACTCAAATGCTAAGTTGTGCTGCTACACTAGGTTTTGAAATGCCATTCGGCTCAAATGACACTCGACCCAAATGAACACCGAGAGAGACATTTGGGATTTCAAATGACAGCACTCTCGCACGCAGCGTCTCCGGTCAGCAATAAAAAAATATACTTCCGTACGTAAAATCAACAAAATATTTTTGTTTGTGGAACTTTGTTCACTGTTGATTTACTTAAAATATGAAATAAACATATTTAATTTTCATACTCTCAAAACCAGTGGGTCAGTCGCAAAAAAAATAAAACTACGCAAGAAAGCCGCCACATTAGTCAAAACTGGTGCCTCTTCTAAATTTGATATCATTTTACTGCCTAGACTACCCCTAAACTTGATTGTTGTATTATTGTACGAAAACGGAACGGGGCGACAACAGTGCCACTACACCACGGCGTGAAAGCTTTCAAATGCCATCGAAATTGTAGTGTAGCACGGCGGATGCTGAATGGCATTCGAAGCACCCCATTTGGGTAAAATGACATTTGGTTCAAATGACATTCGGACCCTAGTGTAGCCGGGGTATTAAGCACCGTCACGTCAGGTGCCCCTCAACGCCGCCATACTTCTAGCATCGAAGCGCTGCGCAGGATGAGCGGGAAGAGTTTATTTGGGATTCACACTGGAAATCAGAAACACCTCAACTACACCCCGCTGTGGTGACTCCACGTAAAGTTTTTGGCGCGCAGCGAAAGCTACAGAGCTGAAACATGCTGTCTTCCTATGTAGCGGAATATAGTGCTGGGTTGCAGTTAAAAAACACATTGATTTGATTGATTGTAGGGTTTAACGCGCCGACGCAACGCAGGCGATGAGACGCGCCGTAGTGGAGGGCTCCGGATTAATTTTGACCACCTGGGGATCTTTAACGTGCGCCGAAATCTCGTACACACGGGCGTTTTTGCTTTTCGCCTCCATGAGAAAAGCGGCCACCGCGGCCGGGAAAGTTAAAAAAAAAAAAACAGGGTACAATGTCTATATTCAATACTTAAGACGTATCTTGAACACAGCTGCAAGCTTTTAAAGATGAAAATTAAGAGAGAAATGTGTTTTTATTATTACGCCAGATTCACAAGTCAAAAATTCGCAACGTACTTCAACTAACTAGAAACCACAGTAGATGGTGCCAGGTGTTCTAGCATAGGATTGAAAGCTACTACTCCTGCCCCTGCAGCCTTCCTTTCGCTGCCACAACAAGCTATCGCGGCGCGCAACGTTTTCTTCTGCCTTCCATGAGTCTGGGAAACACGCCAGAACACAAGGGGAGTGCACAGGGGGCTAGGGGGTGACTTTCAAGCTGTATGAAGCCAGTTCTCACTGGAACCAGCGTCTTCAGACGGCGCCATCAGCGACGGCTCCGGAGGGCTGTCCACTTTTGAATTGCTGTTACTTGAGCCAGCATGACTGTGAAGTTCGCTTCCTTTATAAAGTACAGCTAATTTTCCCTGATAGAAGCACAAATTCCATGAGTTTTCCCCGAGTTTTTCGAGAATATTCAAAATCCCTGAGAATTCCCGGTTTTCCCTGTTTTCCAGGTTGGTAGACACTAAAGCCCCTCCATACTGCTCTCCTGTCCGTGATGGAGGGCTTTAGTAGACACCCTGGGCATGTCGTGTCAAGCACGCGCGCCGCCGACCTCGCATAGCGGCGAAACAGCCACCATTACTTGCACATCCAAACTCCAAGGATCACTCAGCGGCGCTCAACCGGAAATCTTTCGCATTCACAGTTCACAAGAAGTGCTTAGGATGTTTCCTTTTTCTTTTGAGCGCGTACGCACACGGAACATGCAGGAAGCGAAGGTTTGAGCCATCAAACCGAAATTCTTGGTTTTGAAGCAAAGCTGTATACCTATAACGGTTTCATTTACGTGGGCAAAAACGCCAAGGCTCCAAGGCCTAAGACGCCGAGCGCATGCGTCAGGCTAATCAGGCATACAGCATAGAGCTCGTAATTCGTTTAAAGGGGTCATGCAGACAAAATACAAGTTTGCTTTATTCGAAAAGTTTGGTGTTTTATAGTGCCCCAGGCCTTGTCCGACAGTAAACGAGCAATGCTTTATTCACTGAGAAATTAATCGATTTGAGTTAAAATTCTGATTACCCCGCCAAATCGTGTTTGGGGGCGTCTACCATGACGTCACATGGCGGGTCTTCAAGCAAACTTCAAGTGCGCTGTTCAGTCGGCAGAGGATTCCGGAGCCTTGTTTACCGTCAGTCCTCCTAGATGGCGTCATATATAGAGCACTGCACGGGCCTGATTTTAAGGCCCGAGCCCAGCCCGAGCCCGCTTTGTGAAGCCCGAGCCCGACCCGGGCCCGTAACACCGAGCCCGGGCCCGGCCCGGGCCCGGGCATTCATAAGTGAGCCTAGCCCGGGCCCGGCCCGGGCCCGTCGTCTCAAGCCCAGGCCCGGCCCGGGCCCGTCGTCTCAATCCCAGGCCCGGCCCAGGCCCGTCGTCTCAAGCCCACGCCCAGCCCGGGCATGGTCGTTTTTTTCTTTTTTGAGCCTAGGGAGGGCCCGCATGTGTGTGACCAGGCCTGGTCTTAGACGTCGAAGAAAATTTGTTTATTATATTTGGTCGAGTGTCTTCGTAGCGGGAAATCAGACGGAGCATCTAGTCTGCAGAAGCATGCCCTGAATTGTAACGCAAAAAATAATGGTTTAAAAGTACACGTAGCTTAGCTCACACCGTCTGCAGTTCACGCCACATGGGCGTAATAATAGCTCGTATTCTTACACGAGAGACACCATCACCTTTGATGACCAGACTCTTGGCAACTTCATGTGGTTGTTTCGGTCACAAGTTGGTATTAATGAAATTTTTTGCTCTCCATTTGAATCCCCGAATATGTGCGTGCGTTGAGATATTTTTCCTGGAGTGGTTGTTAAGCGGTGGCGCTTCTCTAGCACGCGAGTTTGATTTACAGCCACGGCTGCCGCATTTAGATTGGTTCGACATCTAAAATACACGTACATAGACATAGGTGCACAGCTCCAGGGCACGGCCTCCGCGATCGGCTGCCGCAGGCGCGCCGCCGGCAGCCGATCGCGGAGGCCGTGCCCAGGGTGGCTTAATTAATTCCTTCCCCGCTATGGCATTCCTTGTAACCGTATCTTTGATATCTTATACACCAAAATATAAAATCTTGATGCAGTAGATGAAATGTCATTAAAGTACAGTATAGTGACTATCAGACCTAGCAAAACGCGTTTTTATAACAATGTGTACAACTAACATCAAAAAGCGCGTAAAAGTGTACTCAGAATATTCAATTTTATGCTCATTTCTACACTTCACATCGGAACTATTAACGGCCGGGCCTATGAATTCATGCCCGAGCCCGGCCCGGGCCCGTGGCGTCGAGCCCGAGCCCGGCCCGGGCCCGCGGCACTGAGCCCGAGCCCAGCCCGGGCCCGCAGCACTGAGCCCGGGCCCGGCCCGAGCCCGCCGATAATCGACTTCGGGCGGCCCGGCCCGGCCCGCGGGCCGGGTCGGGCCCGGGCTTTTGGGCCGGCCCGGGCCCGTGCAGTGCTCTACGTGACGGTCATAATACCTTGTTTTGTTTTTGACCGTATTTGCACCTGGCTTGTTTCTGTTACGTTAGGTTAGTAATCGTTTCGGGAAACATGGGGTATGGTTGACAAATAGGGTCACGTAAAACAATGTCGCTTACGCCAATCGGCCAGTGTCGCCTCGGACAACCCCAAAAAGCCGCACCGCTGTGCAGCTATAACCAGCATAGTGCGCGCAGAACCAACCGCAGTACGCACTGGTACTTCTATGATTAAATGTAGTTTCGTAACTTCCACTGTTTCACCCCACCATTCTTACTGCTATAAAATGAATATAAATTACACTTAAGCGAAAATAGCTCGCTCTGCAAGCTTAAAGGAGTACTGACAGCAATTTTCGGCGTTAATATTGTTGCACAGTTCGCTTCCTTTGCTTTACTTCCACCGGCTGTACTGTCGATGTTTAGAAGCCTTCCTACATCACGGAAGCGTGGTTTCACTGTCTGTGCAACCGCCAGAGCGGAGTGGCAAAAGAGAAGTCGCTTCTTCAAAGAGTGTCTGTTCCAGCGCCTGCACAGAGGAGTGGAGGTTCACCGCGCCTCGGCTCGGTGGCGAGAATGTGTGCGTATCCTGGACACAACAACTGAGTGCTGGTTCAGCGCTTGTCCTGTCTTCTCTTCCTTGTGTGTCGTCGAAATTGTGCGCTGTTAACCCTTTATCAGCAGAATACCCTGGCTGAAATATGAGCGGCCTGCGACGCGAAGAACATACTTTAATTGGTTCTCATTTATCGACCGACGGAACAGCACGCAGACCGGTACTCAGCAAATGGACATCAGCGTGACATCATCCTGAGGTAGCCAAAAGAAGTGACGCGGGCACCGCTCGTCAAAAACTCGTGACGTCACTTCACACGCGCGGCGGCGCGGCCCCGCGAGCGGCGACTGGGCGCTGGCGCATTCACAAACGGGTACACGTAGCCATAGCTACAACACGGGAAAGGAAGCGATAATATAGCCCGGAATCGAAATAGAAGTCGCCATCGGGACTTTTATTGAAAGCGGTCATCGAATTCCCGCCGCAATAGTAGGCCTAGCACCTTCAGGCAGCTCAGCCGTTCAGCTCCGGAGGCGGCGCGGTCGAAACAACGCCCCTACCGGCCTCTGCAGTGTTTTGACGTCCGCACAAAGCGCGGGAAATTGAAACGAAAGATTTTCAGGTCGTTCAATGTAGTTGATTATTGCGCGCTGAAGTAATTAAAGTGCTCTGTCGTGTTCGCCAGACCATTAAGCATCGATAAAAGCAATAAAAATGGATCATAAAATTTTCGTTCAGTACTCCTTTGAAAGCCCTGCCTAACTTGCGTTTGCTTTTGCCGGCCTCAGCCAATCGCACGGCTGTGATATGGCGTCATATGTTCTGGTGCGAGAAATGAGCGAGTGAGCCGCATGGCCATTCCGTTTTTTCCTAATTATGTATCTTATTTGAGCGAAGTTTACGTTAAAATTGAGGTCAGTATGATTCTAACGAAGCAATCCATCGAACGAACCAAAGTTGTGTTTTGTCTGCATGGCCCCTTGAGGAAAACCACAAAGCAATAATCTAAACTGCATTAGTGATGATAAGGCGCATGTGAACAATGGGGCCCCACACCGTGTGTTCCTGGTAAGGATTATGTTTGCAGATTATTTTTGAAGGCTAGGCGGGACTAGTGTCACTAAAAGAGCAGTCCTTGCCCAAGACGCCGAGCGCAGGCGTCAGGCTAGGCAGGACCCAGAATTTGCTGCCAGGGAAGCCGAGCGTAGTGTCAGTAGATAAGGTATTAGACTAACGTCGTGACGCCACTGAGGCACGCAAGTCAGCAATGGCGGCAATTTTGGCATTTATCAGTGTTGCGAGATTGCCGCATCTACGGCCACACCGGGCGGCATCTTTTGACACACTTTTTGCTGCTCAAATGCTGTTACACGCGTTATCTTTGATTTGCATTCGGAACGGCGTCATTCGCGCGCAGCCACAGAGCAGGGAGGACAAGCTAAGCCTACTAGAGCTGACCGACTAAAACGCACAAACAACAAAATGGCGGCGCCCATGAACCGTCGCAGTGTAAGCAAATGACACGTAATGCGAACTGACCAATGATCATGGCGGCGGCTCGGAACAATAGAACAGAGTTCCGATACTCTGTGGCCTTATCTAGTGACACTAGCCGAGCGCGAGCGACAAGCTCGCCGAGACAACGACAAGCATTTCATACCCTCCTCCATCACCATTTAAAGCGGTTTACAACAGCTTTGCTAGACATCCACTTTTGCAGGGGGGGATGGCGACCAATTTTGAGGAAGGACCACAAATAAGTGCCTAATAAACTGTGTGCAACAGTGGTCGCAATGAGAGCAGTGAAATTGAAACAGAAGAAAGGGCCAAGGTGTAAAAATAGGAACAAATTTGTCGTTATGTTCTGGTAAAAAAAAAAAAGTCACTTGTAACTATGTTACTAAAAGGGCCATGTAGACATTTGTTTCGTTTGAAAAAACTAGCCTTTGGTAGCTCATTCAGCCATATTAAAGCCACAAAGGACGTTTTTTTTAACTGAAGAAATGCAAGAAATACTGAAAAACTGAAATGTTGCACAAAAAAATCACACACCCCTATGTCTAACGACGACGACTGTCAAACGTGAAGCTTTCTCGTGATGGATTCCTTGGTTGGCCAATCCCAGAATGTGAGTATGTGCATTCCTGGAGGTATACACCACTTTTCCAGGATAACCACAGCAACTCTCAGGTATGCATTCCATAGGCATAACATTGGGGTTTGGGGTCTATGGCGTGAATCGTATGCATTCCATAGGCGTAACATTGGGGTTTGGGGTCTACTGTGTGAATCGGTACCTGATGCTTGGCGTACGGTGAGTACATTTTCGAGTAGGTGCCGGTTGAAGGTGTTTTTCCTCAAAATGTGCATTAGGCTGTACATCTTGCAGCTAACAGCTTCACAGCATGCAGAGAAATGTCATCCTCATCGTACGTCGAGCTGTGGGTAACAGCTGTCGACGTTCACCCCAGAACATGACGTTAAGTTCTTATTCATCGCGCCATCGCACACCGGCATTACACCCGCTCACTCTGCTGCACATCAAACTTCAGGGGAGGGGGCCTAACGGAGCTGTCGCCAAGCTTTGCAGCGAAGCGTTTGAATCTTTCTACACCTCACCCACAATCGACATCATCGTCGGAGAAAGTTGGCTTTCCTGCAGTGTGTTTTTGCCAATGCACATCATCAGTAAAAGGCTGAAAGCTTCACTTTAAAACATTGTTATCAGTGCGTTCACTTCACGTTAACATCCAAGTGATACGACCAAACGGAATTAGAGTCCCAGTTGCAATTGCCTAGTCACATTTGTTGGTGGTGGCTCAGGTTGGCAGCCACTAATCGCACAAACAAGATTCTGTGGAGTCAAAACAAAAATCACCGGAAAGTGGCTAGGAGCCGTCATTGTTTCGTCTGTTTTCCTTATCTCTGGGATTTGTTTGAAGTTTGTGATAAAATTGGTACCACTGTTATCGGGACAGAGCAGTCTTCTTAGTGAACAAAACTTTTATTTTGTGTTCGTGGCCCCGCTAACCTAGTGTCAAGCCCTAAAATGTCAATGCCAATAGTGCTTTGATTCGGTCAATGATGATGTGGTCTGTGAGAGAGGAAATTTCAAGCACTTCATAAAGACTTTCATGAACATGCTATGCAAAGCCATATGTCGGAAAGGTTTGTCTCACTCCTCGTATGCACTATGCTGTAAAGTGATAGGCGATTTCCTGTGCGGACTTTTGCCGGAGCATGTAATAACCCAGAAGATAGTTTACTACAGCATTTTTTTTTCCGTACGCTTCGTTCGTTCACAAGGGTCAAGACAAGTGTTCGGACAATACTAGCCCAGACAATACAGGCACACATCGCACATCAGGGAGAGTCAAGCAGGCAGAAGACAAGAGCCTAAATATGGAAGAGGTCAGCTACTGACGTCAAAACAGAAATGCCATGAACAATGCTGTCTCTTCTGTTCACGGCTCAGAATATTCCAAAGAACATTTTTGTACAGTCTACTCTTCAAAATAGACAGAGCTCGGAACCTTTGTAGTGTGCGTTAAAGTGCGTGTAAAGAGGAAAAAAAATGACTGGACAATAGCTCGCTTCAGAATAACGTTTCTTTCTGCATATGGTCTTCTATGCGATACTTTTTTTCATTAAATCTGGCATAAAATACAGCTATGCATGCGATGTGTCGCCACATAGAATTACGGATTTTAAATGGTCCACATTATAATGCTGAAGTCAGTTTATTTCAGATTCAGAATTCACTGAATTCAGATTTAATTCAGACAGTTAAACACGTAATCATCATTTTCTTGCATCATGTTTAACTTAGTACTGACATTAGGCCCTCTATTTCTTTTGTGTACTTATGTATTTTTTGTACCTGTTGTTTGCCTTTTTTGTGGTGTCCTCATCATTTGTACCCTCCTGCCAAAATCCCCAAAGTGGGATTTCAGTGTGGATGAATAAAACAAATAAAATAAAAATAAGCTATTTATACCATACAATTAACAATCCCTTTATTTTAGAGGTCCAGTGAATCACTGCAAGGTTCTAACTGGTGCCTACCTATTACACTTCAAAAGAGACAATGACAGCAAATACGGGGGGGGGGGGGGGGGCTCAACAAGATTTGCTACCATATGCCATCTTTCTGTATGTTTAAGTTAACTGAGCAAGGGTGATTTCCCACTCTCATGAAGTATGATGCACTAGAACCAGTGTTTCGTCAACTAAGTTGTCTAGCAGGTACTTGCATTAAAGTAGTGATCACATTTTGTATCATTAGACTGCACTACTCAAATTAAACAAAAAACTGGGGACAATTTTTTTCATAACAACAATGGAGCAGCTTCGACAGATAATATTTTAGGTTCAAGCTAGTGAAAGCCACCCATGTATAATACAGTTGCTTGTGCCAAGCAGGCCACTAAGGTTTCATTGAACTAAGCGAAAGATCAGGCAAGTAAATGTGGTTGAATTAAGCCACGCAGTCAAATAAACTGATAGCAAATTAATGAGAACCAACAATTAAAAATTTAAGACCAGTAAGACAACCTCACATCAATCTGCGAGATCCCATTTTAACTACAGCAGAGGTGCATTCCATGTAATTGGCTTCAATGAAATTGGATTTAAAAATGACGTGCAGCTTAAATGGGCAAGCACTAGAAGTAAAGTAACCAACCTCTCTCCCTGAACATTAAACTAAACCGGCTGCCTCCTACATGATATCGTCAAGGCAATAAGCGAGAAATTTAACTCCAAACCACACTTAATTTTAATTAGTTGTTCTACGCACAAACAGCTCAAGATGATGTCAAACAATACAAGGCAATTTGCACATATTTCAAATTAGGAAATGGTATGTAGAAGGCAAGCATTGCAGGGGGCGGCAGAAAGTTAGATGGGCAGATGAGATCAAGAAGTTTGCAGAGATGATAAATTGGTCGTAGTAGGCACAGGACCGGGGTAATTGGAAAATAATGGGAGAGGCCTTTGCCCTGCAGTGGGTGTAGATAGGCTGGTGGTGGTGATGATGATGTAGTTTACACTAAGCTGAGCTGATGGTAGCTGAGCTCAGAATGAATTACACACTGGACAAGACCAAAATGACACTTAATCCACCAAAAAACCACAGAAAGCTGGGATAAATATGCTGGAAGGTTAGTAGGCCTGGAATCATCAAAAAAAAGTAATGCCCCTCATTTTATGAAACGCAAGACAGTCATTGTACATAACAATTAAATGCATGACCAAAAACAAACCTCTTGACAGACCTTGTAGCAGGATATAATCGGCCATAAAGAACTTCTTATCTTGGCATGGGTGGATGTGAAACCTCAAATTGTTATGCTGCCTATACAAGTACAGAGCTCGACAGTTACGCAAAAACTTGGTCCATGAAACAATGCTTTCTGAGCAAACGGTGGGACGTGGCTGACATCCTAGTTTGCCAGCTAGTTTCTGGCTAGAATTTCCAGCAAGTGCCTCCGAGTGGGGACACACCTCAGTAATTAACTTAGTTACCCAGGATGGTTAATAGAAGCACAACTATGAAACTATAAAACCCCAAATATCACTGTTGCATGCGAGGCAACCAGTAGGGGAACACACTACTTGCCAGCTGCTTTTTGAGAATACATGCAAATATTCAAAAGCTTTATTTAATTTGTTTGTTATTGAAATATTCCGGTAAGAGATTTGTTGCAATCTTGTCCACTTGATCTCGAGGAATGTTGGACGAAAATTTTCAGTACCAGTTTTACTTTGCTGCGAATTAAGGGGTAACCATATGCAGCGGTTTTGGTGAGCAACGCAAAAAGTGTAGCTCAATAAGTACAGTAAGCAGGTAGTGTGGGCAGTAGCGACAAGCGAAAAAGTTAATACACGGCCCCCCGTCCCCATCACTAGCAGCAGCGATGATGGACTGCCGCCCCACCGTCTATGTCACCAGCGACAGCAACATAGACTTCGGTGGCAGTGTATGAATTTTTTTCGCTGTCACCCACACTAACGGTTGAGTGTGCTCAATGAGTTACGCTTTTCGCATCCCTTACCAAAATCGCTGCATGGTATTTTCCCAAATACAACATCCCAAATAAAAAGAAGCAGGGCTTTGTGCTCCTCTAAACGATTTTTCTTTTGTGTGTTTATGCGATGTAGCACTCTTTACTGTACTTTCTTTGATAAGTAACCCCGGGATGCCGGCAGCATAGACATGTCACTGACGATATTTCGCACTGGCATAAAATAATTAGGGGGGCGACAGCGCAGCTGGAACACGGACAGAAAGGAAGAGATATAGACACCCTTGAGCGCTGGTCCCAGCGCTCCCAGCCCTCACGTGTGACTATAACCAACAAGGCCAAATAGCCACTTCAGGGCATAAAATATTTTAGGCACTCTTCCCCTTTAAAAAATCAACATTTTGGCAGACTATAAATTCATTCGGCGGTTATATTTAAGGTGTCATCGAAGTCTCGTTCACAAGTACAAGCACAAGTCCAAACACACACACAAAGTGTACACTAGTTCGTGAAATGAACTGACTCACTGATTTGGCTGTAGTCATCGACCAGTATGATTTCCCTCAGGAGGCGACGCGGTGAGCGGTTGATCACACTGTACACAGTTCTCAGGAGCGCCGAGAATATCTCGTCGGTGAAAATGATCACCACGGACACGGTGGGCAGGTTTTCCACGTCGTACTTCGCGCTGCGGCAACTGCGGAAGGGAGCAACAGAAAAAGAAAACGGGCGACCGTCGATAACGGTGTCACCTACGCGAAGCTTTCACATTTCACGTCCTTACCCCGGGGCGATCTCCTTGCGCAATGTGCTGACCCTACCGCCCGCCGCTGTAGGGCCGATGCGGCGAAGGATTACAGCTCGAACCGATTAATGTATACTACCCCGCCGTTGCCCCGAGGCACTCTGTCATGCACTGTCACAATGGGCAACTCGACACGACTTTTATTGTGGGCAACCGCTACACTGTCGCGTAGCGTGGACAAGGTTGCATGCGCTCTGCTTCAGAGATTGCGTCTCGCGTTACTCGGAACACAGACAGATCGTATCACGTTTGCGTCACGTACGACAGCAGAGGTGACAAGGACGGAAATGTTTATGGGGCAGAGGTGAAAATAATGACTGCACGGGCACTGCCTTTTTCGCTCGTGTATTTTTTTCTCACCCCGGCTCTTAGGAGCTTCTACTTGGGTCACATACCAGGAGTGACCCAAAACAAACACCAACCTTACTACTATGGTGGCATTTTGATGCACCTGCAACGGTGTAAAGGAACTTTACCTGCGGTGACGACGGTCGCCCAGTGTCCTGTTCAGGGGAATCCGGTCGCAAACGTAGGCGTTGAAGCCAGCGCGCGAGAACTCCTTGTCAGCTCTCTCCTTTTCGGAACCCTTGAGATGCACCCCCGCACCGTTCTTGCCCCAGTCCTCGTTAAATCTTCGGAAGAATTCCGCCTCGTCCGCATCTTCCACATCCGAAAGCAACGGGCTCTCATCGCCCCAGTCGCGCGGCGCTTGAACTCTGCCAGCCCGGTAGCCGCCGGCCGTAAACTTGCCGTGGTCGTCACCGGTGTCGGACTTTTGTGGGAGCCGTGCTTTGTGGATGACGCCATCTTCGGGGTGATCGTTGGAGCCTGTGCGGCCCCGGAGCAACAGCAGCGTGACACCGGCGACGGCGAGCACGGAGAGAACGCGTACGAGACTGACACGACGGCGCCGCGAGAAGAGTAGAGCCATCGTGTGCTCCCCTGTTCGCGGCCCATCAAACAGCGGAGCCGACGTTGTGAGGCGGCGCGCCGACCGGCGAAAGGTGCTCCCGCGCGTGGAAGCATCCTGACATTCTCGATATCTCCGACATGTCTGAAAACACACGTGGCACACACTCAGCTGGAAGAGCGCAGCGAGCAGCGGGGAACGTAGCGAGCACGGGACGCGCGAGGGCAGAAACTCTTCACGAATCACACTCGGCGGAAGGAAGCGCGGAAAGCAAAACGCAAGCTAGCAAGTTCGCAAGCCGCTGCGAGCCAGACGAATTCGAGTAAACTGGACAGATGAACGCCTTGTGGCCTCATTAAACTGCCATGCTAGAGAGTCAGCCTGCGCCATCTACCGAAGGATAACTGACTCTTTAGCTTTGTGCCGCGTTTTTCAACTCTCGGCAAGCCGTAATAAACACTGGTAGATCAAAAATGGTTGCTTTAGTATTTATAAGGTTCCCAGTCTCGTAAGATGCCGTACTTTCGCACGAGGTGGAGGTCAGTCGACCGATTATCTCACCTTTTTTTCTTATCCCTTCATGTGTACACTCGCTCCCTTAGAATCGGCCCTGTCCTCTAACAAATGTTAAAAAAAAATGCGGGCAAAAAGGGCTGGGTGGAGCAATCATTTCGTGCAAGAATAGTTCCAAAGAAGTTCTGGCAGGCAGCGCTTTCAAATTAAAAAAAAAATCGTCATCGTATTTTTCTTTTTTTTTTTTTTCTTTTGAGGCAGGCCCTACTGGAACTTTTATTTCTACATGCTATTCGCTCACATCGTGTTATAAGTGATTTGTATTTAATACCACCCACTTTGTGGTATATTTATGCTGCTGGGCGGCTGGAAACAACTGCAAAAAAAAAAATCTGGCTTCGCGTGCGTTGGTTTTATTCCACAAATGCTTTCGCTGTAAAGTTAGCGTTCATCCCGTGCGCATCCTCACCATTCGCTTCTTGCAGGACGGTTTCCGTCCAGACAGCCAGTCAGCGCTTCAATGTATCCGCACGCTCATCCCGTGCGCATCCTCACCATTCGCTTCTTGCAGGACGGTTTCAATGTATCCGCATTTCTTCGTTTACAGTCTAATCATAAATTAAACCGCTTTTCACCACCTGACCTGTAATCCGTCCAAAGCAGCAAGTGACTGGTTATGGGAATATATTCCTTTCGTAGTATGTAATGCAACCAATGAGCAGCGTGTCGAGCTAAAATTTAAAACCGAACGAAAAAAATGATCGCCGTCCCGCCCTGCGAAACTGGATGTCCAGCGAAGGTGTTGTAAACCCCTACAAATGCTGATGGGGGTGGGTATAAATGTTTCTCATCGTCTCGGCGGGCTTCTCGCTTGCGCTCGACATCTCTGGCGGGAAATGCTGGGTCAGCTACATAGCCTGACGCATGCGCTAGGTGCCTTGGGCGAGAACTGCTCTGACACGTCCTGCCTATCCTCCAAACATAATCTGCAAGCACAATTTTTAGCAGGAACACAGGGGGCTGGGGGGAGGGGGGGGGGGGGGGGGGGGGCGTCCCATTGTTCACAGGTGTCTTATCACCAATAATGCAGTTTCGATGCTTGTTTTATGTTTTTGACGAATGCTGAGCTCTATGCTGTATGCCTGATTAGCTTGACGCATGCGCTCGGCGTCCTAGGCGACAACTGCTGCAGGTCCTGCCTGGGTTTTGTTGTCGTTGTTGTTGTTTACGGAACGAAACCTGAGACTAACAACTTCGCTGTAAAAAAGAGGGAGGAGGCTCAGAGGCTGCCTTTTTATCCGGCTTGTGCCATACGGTTGCGTAGCGCTAGATGCATTTCAGGGATTTAGGGAGACGAGGTTTGCGGCCTTCGGTGTGGCGTTCCATTCCGCTACTCAATAAAGCGGAATCATGGTTTGCCGTGCTCCTTTTTTCGTGCTAGTGCGGGTGAGCACACGACGGCGCGCGCTACTCTGGCGCCATCTCGTAACGGGTTCCCGCCGCGGGGCACGTCTCGCGCGGCGCCCGCGGCGGCACTTCGCTTTCCTCCTCACACTTTCGCCATACTCTCTTCCTCCGCTTTACTCCTCGCTATCTCTTCGGTGTCCTCCTCGTCTTCTCGGTTACATCGAGGGACGACGGCAAGGGACGCTGCGAAACCACAGGAGAGGCCGCATAAGAGCTTCGCTCTAAAAAAATTTGACATGGCCATTGCCCAGACATGCGGGGGAAATGATGTTACCAACGCTTCGCCAAGAAACCACCAGACAGCACCATGCCGCAACCGCATTCAACCACAGTCCTGAATTCTGCCCCCAGGCGACGTAAAATCAGCCTAGTTGACAGTGTGTACAGTGGACAGCGAGAGCCTGTGCAAAGCCTCGAGTCATAAAATAAAAACTAATTAATTAATTGGCTATTAATTTGTACCATTTTGTATTTGAAGGAAAAGTAAAGATTTTCTTACTGCCGGAATCAGTTAAGCAATGGCTCAGTAATGTTCAACCAGCTTGAGCGATCTTCTCAGTACGAAATGCATGCTCTATCGCAGTCGCCATGATCACGTCCGTGTTGGCCTTTGGGCTCATGAAAAATGTAGTATGCTCTCAACGGGATAAGCACTGCATTTCATATCCCGCGGGTGAACCGTGCCCCTTCCAACACACATGATAAATTCTTCACAGCAGTCTAAAAGCGTCCTGAAAAATTTGGACAACCTGCCAAAAACTAATCTAGAATACACTTTCTGTAATTTTGATCAGGTATATATATATATATATATATATATATATATATATATATATATATATATATATATATATATATATATATATCAGTAATATTTTCTCTGGACATCACTATAGCACAAAATCTCCCCGTCATTACCCATCACCTGCCACTTTTTTCTTCTCTCGACAGCATTTACCACGTGGCATAGGCTTTCCGGCTTTTCTCCACAAGCCAACTGTGATGCCCCCAACCAGGGCCTTCGGTCTTCTTCTCATCAAACCATTCATTCACTCGTTCGTTCGTTTCCCGAGTTGTGCCCTTCCCCTTAACATTTGGAGGACTCTCACTGACCAGTTCCGATCACTCGAGCCCGTACTGGAGCCAAGGCGAAAGGGCACCTGGGCTAAGGTGCAGGGGAATGGCTGCACCACCTCCGTATTGCTCACAATAAATCTTTGCTCTCTCGCTCTCTCTTTCTCCGACTCCCCGCCTCTGGCCAGAAGTTTGATTTTTTCTGCGTGTTCTTTTTTTTTTGTGTAGCAATCACGGAGCATGCGCAACAAGTGTGCACGACTGTGCCGCGTATTTACAAAACGTGTTCACCGACTGTTTGCTACGCGGTGCACAAGGAAGCGGTGAAGGGTAAATGCTGAATGATTGATTGATTGATGAAACAATCAATTGATTGATTGATTTATTGATTGTTTGTTGTTCGATTGATTTATTAATTGACTAATAATCAGTTAAGTAATTAATTAATCGATGTATAATTGATTGTAGGGTTTTGCGCGCCGACGCAACGCAGGCGATGAAACGCGCCGTAGTGGAGGGATACGGATTGCATTTGACCACCGGGGGACCTTTAACGTGCGCCGAAATCTCGTTCACACAGGCGTTTTTACTTTTCGCCTACATCAGAAAAGCGGCCGCCGCGGCCGGGATTCGAACCCACGACCACGTGATCAGCAGCGCAACGCCTTATCCACTGAGCCACGGCGGCGGGTAAGGGGAAATTCTATGACTTAGAATAACGCACTACATTGGGTTGTAGTGAGCTAATACATACTTACAAACGATATCCGTCAAGTCCTGCGTGAAAAGCATCAAGTCACTGCCACGCGACGAGAAGGTGGCCGAGCACGTGCTGTGGGCGCGCGTATACAATCAGGTTTTCTCCACGAGTATCAGTCCGCGCCTCGTGTGCTTCACTTCGGCTTGGTTTCTTCAACGCACGTGCTGAACTGACTGACGATCGGCTATCAGCATTCGAGCATGCGCTTCCCTGCAACTCAGGCAGCGGGAATTCGTCGCAGGCAGGGGATCAGAAAAGCGGTGGTTGCCGTTGCACCAGGCGCCGGCTCCGCCTGCTCAGCACAGACCACCGTCCAAGTAAGACGATCTTCTTAGACTCTTAACACGGCAAGGGGCAGCCTTAAAAGAAAATGTGGCAAGGACGATCTCGTTGTGCGTCAACGAATCAAGGTCAGCGTGAAGACGCGCCCAAGAAAAACCAACTCAAGACTTCATGTAACCATGTGAAGGGCAGGTCATGGTCGGTAGAAAGGCCTTAGCGAGCACTTCCAGACCCTTTGGATGAGCCCGCTAAAAGTAGTAGTAGTTGGATGCATGATGGCAGCAGTGCCGTTTCAGGTCAGATTGGGTTATTAGAGCCACACGAATCGCAGATGAGGATTTGCTTTTCAAGGTGTCTGTCTTTAGGCTGGAGGTGTCAGTTCGAAGTGCAAAAAAATGCTGTACGAGCACTTTTCAAATCGCTTAACCATTTACTTGCACGCTTGTGGAAATTGTAGAAATTTTGGTTTTTAGAGTCGCCCAAGAGACAGTGCTGGATGTCGGGGCCTGTGCATAATGTTGTGCATGATGTCAATCGCGCGACGAACGCGCAAGCGGTGGAGTCTTTTCATCGGTGGCTACTTATCACTTTCAGAGCAGAGCGGCAGCTCAAGGGTCCCCTGTCTGAAGCTCGGACTTCATGCTCAATCACTTATATCGTTGCAATTTCATTATTGTGCGAGCTTTAGAATGTTCATGCGGGTGAAAACCTGCCCGTCGGCCTGCGTACGGCCATCTGGCGCGCAGCCAATGAAAGAGTGCAGGCCGTGACTCTATCTGGATTGCCGCCCGCACAGATGACTCATTTCGTTCCCGGGACAGCGTTTGTGTTCTGTGGGCTGTGCAGTTAAAAGTAATGATCAACGCTGCGCCTGGTACGAGTGATATTTCACCAGCGCCTCAACGAAAGTGTACCGGACTACGCGAAGACGTGTAGCCGAAACGAACGAGCAAATTTCAACGGCGTTTGGCGAAGCAGATAGATTGTTTTCAAACCTTTAATTCAGCGCCCGTCGCATAATTTCGCGCAAGAGGGGTAAAACGGAGAGCGAGAGAGAGAAATGAAACGTTTATTATTAGGAAAAAAGGAAGTGGCGCGATTGTCTTAGGGGTGGTGCCCTCCTTCCAGGGCCCCAGACTGTTCTGCTCCTCTCCGGGCTCGAAGAATTAAGTCCTTCTGAATCCCGAAGTCGGAGCTGGCCAGAGCTGCCTCCCATAGCGCGACCGTATTTGTGGGGTTGTTTCCTGAAGGCCAGATGATAGGGCAGGCCCATGTTGCGTGAAATAAGTTGGAAGGGTTTCCGCATTTATTGCATGCGTCTGTGTGTGTTTGAGGGAACATTTTGGATAGCCGGGATTTGTTAGGATAAGTGTTCGTCTGGATTTGCCTCAGCGTTTGAGCTTCTGCGCCAGAGAGGTTCTTGTCCGGGTTGGGGAAAAGGGCTCGTTCACCTCTTTGGACAGTGAGGCGTTCGCCAAAGCCACTTGGGAGGGGCTGCAGAAGGCTAGGACTGTTAGCCGCGCGGTTTGTATGATCGGAACACCAATTCCAACGCGTTATGGTCGCACGCATCGCTTTGAACCCCCTCCATTTGTCATTGTTTTGTTCTCCGGCGAGAATGTTTAGGGCGGCGCCATGACGATCGCGTACCAGGCGGACGTGTCTACGAGCACGCTGCTGGGCTTCTGGAAGCTGGTGGCCCGTTGGCGCGGCTCCGTGTACAAGCTCATCTTCAAGGAGCTGCTGGTGTACGGCGCTGCGTTCACGGCCATCGCCATCTGGTACCGGCGCTTCATGACGCCCGACCAGCGCCGGCTGTTCGAGCAGCTGGCGCTCTACAGCGACCGCGCACTCGAGCACATCCCGCTCTCGTTCGTGCTCGGCTTCTACGTGTCGTTCGTGGCGGGCCGCTGGTGGGACCAGTTCACCTGCATCCCCTGGCCGGACAGGCTGGCGCACGTGGTGCTCGCTTACGTCACGGGAGGCGACGACCAGGGGCGCCTGCTGCGTCGCACAATGGTGCGCTACGCGAACTTGGGACTCGTGCTCGTACTCCAGTCGGTAAGTGTAGGCGCCTTTTCTGACAACACATGATTTGCCCCCGTAGGAAACTGCGGGGGCAACCATAAAAAGCTTACGATACGCGGTCGCACAAGTATTGAGTTTATGAACGTTCGTGCACCATAAGTTCGTCACGTTTCTGTTTCTGTACGCTTTTTTATTTCTGTAGCATATCTTTCTTTGAGTAGGCTGTGTTCGTTTGATTAACAAGCTGCCTTTAATTTAGGGCCCCTGTCTTATTCATTAGCACAACTTTCGCTGCGTGACTGCGTCGTTGCGGCAATGACGCTTGCAGCGATGAATGCGTGTTGGAGTCTAACGAGGCGTATTTGTATGCATGCCCGGCTAACAACACACCTATTTTGCGTGTGGTAATCGAGCTTCATTCACATCACTGAAAGCTGCTGGCCTCAAAAGAAAAAAAGAGCTTCCAATAGCGCACCGTCGTATTTGGCGGGAACGAAATGCTAAAACTGTCGTTATTTCCTAAACTTTGGTACGCGTTAAAAGCTAAGTTTATTTATTGCAGAAGGCCCGATACAATTTTTGACCCGCGTGCTGCTGACGGGCTCATGAACGTCAAGTCAAATGTTTCATACTGCGATGCGTGCATGTATGTACCCAACGATAGCCTAGGTCGGTTACCCTATTCCCCAAGATAAGAAAGTTCATGTTCTGACTCAACTGCGTGAATGTAGCTACCGTCGCTAGTGAACCGAGTCATATTATACGCTAAAAGACTTGAAAGCAAAGTTGAGCTTTTGCGCATGCCACAGCGCAAAATGAGGGTAATCTATTTCGTGATTAGCAGATATTCTTTATCGGTAATCGCAGAATAAATGCGGCGAATACTTCCTGCAAAAATGCAGGAACTTTTTTTTTGTTTGATTTGTGTTTTTTGGGGGTTTGATTGGGATGCTGGGTTTGATTTATTATCATAGCTCATATAGAGCGCTAGTTGCACCATCAGCGGAAATCTTGTCTACTATGTGAGGCCTGCCGGCCGAGAGAATTCCGAGCCAGCAAGAAAAAAGTCGGTGCGTCTTTCTTGCTGGCCGAAACGTTCCCGGAGTTGTGAAGCACCGCCTCGTTCAACTGTGTCGATTACGAGGTCGCGGGCCGGAAATCGCTGAGGCTGCTTCAAGGCTAGGCCCGTAGCTTGTGGGATACCTTTTTGAGGTACAGAGAATCGTGAGGAACAAAATTTAACTCTCCATGCCGGCTGTGCGAAAGTGGTTGACCAGCAAAGCTTTTTAGCCCATGACATACGTAGAGGTGACACACAATTTAGGTGACAGGTAATAGTAGCAGATTTTATTTCTCTTGGGCGTTTAAGGCGATCACCTCTAAGGAAGACAGGTGCACGCACACACTTTTATTTTGCCTGTGTTTCAAAAATAGTGCCTATTAATCATAACTAGCACACTCCGAATCAGGTTCAAAGATCGAGGTCCAAATCACGTTTTCAACGCTCCGCGCTTGGTCGCCTTATCAGGCGCACGCGCACTACGGCATACTTTCACACACACACGCAGCCCCGAAGTAAGCGGCGATATGCGTTTGGTTTGCTAACAAGCTTGGTGTTTCTGAGCTGGCTTTCCCACATCCTGTTTTAGGGGCGAAACACCTTAGGACCTCGCTTTGTCCGGCGCTTGGCGTCCGTGTACAACGTGTTGCGCATGCGCGAGAAGCATTGGATTGGATTTGGATTGGATTGGAATTGTATACTCTGTACACACGCGTTGTCACTTATTTACATGCGCGAGTGGGCAATGCCACGGGTGATTTACGGTAAGAACGATCCCCAGTGCTTCGCCCGCTCGTCATGATTCACTTCGTGGAGATGCGTGAATTTTTCCGTGCGCGCACGGACGCCATATAAAATCCCGGATGCTAGCCTTAGAATCTTCTTTAAAATAGGAGCGCGAGCCGGGGATCACGCGCCTGAAGGCGGAAACAGCAGCGCCGGAGGAGGCCTCTTCAGCTCGTGCAATACGGGTTAAGAGGTGAAGGCACCGACAGCGGCTAACACAAGGCTCCTGGCGATGGCGAGCGAGCTGAAGGGGTTTCTAGGGGCCGGGTCAAGGGGTGACCGGCATTGTCCCAAGGATTCATAAAAAAGGTGCAACCAGGCTCTCGCTTTGACATTCTTAGAAAGTTCTGAGCATCAGCGCAATTTTTTTCCCCTGCGAAACAAAACGTTTCTGCGCACCAGGTTTTGCGCACCCGTCGCAGTGGCTGAGGCGTTGTGCTGCTGAGCCCAAGGACTCGGGTTCGATCCCGGCTGCGGTGGCATTTCTGATGGAGGCGAAAAGCAAGAACGCCCGTATGCCGAGATTTTACCGCAGTTTTAAGATCCCCCAGGTGGTCAAAACTAATCCAAAACCCTTCGCTACGGCGCGCCCCATAGTCGCGTGTAGCTTCGGCGCATTAAACCCCACAATCAATCTGATCGGGGGGCGAATGAATCAATCAGCCAACCATCCTTCATATAGGTCCAAATACTTGCATTAGTTCCCAGAACCATCAGTAAAGCTGCCTTGCGAAGATGATGACTTAAAAAGAACATTAGGTGGGGGTCTAAATATTTCCGTGGCCCTCAATTATGCGCAAACCCGCCGCGGTGGCTCAGTGGCTAAGGCGTTGCGCTCCTGAGCACGAGGTCCCGGGTTCGATTCCCGGCCGCGGCGGCCGCTTTTCTGATGGAGGCGAAAAGCAAAAACACCCGTGTGTACGAGATTTTGGGCGCACGATAAAGATCCCCAGGTGGTCAAAATTAATCCGGAGCCCTCCACTACGGCGCGCCTCATCGCCTGCGTTGCGTCGGCGCGTTAAACCCTACAATCAATCAATCAATTATGCGCAAACTCTTCGCAGACCGGGGGAGGGTGAGGAAATAGTCTGTACTAGTCATTAAATGAAATTTAGTGACACTAGCTGTAGGTAAGGAATTGTGTAAGCCGATTGCGCGTAATTGTAGGGTAGTTATAGGGTTGACGCACGGAACGACCTTTGTTCCGTGTGCCCTCCCTAACTTTGCGTGTCCTTAAACAGACCAAACTGCAAAGAGCGCAGTGCATTAGTGGTGTCCACGATGGACTTCACGAGTGCGCTGCGCTCTTTGCAGTTTGTCCTCTTTGAAAGTTGCTGTAATGTTTTAGATGCGACGCTGAGATCATCAGCTTGTCGGCGGCCATGTCCTTCCTGCGTGCGTCCGTCGTCGTCGGCGTCCGCACTCTCATCCGCTCACCCCCTCTCCTCTCCGATAGCGAACACACTCTCGCGAGGGGCATTGGATTGGATTCGATTGGATTGGCTTGGATTGGATTAAAGTGGATTGTGTTGCGTCATAGCCACGGCAGACGCACTGGCGCCGGCGCGTGCCCAGGTGAGAGCGAACACTGTCTCAACATCTGCGGGTGTGCGGCCCAGCGCGCTCTCACTCCGCCGGTGGGCGGCGCTGCGCGTGGTGCTGCGCATGTTCAGTACTGTCTCTCTCCGCGGTCTCCTCTCCTTCGGGCGCGCTGCGCATATAACCGGTGTGCCGCTCTCCGGTGGCCTTTCGGTCGACGGTTGCTCTCCGCTTGCGCTTGAACCCCCCTCAGCGTCGCATCACACCAGGGTTCCCGCGAGGGAAAGTGGGCGTAATTTTTTTTTTAATTCGTGCTCGCGCTGTCTTTTTCGTTCCGTGTGTATACAGGGTGTCCCAGACTCCCAGCTCTCATGCACCAAGAAAAAAAAAGAGCAATGGCGTTATTCGAGGAAAACCTGTTGCGTAATGTTTGCAACACTGGAGAAGCGGGCAGTAATTTCTTTCGTTAATGAGACCTAAATAATTTTAATTATTTATCTAGCGCGAGAAGTACTCTCCTAATCATTAAAGTGTCAATTAGACACTTGTAGGTACCCACGAGAGGCACCCAGCGACGAACTAATGGCGTACTCATTGATTCTGACTGTTAAAGAACCCCCGCGAAAAAACGAAAAATGCCACGTGATGGCGCTCCCGCCCGCTTCATTAAGCAGCGCCCTCTAATAGGCCGATTGAAAGCAACTGCTTTGCCTGTCATCCACCCGAAGTGACAGTGCATCACCTTGATAATGGCACGCAAGGAAGGAGCAGCAACGGCAAGCTTCGCGGGGCGTGTGGCAGATAAGGCACAAACTGGGACGATTTCTTCTTTCTTTCTTTTCTTTATTTCATTCTGGCTAACTCGGAGGGAGCCTGCTTGAGGGCATCGCTTTACGTGGCGGGGGGGGGGGGGGGGGAGCGCTGTCACGTGGTATTTTCATTTTTCGCAGGGTTTCTTTAACAGTCAGAATAAATGAGTACGCAATCAGTTAGTCGCTGGAATACCGCAGTTAGATGCCTCTCGTGCGTACCCACAAGTGCCTCGTTGACACTTTGATGATTCAGACAGTACTCCTCGAGTTATATAGTTAATTATAATTAGGTCTCATTAACCAAAAAAAAATTACTGTCCGCCTACTCCACTGTACTCGAAACATTACGCACTAGGTTTTCTTCGAGTAACGCCATTTCTCTTTTTTAAGATCTTGGTACATGATAGCTGGGGCACCCTGTATACTCCCAAGCTTTTCTGTATTCTATATCTTTGCGGGCCGCAGTCGAACAGTTGGTGACACTACTCCGTATACATGTACGCGCAGGTGAGCGGCTCGGTGAAGAAGCGCTTCCCGAGCACGCAGCACCTCGTGGAGGCCGGCTTCATGACATCCGAGGAGTGCTCGCTGTACGAGTCGACGCCGAGCCGCACCAACCGCCACTGGCTGCCCTCGGTGTGGTTCGTGAACCTTGCCAACTCGGCCGTGCGCCAGGGCCGGCTCCAGTCGGGGCCCCCGCTCAAGCACCTGCTCGAGGAGCTCAACCAGTTCCGCGAAAAGTGCTCCTTGCTCTGGTGCTACGACTGGGTCACCGTGCCGCTCGTCTACACGCAGGTCGCCTACTCATCCCTGTTGAGGGTGTCAACTTAAATGAACAACCACGCGTCCGAACCTATGCTGTTCCAGGTGGTGACGCTGACGACGCACCTGTTCTTCGTGACGTGCCTGGTGGCTCGCCAGAGCCTGGACCCTGCGCGAGGCTACCTGGGCCACCAGCTGGACGTGTACTTCCCCTTCTTCACCTTCCTCCAGTTCATCTTCTTCATGGGCTGGCTCAAGGCATGCACGCCCCACCTCTCTACACAAGCAGCTAAAGGCTGTCAAAACGGGAAGCACCTCCGTCTCTCTCTCTCTCTCTCTCTCTGTGTGTGTGTGTGTGTGTGTGTGTGTGTGTGTGTGTGTGTGTGTGTGTGTGTGTGTGTGTGTGTGTGTGTGTGTGTGTGTGTGTGTGTGTGTGTGTGTGTGTGTGTGTGTGTGTGTGTGTGTGTGTGTGTGTGTGTGTGTGTGTGTGTGTGTGTGTGTGTGTGTGTGTGTGTGTGTGTGTGTGTGTGTGTGTGTGTGTGTGTGTGTGTGTGTGTGTGTGTGTGTGTGTGTGTGTGTGTGTGTGTGTGTGTGTGTGTGTGTGTGTGTGTGTGTGTGTGTGTGTGTGTGTGTGTGTGTGTGTGTGTGTGTGTGTGTGTGTGTGTGTGTGTGTGTGTGTGTGTGTGTGTGTGTGTGTGTGTGTGTGTGTGTGTGTGTGTGTGTGTGTGTGTGTGTGTGTGTGTGTGTGTGTGTGTGTGTGTGTGTGTGTGTGTGTGTGTGTGTGTGTGTGTGTGTGTGTGTGTGTGTGTGTGTGTGTGTGTGTGTGTGTGTGTGTGTGTGTGTGTGTGTGTGTGTGTGTGTGTGTGTGTGTGTGTGTGTGTGTGTGTGTGTGTGTGTGTGTGTGTGTGTGTGTGTGTGTGTGTGTGTGTGTGTGTGTGTGTGTGTGTGTGTGTGTGTGTGTGTGTGTGTGTGTGTGTGTGTGTGTGTGTGTGTGTGTGTGTGTGTGTGTGTGTGTGTGTGTGTGTGTGTGTGTGTGTGTGTGTGTGTGTGTGTGTGTGTGTGTGTGTGTGTGTGTGTGTGTGTGTGTGTGTGTGTGTGTGTGTGTGTGTGTGTGTGTGTGTGTGTGTGTGTGTGTGTGTGTGTGTGTGTGTGTGTGTGTGTGTGTGTGTGTGTGTGTGTGTGTGTGTGTGTGTGTGTGTGTGTGTGTGTGTGTGTGTGTGTGTGTGTGTGTGTGTGTGTGTGTGTGTGTGTGTGTGTGTGTGTGTGTGTGTGTGTGTGTGTGTGTGTGTGTGTGTGTGTGTGTGTGTGTGTGTGTGTGTGTGTGTGTGTGTGTGTGTGTGTGTGTGTGTGTGTGTGTGTGTGTGTGTGTGTGTGTGTGTGTGTGTGTGTGTGTGTGTGTGTGTGTGTGTGTGTGTGTGTGTGTGTGTGTGTGTGTGTGTGTGTGTGTGTGTGTGTGTGTGTGTGTGTGTGTGTGTGTGTGTGTGAGAGAGAGAGAGAGAGAGAGAACAAACTTTATTGTCCGCAGAACCTAGGTCCAGGTGCTCATTTCAGGGTTCAATTCACGGGGTCCACGCAGTGCTGGAGAATGTAGTAATAATAATAACCGACATCATCATCAACAAAAGCCTACTAGGCTACGCGACAAAAATGAAAGAGTGCGATGTTTGAATTCCCCGTGCGCAGCCGACCTCGTTTTCGAGCCTTCCTTATCCCCTTTCGTACGTGGCGGAAGGCCGAAGTGCAGAGCGCCCCTTTTCCGGAGCACGCTACGTGTGGCTACGTTACGACAGATACATGGCCAGTGCAGAAACTTGGACAAAAGAAAAATAACAAACATGGCGTCACTTGAAACGCATTCTTTGTGGCTTTCTTGCTGCCGTTTCAGGTTGCCGAGCAGTTGATCAACCCATTCGGGGAAGACGACGACGACTTTGAGACAAATTGGCTCATCGACCGGCACACACAGGTTCGGCACAAACATGTTCCAGAAGCTGCGCGTCCCACGGCGACCGAGTAACTAACATCCTAGAGAGTTAGCATAGTGGTTTGCGTACGCTCACGCTACGACGGTTTTGATACAATATGGGGATAGAGAGGAGGAGAGGTGATTTTATTTGCTCCCGTCAATTAGAGCACAGGGTAAAGCTTGTGTCTGGACCCCAAATCATTCTCCTTAACCGTCGGCCGGGATTCTTTGGGGCTGTTGCAACTGGGCGGGCCGAGCAGCAGCCGGGAAGAGGTCCAGACCGTAGGCTAACGTAACTGTTTACTTCATAGCGAGAGGTGAGCCGAAGCCCAAAGAACAATGCCCCGACTGGCGAGGTTACAATACAGGACTCGAGCAGAGTGACAGCATGGATTCGCTGCTCTAACAGGAATGGGTTACAGCGCTTGCGGGGTCTTTTTATACCCAAAAGCGGTAACGGTAAAAACAGCGTTCCCTCTACATTTTGCGCACGCTACGCACTTCACAGACACACACAACGCTCTTTCCAGAGTTCGTAAGCAGTCGGTAGCCTCGGCGCACGTTGAGGGGAGAGACGAGGACTCCGCTGAAATCGCGAGGCCTCTGTGTCCTTGAACAAGTCTCGACGTGCCGCTGGCAACCGCCGGAGTTTGGAGCGCGTTGAAAGCGAGGCATCTGGCCCGGCTTGTCGAAACTTGAATGATGAGTCACCGACATGGTGGCGCCTGACGGCTGAAAGGCGCACGCAGTGGCTTCGCCGCACAGCCGTGGAGTGATGCGGGAAAGTACGGCGGCGCTGGCCGATTCGTAACAGGGCGCGGCGGCAGACAGGGAGAGGCCGATTTGATCCCCTTTTTCCTGGTTGAGTAGCAAGGACTCTGAGGATTGCAGATCTGGCTAGTTAAAACTAGGGCATGTCCACACCATGTGGACTGAGCGATTTTTAACATCTAATTGGATGGCATGTGGAACGGCCTGCGCGTTACTAATACTTGTAAGCCTTGGAAGTGGTAGACTGTACGACGCGGCTTCGCAGGTTTCCTACATGGCTGTGGACGAGATGTACGGCAAATTTCCGCGCATGGAGCGCGACTTGCACTGGGACAGCCAGGAACCCGACCTACCATACACGGCCGCTGCAATCGTTCACAAAATACCCACCTACCGCGGATCTACTGTCAACATCGGATGAACGAACGCCTGACAGCCCGCACCTCCGGCGCTCGAAGAACTCACCTGGGAAATCCGTCCCTCGGAGATACGTGGTACAGCGAACCAACGTTAAGACTGCTGGGAAGATACTTTTTAAAATACTGTAATGAAGTCGCGAAGCCCCGGAAGCCCCCATTGCGGCGAATGCTGCAATTATCCAATTGCTAGCGCCTGGTGCCGTAGGGTCTTCTTGGATGCGCTCAGGTTTCAAACCTCTTTTAAACGGCACGAGTCTTATCGCCCCTGGCTAGTTTTTAATCACCGGTACATGCCGTTCAGGAAGCCTTGTTTTGTACATGGTGAATAGTGCCCTGTTCAATGCTTTTATTGCCGGGCTCACGAATGTTTACGCTGTGTACGGCCAGTTCAAGCGTCGATGGCACTCTGTTCCTCTTATACGGATGCCTTATCTAAGCTTTAGGCTATAGGTTGATTGGAAGTAGCAAATACTGTAATAGGTAACTGCTTGATAACGGCGTACACGCATGACCCGAAAACAGGTCAGATCTAAGTCATAAGGCGTGCAGCTTTCATGGTGAAATCTGCACGCTTCTTTCCGTATAAATGCGCATTAGAGACAGCAAGACGGTGTCGACTAGTCGCTGGGCTTTTATTCCAACTGACGGGAGCTGTCAACGTCTATGCCTGTTTTCCGTATTTTGTTCGTATCATTTTTTTCTTTCACTTCGACGCTAAGCGCCAAAAGGAAATTCGTTTCTGCCTGTGTCTGCCTTTCCTTGAACTCGGAGGACTCTATATTTTACTATTAAACTGATCTGTATTTTATGCAACCACTGCGTTGTCCCAATTTCTCGGCGATGAAGATGAGTAAGCGCGAGCATGCACGCACGGCGTCCACTTATTACGGCCATGATTTAAGGGTCCAACCAACCAACCAATTGTAACGGCGGAACGAAAGCTGCAACCGCAGCACCATGTCGGCTGCAGTGAAATTCCCCCACAATATTCAGGGTACCGCTTCGAAGTCCCGCGGGTTGAGTAGACGGCTTTTTTAATGCTTTCGTACTAAACAATGTAGCGGGAATGACATGCCTTCGATGAGATTGAGGCGCAGGGGAATGATATATAATTGCGCACTCGTTTATTCTGACGGATAAACCCGCGAAATATGAAAAATACCACGTGACGGCGCCCCCGCGCGCATTGGCGCGCATCGTAAAGCAATGCACTCAAACAGGCTGCCTCTGAGTTAGCTAGAATGAAATAAACAAAATAAAGAATAAATCGTGACCGAGTTTGCGCCTCATCTGCACGCGCGCCCCGCGAATCTTGCTGTTGCTGCTGCTTTCATGCACGTCATTATCAAGTTGATGCACTGTCTCTTCAGGCGGGTGACAGGCGAAGCAGTTGCTTTCAATCAGCTTATTTGGGGACGCTGCTTTACAATGCGCGCGGAATCGCCGTCACGTGGTATTTTTCATATTTCGCTGGTTTTCTTTATCCGTCAGAATAAATGAGCACGCAATTAGTTCGTCGCTGAAAATACCGCTCTTAGATGCCCCTCGTGGGTACCTACAAGTGCCTCATTGACACTTCAGTGATTAGGACAATAATTCTCGAGTTAGATCATTAATTTCAATTAATTAGTTAAGTACCATAAACGAAAAAAAATACTGTCCGCTTCTCCACAGTACTGCAAACATTACGCACTAGGTTTTCTTCGAGTAACGCCATTTCTCTTTTTTTAAATCGTGGTGCATGATAGCTGGGACACCCTGTATATGATTGTTGTGGGGCAGTAATTGTGGGAAGCGACAAGGCGAACTAGTATTGGGGACCGTATTAAAAGTCGGAGAGCCCGATCGAAGTAGAGGGAGAGAAGGATAGATGCGGAAGAGACGAGGGATATGCGGGCGAAAAGCTGTAGCGGAGGGCGGTTGCGTCAGGGAGGGGAAGGGAAATCTGGACGGGGAAGAGGGGGAAATCGGTAAAGGAAATATATGGGAGAGCACAAGAAGAATTGGCGGTGTTGAAGGGAACTGGGGGAGGGAGAGCATATATGGTGAGGGAGAGGTTGGATGTCGGTGAGAGCCATAAGACTAAAGGAAGGACATGAGGTACCTAGTAGGGTGAAGGTGTTGAATCGGAAAGGAGGGGGAGTTTAGGAGAGGGAAAGGTAGCAGAGACAGAGGGTTGGCGAAAGGAGGAGGGGTCAGGTGGGCGATGGATGCGAAGGAGAGGAGGTAGAAGTTGCGGGCGCGGGAAGGAGTATTGAAGGGGAGTGATGAGCCAACACCCTCTAGACTTATTGGATGAACGCCGAAGGAAGGGAGGAGCATGAAATGGGTGGAGTTTTAATGAGCAAACAGAAAAATAAAGAAGTCAGCTGGCGTTTTCCGTTCAGAAAGCCCCATTAAAGTTTTTTTAGCCGCTCAAGTGCGAAACCACCCCCTTGCCCTCTTCCCCCATCCGAGCCTACAAGAAAAATATTCCTGCACTTTTGCACCGTGACACCGCCATTATGCAATGGACACAAGCAACAGCTTTACCGGCAAGATTTGAGGTCACGTCACTTCGAGCAAGTGCTTCGTCTTGGCTACGGCTCAGAGTTTAATAATAAAAAAAAACTCAACAGCATTACTGCGGAATCACGCCATCGTTCGGTGAAAAAGCAAAATATTCACCGCTTCGACCAACGCCATCGGTCTAACCTTGCTCTTCCTCGCGCGCTGATAAGCGTGGAACCCGGCTCGCAAGAGATGCCGCTGCAGTGCATAGTTGCAATGGTTGCAATCAAAGCGGTGGTGCCACTCGCTCGAGTGACGGCAAACTTCGCTCTTCCGCGCGCAATGCCGCGCACGCCGCATAAGCCCAAAAGTCCGGCTATCCGCGCAGTAACATAGCAAGACCGCAGCGTGTACGCGGTGAGTGGTAGAGCCTAATAATGTTTCCTCCTGATTTCGAAAGACGGAGCCACCAACAAGAGTGGGAATAGTGTGACTCTAAGTGGGAAATTTGATTGCGAGCGTTCTCGAGCTGCGGAACTTTCAGAAAGCCTAGCGCTAAACCTATTTGCCTCAGAAGAATTATACCGGCATGTATGCAATCAGAAGAGCCAAAGGGAGGGAATGTTGCGAACAGAATTTCTATATTGTGTGGGAATCGTGGAGAACTGCGACCTGCGATCCCGAGCCAGCGCGCGCTTCGGGAGAGACGCTTGTGCGCTGGAACCGGTCCGGCGCTCCGCTGGTTCGTCGGCGTCCCCCGAGAGATGGCGCCACCGATGTGTGCGGGGATAGGCGCGCGGGCGGCGCGAGGGTGCGCGCACGGGAGAAGGGAGAGTCTCGTCGGAGACCCGGTCGGGGCGACATCGGCGGAACGCGGCGGTGATGGATACTTGTGTCTCAGGTGGGAGCTTTGTTTGTCGCGCGCCGTGAGTGCCTGCCTCCCGTTCGCGGTCACGACCCGGACGGCGTGATTCGTGAACGCCGTCGAGCCCTGTGCTCGCATGCTTTGGGATTCCCCAAATAAACGGCTGTGCTTCGGCACTACTGTCTACTGTGTTCTCGTATCGGCGAACCTCGCTGGGCTGCCGTAGCCATGGGAGCCCGCGTGGTTGACACGCCGGGAGCTAGCGTGGTGGCTTACGCCAGGACTGGCTAAGGCCCCCGAGGAACCCCTCATATATCCCACAATTGGGAGGTTTTTTCAATGCGGCGTGCAGAAACACAGGCACCCCGAAAACCCATGTTTTTGCTCATATTTCTTACTCGTTTGTAAAAAAATGAGATCCCAGTTTAAAAATCTGTCCGCAACATTCCCCCCGTTTTTGAAAGCGGAAAAAGTTGATACTAACCCCATAGGGCTAGGCCAAATATTAGGCGCGCTATGGCTTCTGAAAGTGCCTATGTATTGTCAGAGAGAGAGAGAGAGAGAGAGAAATGGACGGACAGACGGATGGACAGACAGACAAACAGACAGATAGATAGATAGATAGATAGATAGATAGATAGATAGATAGATAGATAGATAGATAGATAGATAGATAGATAGATAAATAGATAGAGTGAGTGAGTGAGTAAGAGAGAGAGAGACTAAGGAGTAGGTTGAGGAGGGGAGATGGCGTTACACGGAATAGACGCAACATTTCAAAAACACTAGCGGCACTCTTTAGACTGACTGCTAAAAAGGAGCTGCCATTGGAACCTTGTGCCTATTTGGGGCCCAATTCTCGACTCCGTGAATTCACCGTGCACTGTTAATTTGCCGGAAGTCCTTTCTGATTGGATTTCATATTTCATGCCCGGATGTTCCCGCACCTCGTAATGTCCCCCCCCTCCCCCTACCCCTGCTTCGAAACTTACCCCTATAGACAAAAAAGGGGGCTCCTTTAAAGCAAAATTTACATTTTATTGAATCTCGCTGCACTACCCAATTGTCGAAACGCATTCTAAAATTGATTCCTTCTGGCCCGTTCTATACACGCGATTGCAGCGGGCAGCGACGAATGCTTTTGTGCGGCCAGCTTTTGCTCGGCTACTCGGGTATAGTGCCTAGAAATACTATTCTAGGCGCTAGAACTCGGGCTCCTTGATGCCGAAGAGCTTGTGCAGCGCCACGGGGCCGAAGTCGACCTCCCGCACGATGTTCAGCTGGAAGACCTCGTTCATCTTGGCCTTGAGCGAGGCCAGCGGATACAGCGGGTCGCCGATCTTGAAGCGCAGCACGTTCTGCGAGGCACACGCCGCACGCGCGTTTCATTGTACGAGCGACGTAAAATCCAAAACGCTTACAGGTATCAAGGCAGACACATCGTTTAGGATTTACAGCCACACGGTACATCTGCAGTTTCTGCCTCTTTCCGTTCGGCGTCTTTCTTGGGTATTCGCAGCGAGATCGACATGCACGTTCTGCGAGGCACACTGTGGGCGCGCTTCGTGTCTTCCTCGCGCCGTATGTGCGCACGAAAGGCGCAGACAAGAGTGGTATGGCGTAGTTCGGTTCCTCAGCGTTCAATGTATTTCATGGAAGCGGCAATAAGTTTTCATTACTACGCCAAAAAAAGCGGCGACCCATCGGGAACCCCAGAACGGCCGCAATAATGACAATGGACTTGTACGCCGTGGCTCGTAGCAAGCTGGATCTTTCCAGACTATGGCTTTGAGCCCTTAATTCAGTTTACAACAGCAGTTTCAATCGCTTTCACTAGTAGCATGACGCATTCTTGCATTTGTGGGATGCCCTGAAATGGTAACACCACTTAACTGTCCCGACATCTTTTCTAAGAGCTTACAATAAAATCGAGGCTTCGACGGACGCCCGTCTGGTCGGGAATGACACTGAAGTACATAATAAAGAATACGCCGACCACCAGAGAAAATAAAGCAATGACGTTTCGGCACCCCGAACGGGAGCCTTGTTCACACGGGAGCCTTGTGTGAACAAGGCTCCCGTTCGGGGTGCCGAAACGCCATTGTTTTATTTTTTCTGGTGGTCGGCGTATTCTTTACTATGTACTTCAGCTCACAATATTTTTTGTGTGTTCGAAGGGCAACGTAAAATTACTGAATTCCAACCAGCGCAGAGATATCAATGCAACCGTTCTAGCAGGTCTTTTGCGTGTAGCTTTAGTTGAATGAAATTTTAGCGACTCTGAAGGCAGGTTTGAGGAATAACGGTGTAGGATCGCTTATTTAAGGCTTTCATCGCAAGTGAACTTGTGAATTATATTAAATTTTTAACGCGTGCAGTACAATCAACATTTAGCTAGACTTGCAAAGAGACAACAAGCAGGATTACAGTGTGTAAACCAAGCTTCTGGGACCTCACACAGAGCACAGATTTTTTGTTACGGGTGCACTGTTGACCTCTTGCGTTCCCTTTAAAATCTAACAGGTGCCTAGAAACGCGAGATGTGTTTGCAGTCTTGCGTAATGTCGCTTACAAACCACAAAGATGGCAAATGAAGTTGCCCTGTTGCAGATGTAGTAAAACGTTCCTTTTTTATTTCTCGTTACGAAACAGCGCAACGGGTTCCAGGTAACTACTTTGTGTTGTAAACTGAACCTCGTTTTTTGTCTCGGCATTTATTTCTTGAGGATTGGCTAGAAAAGGCACGGATAAAAGTGTTCTGTGCATCTGTGCATTTCGTTTTTTTTTTTTTTTTTTTTGGGGGGGGGGGGGGGGGAAAGAGGTTCCGCCAACGTTGCCAAACGTTGGTTATCAGTATTACTTGCAGTTGAAAGTGCGCTCGGCGTCGTGTTCCGTATGAAAAAGCTGTACTTCAACGAGTAGACGCCGGTATTTTCAAAACTGATTAACCCCATTTTTTTCCCGTGGTTGCCCAGGAATTGTGGCACGCCTTTTTCAGAATTGTATTGAAAGCGAGCATTGTGGGAAAAATAAAAAAAATCCAGCGAGTCACGGCACACACGCTCCACACATGTGGGCAACAACGTGCATTATATTACGCGATTTTTTCTCCTCATCTAAAGTACACCTTAACAGGTAAATACGGGACCATATTAGGCATTTGGTTATGCTGAGTGAAACACATTTCTGGACAAGCTGATTCAAGTCGGGATTAGAAAATGGGGTAAAATAAAATGACACACGAAATGCCACAGGACAGGCGCAAACTCACAACTGCTTAATTTTAGTGAGAAATCCCCCCGAAATACTCTTGCGCATCCACAGAAACGTATTTTAAATAATACGTAAAATTAGCAACAGAGTATAAGCAACGACTGTTAAAAAATGGTAGTTATTTTCGAAAAGGTACGGGAAGAATTCAATCGCCAGACGCTTGCGAGTGTAAACTACGTCCCCGGTAATGTATTGGCGATACCGCACGACTAGGGTGCAGTGTAATTGTTTTTGTTTGTGTTTCTTCTTTCTATAAGGACACAGCGCAATTTTACAAGGGTATGGCAAATGCTCGGGTATGCACAGGTCTTGTCGCTTCTTACCCATTTCGTGTATTAAACTTTTATCCTTTAACTAATCACCACGCCACCTTCATAAAGCCCTTTTTGAAGTTACCGAAACGGCAGACGACTTCACTCATCAATAAGAAAAGTGCAATGTGTCGAAGCAATGTTTTTTACATGTTTCACACGTTTCACCACGGCGAAGATGTTTCGTGGAATTAGACCAGCGCACTAACCCGCAACGGCCGCTGATTATTGCGTCTCTAGACGAAATGCGCAAGCAGAAGTAACTATGCCATTGCTTACTGCCAAACAAGTACACATATTGGTTGTTTAATCGCGAGCAGTACGCGTCTTGCGAGGCGCGCAACGTGAACGAGCAGACGACGCGAAAGCGCCATCCACACTAGGAGCGGTTCATCCGGCCGCCGCCAGGGGCCGACTGTGTTCGATCTCGGGGTGAATACCTAAATTATAGTGCCTAGAATACCCAAATGCTACAATTTTCGTCCGTCCGCCCGCTCGCCCATCTGTCTGTCTGTCTGTCTGTCTCTGTCTGTCTCTGTCTGTCTGTTCTGTCTGTTCTGTCTGTCTGTCTGTCTGTCTGTCTGTCTGTCTGTCTGTCTGTCTGTCCCTCGATTCAGCCTGCTGGCCCAAAGACAAAAGAGTTCTGAATCGAGATATTTATATGGGCAAAACCTTTCCGAACCACTAGACCTGTTAGCAAACTTCCTATTTGTGCAAAAAGAAAACAGGCATATTTGAGGCAAAACATCAATACATCACAAGTACTAGGCATATGTGCGAGAGCAAATAAAAAACGCGTTGAAAACGATACTTTGACACAAAAATACAGAAAGCGCTCACGCCCGAGCCTAGACCTCGAGGGGGCATATAAAGGATTCCAACAGTAACTAAAGGTTCCAGCAGACGGCGCGCGAGTAGTGGAACGCGCGAAAATTGAATTGACATGAGCAAACCTCCAACGCTTATCGTGGGAGGAGCGCGACGGCATAAGAAAGGTAGGCGGAGAGAGAAGAGGCACTTGTGTGGCGGAGAGGCAGAAGACCACCGTCTTTCGAAGGCATTTGCAGTGAAGCGAGCCGATACGCCCACAATTTTTTTTAACCGATGCATGAAGTCTCCTCCGGGAGAGGCTTTCGTGGCTTCAAGGGGCCATGAAGACAAAACACAAGTTTGGTTCATTCAGAAGATTGCCTCGCTAGAATCGTACTGACACCACTTTTAACGTAAACTTGGCTCACATAAGCTATATAATAAGGAAAAAAGGGAATGGCCATGCCACCCACAAGCTCATTTCCCGCAACAGAACCTATGATGTCATATGTGCCCAGCTGTGCGATTGGCTGAGGCAGGCAAAAGGAAACGCAAATTAGGCAGGGCTTATAAGCTCGCCGAACGAGCTATCTGCGCTTAAATTTAGGGAACATCCTTTTTAAAGCCCTAAGAATGGTGGGACAAACAGTGGAAGTTACGAAAGCACACGTAAACATAGAAGTACCGATGCGTACTGCTGTTGGTACTACGCGCACTGCTTGGTTTAGCTGCGCAGGACTGCGGGGCTTTGGGGTTTTCTCAGACGACACTGACCGATTAGGCAAGCAACGGTGTCTTACGTGACCATATATATCCTGCGAGCACTATGTTTTCCGAAACGATTATTTTTTTTTTCCCAGAACAAAAACACGCCAGATTTAAATGCGGTCAAAAACAAACCCAAGGCAGAAAACGGCATGCCGCGGTATGGTGACGCCATCTAGGTTCCCTAACGGTAAACAAGGTTTCGCCATCGGATGCAGAGCGGTCCGTTCCTGTGATGTCATTGCAGACTACGAAAACGCATGATTTAGCGGGAAAATCAAAATTTTAACTTAAAGGAGTACTGACACGAAATTTCAAAGCTGAGATAACTATGTAAAACGCTTCCTTTTTATCAGGAGATATCTCCCAGCAAGTTTCAACAGCAACCGTTCAGCGAAACATATTTAAAATCCATTTTAATCTTCGCCCGCACGAGAAAGCCCAGAGCGGGCCGACGTGACATCATCTGCTACGTGCCCCAAACTGCCGACGTCGGGGCTCCCGTGACGAAGCCGACGCGCTGGCTGTGGTTGGCGCGCGCTGCTCGGGCGTGTGTACACGTCATGGTTTTGGGACTGACGTCATGCTGCCCGGGCCTGTGGGGACGGCGAAAACCTCGGCCGGTCTGGGCGCGCGCGTGCGCTCGCTCGCGCGCGCTTCCAGAGAGGCAGCGATACGGCAAGAATGGTGACGTCATGTTATACATGCTGTCATGGCGGCCGCTCGGCGTTTTTCAGTCGAAACCGAAACTGGCACGAATAAACGACGCCGTAAATGAATGTTTACGCTGCGCTCGACCGTCTAATCTGTCATTCTATGATTAGTGGGCTGGTAGGCACGCATAGCAGCGAAAAAAACGTAACATAAAAATTTCGTGTCAGTACTCCTTTAAATTGACTAATTTCTCAACGAATAAAGCATCGTTTGCATCCGGACAAGTGCTGGGGGCACTACAAAACATGAAATCTTTCGAATAAAGCAAACTTGTATTTTGTCTGCATGGTCCCGCCCCTTTCAAGGCGTTCATGGGTACTGTGGTGGGCAAAGAGAAACCATCCTCTTAAAGGTTAAAGCCATTTTAAGGATCGAAACGGGGTTTTCGTGGCCCTTATTCCTGAATTCGTCTCCATTGAAAAAAGGTTGGCGTGAGTTCGCAGAAACGCACTCTTATCAAAAAATGCTAGTAAAAAGATAGTAACGGGTTGTACTTCTAACTCCTTGCGAACTATACTACCCCCAGAGCGGTACTTAGGTCCTGCCACTAAGTGTAAAACCTAGATGCTATCATGAATAGTCTAGACCGTGCACTCAGTAACTGCTGCTTGTTTGATACTAACAATCACTGATACTAACAAAATTCTATGAATTATTGAACATAAAAACTATGGCACTTTTACCACTCCCAACCACTATTAAAAATATTTTGCAAATCGACATGATGACTTGATGACTTGTATATGCTCACATTAAAATGCATAATTGTAAAATTTTCGCTAAAAGACGATTTTTGCGACACGCCCACTGACTTTTAAGTTCTAAGGTAATTGAGTTATACTCGCTCTCCTCGTGCATCCCGTTGGTTTTCTTGCTCAATTTACTTTTTTTAGTGAGACAAGTGAGTGTTGAATGTGTCTATGTCGTCGTAAGTAGCGCTTGAAACGAGACACAGAAGAGAAGACGCTCCGCCGACTCACGCTCAGCCGACTCATTGTCACGCGTAGCTTTTTACTAGGTTATGCATGGCCAAGTAGTAAAAGCACTAAGTACCTAGTGGATACTGTGACAAGTAACTCGTTAGTGCTAGGAAAGGTCCTGTTAGGCTTCGTAGCGTCGTACGCATGCAGTCCTCACGTTTTTTTACCCTTTCCAGAAAGCACAGAAGACCAGCAAGCTGTCCGTTCCACCTGCTATGCCCGTGGTTCTGCGTTGCAACGGCACTGGTCGTTGAGATTTGCAACGGTTTCACTGAAAACATAACCAAAGCAATCGCACAAAATAACTCTTTGTCTATTCATTAATAGAGAGTTATAACAGAGCGGAGAACCGGTCCGGGTACGGTGCCCGGTAAACCTGCGCATGCGCACAACCAGTTTTCCCGCTTCTGCGCAAGCGCAGTAGCGCCGGTCGCCTACCGGGTACCGTACCGGCATCGGTTCTCCGCTCTGCTGTAACTTTCTCATGGGGAGTTTTAGCTTGCCATGTGTACCGTGTTACCATGCGTACCTTGCGTACCGGGAACCGACTGCGCATGAGCGCGCGGACACGCTGAGGCGGGGGCCGCCCGTCAGCCCGTCAGGGCACACATGACGGGGGCCGCCCGTCAGCAGAACTAAGCATCCCTACCGGAACGAACGCGCACAGCCTCAGTCGGGTCACGGTACGCATGCTACACAGGGCACACATGGTAGGGAGGAGGAGGGGGGGGCTCATCGACTTTCACCGTTACATCTCTTTCAGGTTGCAACAGGGGGAGCGGTGATTTGCGCTTGTGTGGGAAAACCGCCGCGAGTTGGGAGCGTGGCAGATCGTAGTAAGTTCATCTGGCCACTAGAAAAGCCGGGTGAGGCCTGGGGTGTATACCTTGTGCATGGTGACCATGTGCGCCTCTCCCTCGAAGATCTCGCGCACGTTCCTCTGGAACTGGGCAATCACGTCGGGCTCCTCTTCGTCCGACAGGGTGACGGTGATCACCATGCCCATGAAGAAGGTGTTGCGAAGGTCCGGCACCCGGCCCATCCACGTAGGCTTGCCCTGGCTCAGCACCACCGTGTCCGAGCAGAGCGCCAGGCACTCGGGGATTCTGCGCCGGGGCGGACGACAACGTGTGTACGTGGTGATGCAAACGGGCCGCTGAGGCGGCGCTTATTGGCTTCAAGTGAAGCTTGCTTGTGGGAATATAGAAGAGCGCAGGTTATTGGCGCACGCACACAGGGATTTTGCTGTGTCATTGGCCCGAGGACCCTAATCGGTAGTTATATATGCGCAAAATGATAATTTGATCTTTTCATGTATACCGTTCACCAGGTTAACACTATACGAGAGGTACGGCGTGGGCGAATCGACAGGCACCAAGGGGGACAAGTTCGTCTGGTCGGTTCCTCCGTTCTAACCCTCATTTCTCACTCAGTAGGTGGAAGGTAGCCTCGTTATCCTTGCGGTGTGGGAGGGATTGTGGCCCAGAAGGTTCCACGGTGCTAGTTCAGATGCGGAATGGAGGACAGTGCACGTTTTTGGCGAAGGACGAAGCAGAGAAACACATAACACAAGCACTTTTGTAGTGCGCTTCTCTGCTCCGTCCTTCGTCAAAAGTGGCTTCTGTCCTCCTTTCAGCATCTTAACACCAACTAGCCCAATATGGTACCCTGTTGGCTATATACAGTTTAGAAGCATGGGGGAAACGGAAAAACCACCTGCCCTTTCGCTTTAGCCTTTTTGGTCTCGTCACAGGCATGCCTGGTGTACAAACAATATGCACGACAACTGGTGGTCCCCTGAGGGCAGATTTGAAACATTTATTCAAAACAATTTGAATGGTTTCACCACTATACTCGCGATCTGCTCGTGGTTGTTGTTTATCGCTTGCTTTATTTGGGTCTGCTTCTATTTGTGCTTGGACCAACGCAATGACTGCCGTACCGAGCAGTCCAGTAATCGGCTGCTTAGCCGCAAACGGCACGTATACTGTATACAGTTCCCAAAGTGCGAGTTGTAGCGCCCGGTTGCCATCAGCTGGCGCGAAAGTGTTCCGAGTGGAGACTTACTGCGTCGTGGCGAGCACGACGGCCTGGTTGTTAGCCACGATGAACGCGTTCAGCGCCTGCCACATCTTTCGCGCCGAGATGGGGTCGACGCCGCTCGTCGGCGCGTCCAGCAGAACGAGCCGGGGGGCTCCGAGCAGTGCCATCGCCAGGCCCAGCTTGCGAAGGGACGCCCGACTGCGGTATACCACGCATCGTTGCCAAGAGGAAGAAAAATATGAGATGTGTTGGTTGATTCAGTCAGCGCTGCACGCTAACGGGCTAGTAACTGGGCATTGTGTGACGTTTTACATAAAAAAAATATCTGGCAATGTCAACCGAAGTAGCTCTAAAAAGTTAGTGGTGGAAGCTTTTTCTCCTCCTCAGTGAGCAATAAAAATTGCTGATCACTACAATAGAGAGTTTTAGCTGACCGGTATCGGCGGTCTGTGTGTGCGTGCGTGCGTGCGTGCGTGCGCGCGCGCATGTATGTATGTATGTATGTATGTATGTATGTATGTATGTATGTATGTATGTATGTATGTATGTATGTATGTATGTATGTATGTATGTATGTATGTATGTATGTATGTGTGTGTGTGTATGTATGTATGTATGTATGTATGTATGTATGTATGTATGTATGTATAAATACAGCCCCCCATATCTTCCACAACCACAGAGGTATACCGCAGGGCAGTATTGTCTCCAACTCTTTTCAATCATGTGCCAAAAATTGCCATGCAACTCCGACAAATACATCACATTTAAAGCACTATATATGTGGACAATATTACGATTTGGATTGAGCCTCGCAAGACGGATCTAACCCAACAGCAGGTTCAGGTACATATACAAGCTGCATTTGATACTCTCGCTGACACCCTTCAACATACTGGGATGCAGCTCTTCGCCCGAAAAAAGCCCATATGCGGTGTTTGCCGGTACACAACAACAGAAGAACGACTGCACTTGTCAATTTGCACGTTCTCAAAGCCATCCCCGAAGAGGTGGGCTGAAATCCTTGGCATACCTATCCCTGAGGATGGAGGATTCAGTGTGTGGCCTGAGCAAATCAAGAAAACATGGCATCAACAGCTTCACAAAATAAAATGCACAAGTAACGGAGTAGGAGGGGCCACAACAAAGGCACTCAAACTTTTGACCCAGGCTGTCCTAACGATCAAAGCGACATATGGGGCAGTATGCATGTATCGACTTCACTCAGACCTAGTTTCAGCAGCTGGAGGGGTTACATTGCGAGGGCCTTCGAGTTGTCACTGGCCATCCCAAACATGCAAAGCTCGAGGAGCTATACAAATACGCCCAACCCCCTCCTCTTACGGAAATCATTCGAACCCGTCAGGAAGGCCACGGATTCCGACGAGCATCCACTATATCCGGCCGTGCGCTACCTGCATTTCTGCCACCGATAAGTGTACCACAACATCCCATTCATTTGCCGCTTTCTCCATGGGACTTCGTCGTTAACCCGAAGCCACTGCCGGCCAAGGTTCCTAAGCTTCGCCATACTAACGAGCGCAGACGCACGGCTCAAATTACAGAGCAGATTGCGCATCGCGCCGTTAATACCGATCCCATGGACCCAACCACAATACAGCCGGATAGCGGCCATTCATTCGACATTTCGTGCCACCTGTCAACAAGAATACGCAGCAGCGCTTTCGTCTACCCACCTCCAACTCTAAGCAATATTACTTTCTGTCCGTCAACTTGAACTTTCTCACTCGTCTTCCCACCAGCCTCATTTTTACAGCGAGCAAGGAGGCATTCCGCGCACTAAACAGGGTGCCTTACCAGAATTCCACCTTCGCCTTTATTATGATGCTTGTTAGGAGGCTACATCATACTAAAGGAATACAAATTCGGGTAGACTGGCTGCCAGGACACTGCGTTAACTCTTTGAAAGATGCGGCGCGCGCCCTGGCGAGCGATGTTATTTGTACCTGCTCCCACCCTGCTTTACCTCATCACGACCTCAGTTTGGACCCCCTTGAAGCCCGTACCACCTACAAGCACTGTGCTAGAGCTCGACTCCGCAGCCACATCCCTACCAACGACCACCCTTCACCTCTACGACTGTCACGTGGCATCCAGGTTCTGATCCACAAGGCTCGTGGTAGGGCGGTGCTTACAGAGGACATCCTTTGCAAAGACGCTCCTGCACTACCAAGAAATGGCGGCCAGCCATTCCCCTCACTGGAAATACCGCTAACAGTTCCCCCCCGCCGGCCGCGACACCACCCACGTGCGTGACATGCCCTGCAGGAGACCCACCAACACTGACCATCTGCTCTCGGCGTGCACGGGACTGCACGCAGAGCGCGTCTCTTGAAAAGCAAGCAGCGTCACGTGTTTGCAGGACTGGCTTTACCCGCCCGCAGCCACAGCCAAGCAGGTATTCGCCTCATTAAGGGACTTCGCTCTCGCCACCGGCGTCCATTTATTTGCCCATGTAAGTTTGTTTCGGCTTCCTTCACACAAACCTCCCCATCCGCCTCCACTTAGGCCTATTTGCCATCCGTATGTTAATAAAACTTCTCAAACAAACAAACAAACAAACAAACAAACAAACAAACAAACAAACAAACAAACAAATAAATAAATAAATAAATAAATAAATAAATAAATAAATAAATAAATAAATAAATAAATAAATAAATAAATAAATAAATAAATAAATAAAACACTTGTGCCGTGTCTGGAATCTGAAACTTCGGATTTTTATTTGAATATTTAGAAGTCTGTGTGTGCCATAAGACCGAAGCTCCAATGGGACAGATTATACTTAGGAAACTCGCCCTCGCCATTCTATAAGTGTGGGCACAACCATATATGCGCAAGCATCGATAAACTTAAGCACAAACATTGTACACGTGCCGTAAAAAGTGATTGAAACACGGTCTCGTAACAGGAATTTCTTCCGGAAAGTGCCTGGCTGCATTGGTGTGCGTTGAAAGGAGTCTTCCCTAATAGAAAAACCTCCCTGCAAACCGGTAATGGCTGTCATAAAGGCATAGGACTAATGTTTTATGATATTCACAAATCCTTGTTCCGTTTACTTATCGCGGCACCTGTACAGTCATGTACAGATGAAACGCGCTCACGAAAATATAAACGGGAACACACAAATAGCGCGATTTGTTTCCATGCATGCAGTCAAATTGACGTATGGCTTAATTACAGTAACGAATTGCGGAAATGTGGCTTCCCAAATGTATACCAATAGAATCCCATTATTGAACCTCAACGAACAGCATTTTTCAATTTTGCGGGTTGCGTTTCATATTTTCGTGTTCGCATTGCATTTGTTAATGACTGTACAAATATAGATTGCAACAAGTGCATTCCTATAATTACACACCGAATCGAGCGGCGGCTTCCAAGCGTGCCGATGCACGCAGGAGCCAACTCTCCTCATACACGGCGCTAGGAGCGAGCAGCGGAGCAACACGTAGGGGACAGATCGAAGCCATTCGAAAGCGTAAAGGCACGTCCCAACTTGCGGAAATAAGCGGCGAGAGAATGAAGCCCTTCCAGAACGCAAGGTGGAAGCAAAGCATCCCAGGCGTTTAGTTGGGCAGTGGAGCTGTCGCATTCGGAACCCTTAGGAAGTGCTTATAGGGGTCCTCGAACATTTTAACACGAAAGTGTTTTATTCCGGGGTACACAAAGATGACGAACACCTCAGTCATGCTCATGCTCAGCTGCAAATTTCGCTGCACATTTCACTTTCATGTTTTACCGATTCCTATTACAGAGGAATAAACCACAGTTTTTTTCTTTCTTGTGTGGAAGCGGAATGGAAGGACGCGACTAAATCCCCCTGTTTAGTTGGTATGAGTGTATCGCAGCTATAGGACAGGGAAGCGCAGCGCGAAAAGCGACGTACCAATAGTGTCTCGTCGGCATGTCACCCTCCTTTTCAAGGTCCATGAGCCTGAGCAGGTGGTAGACCAGGTTCTCCGTGTCCGGCAAAAGTCTCAACGCGGCCAACAACCGCAGGTGCTGGCGGGCTGTCAGGTCGGGAGAACATCCCGCTGTGCTGGGCTGCCGAAAAGAGGAAAGAAACAAATCGTAGCGTCCTGGCTTGCTTCGCTGCAGACCATGTCAAAAGCGATAACACACGTGGCGCGTTTACTTGTTCCTTGTATGGGCTGCTGTGCCGCAAATGCTTTCTTGCTGTACGCTGCAGTGGTGCTCTTTTGCAGACTGGGGCATTAGGTCGTCGCTACAGACTGGATTTTAGGCAAATGCCTATTTTGTTCCTTGCGCTCCTATCGCACCGTTTGGATGTATGAGCACGAGTTGGAGGTTAAGAAGGGCTTTCGAGGTGTTTTTATAGTGCCTAAAAATATCTATTATGGTGTTTGTGCCTAAATGCGCATAAATGCCCATAAATACCTATTTTCCAGAATCGGCGCCTGTACAGACAATATTTAGCCCCAATTCTTGCTTTCGGGTGCGGTTTGAGACCATTATTCGTGATTCCGGGCAACATTGGTGTTGTGAACTCTATAGGGCTCAACTGTCCTCTTGTTCAACCCAGTACTCTAGTTCAGCTTCCTCCCGGAAAGCAACAGCTAGCAGCAGCGAAGTGGAACGCTCAGTGACAAGCGGCAAAGTTTTAAATAAAAAGCCTGGAGATGGCGCAGTTTGCTATCGCTTCCACAGTTTTCGCTGCGATTCTGTTCTCCGTACCATCCAAAGAGATTTTTTCAAACATGTGCAGTCGCATCCTCCTTTCTAAAAGCATACTGCAATCCAACTCTATTTTAAACGTACTTGAACGTTCAGTACGCGAGCTACACGAAGACGAAGAAAGAAGACGAGGCAGTGCGGAAACTTGCAACTAAGTTTGTTAGGAAAAACTGTGGTGGTTTCCTCTGTCATAGGAATCGCTAAAACACGAAAGCGAAATGTGCAGTGAAATCTGCAGCTGAGCATGATTTGCGGATCGGCGGTACGTCTTGTGGGTGTGCTTGGCGAGCGACGTCCTGCTGGCGGGTCGCTTCGGCAAAGGGGTACGGGTGTCATATCCGTGACGGTTATGACGTGAGTGAAATCTTGGTGTATCCCGGCATAAAATACTTTCATGTTAAAATATAAAACCCGAAAACGAACAACCCGAAGTAATACGTACTCTTTAGTACTAAAGGTTGCTTCCCCTCAAAAGACCCTGTGTGCAGGGGTGCACCCTTTACAGGCCGATTGCTTCGTTGTACTGGCGTCACTTCCGTGACGGATATGACGTAAGCGATATCTTCATGAAACCCGGAATAAAACACTTTCGTGTAAAAACGCGTTTTTACATACGCCGAATCATCACGTCACCTTACACTATCTTCCACACGACACTACTGGGGAACGTGTTCATTACACTATCTTCCACGTGATACTACTGGGGAATGTGTTCAGATTGTTCAGTCATTACAAAGCATCACCTTGTCTTAAGAAGGACACTTCTTTCTCGGTGAGCGTGAGGGAGGGCAGACTCACACAATCATCGCCGGCACGTGTGATCTCACGTGCCTCTACAATCTCTCGAGTCCGCTGACTCCTGTGTTTGGAGATAATGGCTGCTCTTATCAAACAAAGGCGTACAACCATGGTCACGGCAGTGGGCGGCCAGTTCTGCCGTTACGCACATTGTTGGCGTGCTCACGCAATCGATCGCTGAGGCAACGCCCAGTCTGCTCATTATACTTCTTGCCACGGTTCAATAGGATGTCATAGACTGCGCTCTCACTGCAGTAAACGATCTTGGCCTTGAGTTTAATATCCCATGCACGTTTGACAGTAGTACGATAACTCATCTTGCATAAAGCGACAAGTTTCCGTGGCACTGAAAAGATAACGTTGACATCTGCGTTTTCCCCACACTTTTTAAGACGGTGGGAAACACCGTGCTTGTACGGAATGACCGCATTTTTTTTTTTTTTTGCTGTTTACTTCCTGTTGCCGTTCAGACTTTTCTAATGACTGAAATGTCTGAACACGTTCGACAGTAGTGTCGTGCGGAAGATAGTGTAGGGTAGCGCGATGATTTGGTGTATGTAAAAACTCGCTTCTTCCTAATAAAGTTAGTTGCAAGTTCGCGCATTGTCTCGTCTTCTTTCTTCGTCTTCGTGTAGTTTGCGCATTGAACGTTCAAGTATGATATACCAGTGACCAAAACATATACCTTGTTATATTTTAAACGCAATGGTTTAGCATTTTATTAGCCTTTGTTTGCATATCACTCTTATACTGAAGAGCCAATGGCGAAACATAACTGTACAGCTGCATTTCCACAAGCTCTACGATACGATTTCTTTACCCGCCGCGGTGGCTCAGTGGCTAAGGCGTTGCGCTGCTGAGCACGAGGTCGCGGGTTCGATTCCCGGCCGCGGCGGCCGCTTTTCTGATGGAGGCGAAAAGCAAAAACACCCGTGTGTCCGAGATTTCGGCGCACGTTAAAGATCCCCAGGTGGTCAAAATTAATCCGGAGCCCTCCACTACGGCGCGCCTCATCGCCTGCGTTGCGTCGGCGCGTTAAACCCTACAATCAATCAATCAATCAATAAGATACGATTTTCCATCAAAAACCTGCTCGGCTGCTAAACACGTTGCGAAAAATGCTCTGCAGATATGTGGAAGTTTGTTTGGCAGTGTTGGAACGTCTTGCTTGTACAATTCGGATAATATTTATGAGAAAATTCTAAGTTGTAGCCAACAGTCTTCATGTCAGAGCATGTTAAATTCTAATAAATAATCGTCTTTCTTGTGTTTACTATTTGCGTCCGTTCTTGTCGCGCCGTAATTAAATCGCGTCAGGAGACACAAAGTAGGGCTTTTTTCTGACCCCCCTCTACATTTTTGAATTTACACCCCCAACCAGATGACCCCTCAGGTCGTAGAAAAAGTCTAGTTAATGATGTTTTTCTATTTCTTGAACGTGTGGTTCTTCAAAATTTCGGTGAATAACAAAAGCTACTATCCTCTACCTCATCGTCATCGTCACACCATCATCATCATCATAATCATCATCATCATCACAGAAAGGAGCTGACCCCCCTCAGAAAAACCTAGATCCGCCCCTGCTCTCAAGTAAATTTTTTTTCTGATGCCTGTTTTTCTATGTGATGCTAGAGCAAGCAAACGTGATTATTGAGCATGAAAGCGGGCAGTGCACTTGTTGAATTAAGATAATGTATTTCATTAGTTCAGCTGCAGTGTCATGAAACAATTGAACGGCTATGGCCAACTGTTGGTGCCTTTGTGTCATGATAAACAACATTTTTGGTTTTCCTGTCGTGGATACAGACCGCGCATGTTTTCGTTTTAAATATTTTGCATTCTTGCAAAAATGTATCGTGCTTATATTTGCGACGTTGGGGGCCTAAAACGTTACTTTTCCTGCCTATTTCAGGCGCCTAAAATTCGCTTTTTTATTGCCTAAAAATCCGCGGCCTCTGGGACTCATCGCATTACTTCGGTGGCTTAATTTGTTTGAACTTCGCGCCATCATACGGTTCCTCAGAATTCGCGGACCAAGAATTTATAGGTGTATAGCCCAGTCTGTGTCCCAATCGCCTGCCACAAGTGATATACAGGTTAAATTGAAGTTCAGAATTTAATTTTCTAATATCGCTTCCGACATTTTATTTTCTGCTCTTGGCCAGTTTGGGGTAAACACAGGAAGCCTGTAGGCGACGACTTTTCAGCAAAGTATTACAAGGAAAGCTGCTGGTTTTGAAGTAGTTTCAAAGTTCAACCATACGTTGCAATACATCGCCATGAAATGCTATCATTGAAGTTGTAGCTGCTGCTATTTGCGGCAAGCTTCCGCAATTTTTGTTCGTAGCAGGTGCAAGCTCGTCTACGTTATAACGTCTGCTTTTCTTTCTAATTTTAGTCGCCTGCACGGCTTCGCAGTTTCCTTTTTTATCTGTTTTGTTCTTGTTATTTTTGTAGTAAACTCTTAAGCTTGAGGAAGGCGGACTTTTACCTCACGGATTTGGGTGAATATTTTCAAATTCTAATAAATCTGTCGAATCGTCTTTGTTTCCCTTTTACAGGCCACACATGCCTTATCATTTTGGGTGTACCTTCTGAGAAAACTGATTGTTCTCAAGAGCGTGAAAATCAAAACACTACAGCTTCGAATTATCGTAGATGTTTATATTTCTAATATGGCACTTAGCCTGGTACAACTTTACCGACGTTTATGGCTGCATTTTTTCCTCCCAGGCAATATTTTCCGATTTTTATTGCCTGTTTTCCTTTTGTTGTTGTTTACCGCAGCCACACCGTCTTTCCTTTGTCTCGTATCTCATAAAACGCACTCCGTTTTCTTTTTTTTTTTTGCTGCCATGTACTAAGCCTCCACCCTAGCAAGAGACATTGCCTCTGAAGGGCTGGCTGCTGTTTTTCACAAACCCCTGTTTTAAAATGTAACGAAAACCCAAAGATCATGTGACAGAGAAGTTGCCGTGACGGAGGTAAATACGGAACAAAAAGCGGTAGATATGACGTTGTGCGTAAAAAAATTACGCCCACCTCCCCTCGCGGGAACCCTGGTGTGATGCAACGCATCTCATGGGGGGTTCCATTGGCGTTTTCCATCGTATTGATTACGCTTATAGCAGGGATTCTCACGCGAAGGGGAGGTGGGCGTAACTTTCCATTTTCACCATGCAATGCACATGCAGTACACGTATGCACAGGTACGGTCTTTATTGCAGACGAGAATGAGTGCCTTGTGGTCCGTAAAGTGCACAGTTAAGGGCTGGACGATTGTCGAGTAGTGCGAGAGAGTGCAAGCGTAACGCGGAGACTGAGACCGTCGGAGCGCGGCATGCCGCTTTATATTCACAGCGCCCGAAGGAGAGGAGAGCGCGGAGAGAGAGAGTACTGCACATGCGCAGCGCCGCCCACCGGCGCCTAGCAATGGAGTGAGAGCGCGCTGCACCAACCTGCAGCTGTTTGGGAGAGAGTGTTCGCTATCGGAGAGAGGAGAGGAGGAGAGGCGCAGCTGTGGTCTATTCTGTGCTTTCGCAATTTCAATGCATTGCGTTATCACGAACAGATTGTCATCCAGTCGCCTGTCTTGTCTAAATCCATTCTGCAGTTCCCCAAGTATTTCATTTTCGCAGTGCGCAGTCGACCTGTTCGGACGTGCTTTTCTGGTGCTCCGACAACAGCGTGTTTCTGCAGTGAAGGACAGCGAAACGGCAGAGACAGCGGAGGACAGCCGAAGCTGAGTATTTACCTGCACGGTTTCTTTCTCGTTGTGTCGGGGTTTCAGCCTAGATGGCGCGTAGAAAGCTGGTAAAGTGTAGTAGCTGTCCGCGGCACGTAGACGCAGAGGAGTTTCAGCGGGATGGCGGCGAGGCAGACGAAGGGGCAGGTACGTGTCGGTTATGCGTAGTGGTGTCGCGGCTAGAACGCGTAGAAGCGGATAACTCGGGGTTAGCTAAGCGGGTTGCAGAACTGGAGGCAGCGCTAAGTAACGAACGCGAGGAACGGAGGGCCGTTGAGGGAAAGTTAGAAGCAGCTGAGAGGAAGCTAGAAAGGAGCGTCATTTCGCCAACAAATGACGACCACCTCGGCCCATGCAGCGAAACGGAGGCATGCGCCGAGGGGACACCGGGGGTGGAAGCAACGATAGGCAACAGCTACTCCCACGTGCTGCAAGATAGGACAGCAAAACCAGCCGATAAGCCGGGTACCAGTAAAGAGCGGCACGTGGCAGATGATAGCGTGGTAATCATTGCGGGTGACTCTAACATGAAGAGGAGCGGCGCTGCCATAGTGGAAAGGGTAAAGGGGGATAAGCGTGTGAAGGTGGGGTGTTTCCCAGGTCAAACGATGCAGACGGTGATGACTGCAGCGAAGGGGCAGCTGGCCTTGTCTAGTAAAGCTAGAAACCTTGTGGTGATTGCCGCGGGGCTTAACGATGTTCTAAAGGGAGAGGAGGGTAAACTTGGCCAGGAGATAGCGAAGGGGGTAAAGGACCTGCGGGCGACGGCCCCAAATGTGAGCATTGCTGTCTGCACCGTGCCGGAGGTGATGAAGCAGGGCGTGCACACCGAACGGGTAGTACTCGCTGCTAACAGCGAGATCGTGAGGTGCGGCAGGGAACTTGGGCTTGAAGTGATAGACGTGAACAGGGTAGTGGGCAGCATCGGACATAGGCAAGCTTTTCAGTGGGACGGGATTCACTTCAGCCCCAGGCTAGGAAACGAGGTGGGGTGGCGCTTAGGTGGGAGAGCGGTAGCTTTTTTAGGGGGCCCCGCGCAGCTAAGGAAGGCAAACTAGGAGACAAAGGGGAAGCAAGAGACACATGCACACTCAACGCGGGGAGGCAGCCAGGCCTAGAGCTAAACGGAGAACCTACGGACGTAACTGAGAGCGTTGACAGAAGCCATTTAAGTGGAAACAATGGAGCAAACAACTCTGTAAACGACAAAAACAGACCCCGTAAGCGGAGAGGGAAAAACAAATGCAATAAATATTTAATCAGCTACATAAATATGCAGGGAGGCAGAAAGCCAGATAAGTGGGTGGAAATTCAAAAGCAACTTGAACGGGAAGGAATAGACGTGTACGCTTTAGCCGAGACTCACCTCCGGGACCTAGAAGCCCCACCTATCATAGACAATTATGTCTGGGAAGGTTGCAACAGGACCACAGGAATGAAGAAAGGGGGAGGTGTTGGCATGCTCATTAAACAAGGGACCGACTGGCAGAGAGTGCATGAAAGTTGTAAAGAGCATCTATGGGTTAGAGGCACCATAGAGGGGAAAAAGACATGGTTAGGAGTGGTGTATCTGTGGACCGGAGGTAGTGCTAAGGAAGAAAATGAGGAAATGGTAAACTGTTTGAGAAGGGATATAAACGAGTTCAAAGATTCGGGCGAAATAATCATAGTTGGAGATATGAATGCCCATATAGAAGGTTTGGATGGATACACAGACCACAACGGTTCTCTAGTGATAGATCTATGTCAGGAAAACCGGCTTGTAATAGTAAACACGCAAAGCAAGTGTGACGGACAAATAACGTGGGAAAGCGGTAACAGGCAGTCCAGCATAGACTACGGTTTAGTATCCGAGACAGTATACGGAAGGCTGCGGGAAATGAGGATAGATGAAAATGGAACAGACAGCTTAGGAAGCGACCACAAGCGGTTTAGTTTGCACTTTGGAGGCGCAACCCGGACAAATGCCGAAATATGTACAATAGGAGGAAATAATTTGAATAATGAGCAGTTAAAGATCATCGCTGATAGATTGGAAGATGAAATCAAAAAATACCCATGCAAAAATTGGGATTACGATGAAATAATTGCGTTCATAAAGGGTAAGATTAATGAAGAACAGGAACGAAACCGATGGAAAGGGAAGAGAAAGCCGAGAAGCTGGTGGAATAAGGAAATAAAAGAGGCTATCGACCAGCGAAGAAAGGCGTCGAGAGAACATAGAGAAGCAAAAAGAACTAGTATGGAACCGGAGGTAGTGAAGGAAAAGTGGGATGTCTACCGTGGGAAAAAACTAAAGTGCAGAAAATGGTGCAAGCGAAGATCAAGCAGAAAAGCGAACAATGGATGGCAGAAATACGGAAGAAGGACAAAAGCGCACCCAAGAAGTTTTGGAACCATGTAAAATCACTAAGCTCAAAAAACGATAACCATCAAAATTTTCTGATTGATGAGGAGGGGGAACATTTAGAAGGAGAGCACGCGTTGGCGCATATTCATCGAGTGATTAGTGAGAAGTTTAGGATAATAGTGGTAGGGAAACCGGCACCGATAACATCAGCGCCACAAAAGACTGCGGAAAGGGAAATAAGTTTGAGCAACCTTGATTGGAAAAAAGCAGAGCAAAAGGTTTCCCCTCAGACAGCAGTGGGCCCGGACGGAATACCAATGCAACTGATAAACCTACTTGGACCTAAAAGTAAGGAATCGTTTATGAGGGCAATAGATAAGGTAATAGAAACCAAACATGTACCAGAGGACTGGTTAGAAAGTAGGATGAATTTAATATATAAAGGCAGAGGAGACAAAGCCAGTATTGAGTCATACAGACCACTCACAGTAACGTCAGTGGTGTATAGATTCGTAATGCAGGCGATAAAATCGGAAATTCAAGCATGGATGGAAGAAAATGAAATACTTGGGGAACTGCAGAATGGATTTAGACAAGACAGGCGACTGGATGACAATCTGTTCGTGATAACGCAATGCATTGAAATTGCGAAAGCACAGAATAGACCACTATGGATTACGTTCTTGGACATTAAAGGGGCATATGACAACGTAAACAGAGAACGGCTGTGGAGAATGTTGAAACTCCAGGGATTAGATGACGAGTTAGTACAGTTCCTTATAGCAATCTATAAAGACAATAGACTGCACCTTACTTGGGAAGGACAGAAATGCGCCCGGCAGGTCAACATCCATCGGGGACTGAAACAGGGATGCCCTTTGAGCCCAATACTGTTCATGCTTTACATGGCAGGGTTAGAAAAGAAACGGGAAGAAAGTCAAGTAGGGTTTAGCCTAACCCATATGCTGCAAGGCGAAGTGGTACAACAGCATATTCCGGGAATGTTATACGCAGACGACATTGTTCTTTTAGCTGATAACCAAACCGATATGCAGCGGCTAATAAATATTTGCGGCCAGGAAGCCACTGACCTCGGGTTAAATTTCGGTGCAGAAAAATCAGGAATAATGGTTTTCAATGACGCTACCACCGACGTAGTGTCTATCCAGCAAGGCGAATTACCTAGAGTCAAGGAATATAAATATTTGGGAGTGTGGATAAACGAAGGGGATAGCTACTTAAGTACTCACGAGGAGCAACTTAAGGTTAAGGGAAAGCGAAACGCAGCTATAATGAAGCATAGAGCTCTCTGGGGGTATAACAAATATGAAGTAGTAAGAGGAATGTGGAAAGGAGTAATGGTTCCGGGTCTCACGTTTGCGAATGCTGTACTCTGCTTAAAATCAGACGTTCTATCACGCCTTGAAGTAAACCAGAGAACGGTAGGACGTCTGGCCTTAGGCGCGCATGGAAAAACAACTAACGAAGCAGTTCAGGGAGATATGGGCTGGGCGTCGTTTGAAGTTAGAGAAGCTCAGAGTAAAATATGCTTTGAGATGAGGTTGAGGGCAATGGATCAACGAAGGTGGGCAGCTAAGGTTTTTAGGTACCTATACTTGAAAAGCGTGGACACGCAGTGGTTAAGAAAGACTAGAAGGCTAACGATGAAATACGGAAAGAACAGTGGGGAATCCAAAACAGCCAAGGTAACCAAAAAAGAGGCAAGGCAGATTGAAACGAATAAATGGAGGGAAAAAATGGAAGCCAAAACGTCGTTAGAGATGTACAGGGCTGAGAAGATGAAAATCAGAAAGGAAAATTTCTACGATAATTCCCAGGGCAGTGCTTTGCTTTTTGAGGCTAGAGCAGGTTGCCTGCGAACTAAGAGTTTTGTGGGGAAGTATTCACAAAATGATGGGGTATGCGTGGTCTGCGGAAAAGAAACAGAAACTATGCGGCACATCGTGCTAGAATGTGAGGGTATCCATCCAAATCTACATGAAGGGAATATTGGGCTGTCAGAAGCCCTAGGATTTAAAGGTATCACAGAGGAAGTGAACTTCAAGGCTGTCGAGGGGACGAAAAGAAGATTAGAATGCTGGTGGACGAAAAGCAGAGAGGGGAATATTGCCTAGGACAGTTACCACTTGTAACAGAAAAAAAAAGTATTTTGTGCCTAATAAGCTTTTTGTGCCTGCCCTAAGCAGCGCTAGTATTGAACCAAAAGTGTAAAACATAGGTATATTAGTCTTTTTTGGTAAGATGACATGTCATCACCCCGATACAAAGGGGAAACCAATAGAAATCATCATCATCATCATCATCATCATCATCTGTGCTGACAACGCCGGGCAGACGCAGGAAGGACAGAGGGGCGAGCATGAGATGCGTTGCTTCTAATAAACAAGAAACTACAATTCCGTCTTGCCGCAGACACCATCACTACGGGGGGCATGTCCTGTGTGCTTTCCACACTAACAAAATCTACAGTAAATAAAAAAAAATTAAACCCAGCTTCACCTAGTCTGAAAGCTGGTGAAACAGCAGAGCTGTGTTTCGCTTGCGCCGGCTGGAACATCAACGGGCGCTCGCCCAACAACGGCAGAGCCGTCGGCGCGCAAATTCTGCGGTTCGCGCAAAGGAATGAGCAGCTAAGCGTCAGCAGCGGGTGGCTCCCTTTCCCCTCCCTTCCCTAGCGGGAGGGAGAGAAACCCGTCCTGCGAGACCACCGCGCCCTCTATCTGTGGGTCTGGGAACCGCCGGCGAAGCGGCCCCAGACTTACCGATAGAGGTCGCCGGTGAGTCTGGGAACCTAAGCTAAGAGTTTCGTGACCACCCGCCATCTTGTTATCCGGATTGCTGCGGGAGAGCTGCCCGTCGCGTGTGTAGGAGCCGCGCCGCAACGCTTCCGACGGCGGCCGACGCGCGGTGGGGGCGCTTCGGTCGGCGGCGCCTTACGGGACCTATCGGCGGCTACGGTGCATTCCTGCGATGTCGCGCACGCTGCTGCTGCTGCTGCTGCTCCTGGGCGAGGCGCGGTGCTGCCCCCGTCGGCGGCTTCGGCGCAGCCGTAGCGGGGGCTTCTCTGCGCGGCATGGATAACCAGAGGGACGTCATCACGGCGGCGCGTGGAAAAGGGTCACGCAACTCTTAGCTCCCTGCGGGAGCTATGTACAGGAACTCTATGGGAACCTTCCCCTGCCCCTGCGTGACGCACGACATACAGCAGACGGACAAACAGCAGCTCCGCTGTTAATCGCAGCAGGGCTCCCGCACGCGTTCACTGCAAGACCGCGCGCGTATACCTGGTAGCCGATGAGGGTGGCGGACTCCGAGTCGGGGGCGTGGACGATCTTTATGCCTTCCGTGGGCTGCAGTTCTCCCGAGAGCATGCGGAGCGTCGTGGACTTGCCGGACCCGCTCTGGCCGAGCAGGCCGACGCACTCGCCCTCGCGCACGTGCAGCCAGACGCCGCGAACCGCCACGACGGAGCCGAACGTGCAGCACAGATCCCTTGCCTCCATCACCACCGACTTCTCCTGCACGAGGGGAGACTGAGGCAGAACCCCCCATCATTTTTGGGGTGACCCTTGGTGGGAGGGGGTACATTATCTGCCTAAATACGGTTAGCATTGAATTAGTGCATGGTGATAAAGCTGCAGTAGGGGTCGTTGTCCCCACTTGACCACTGCAGCAGTGTACCTCTGCAGTGGTCACGTCAGGGGCAATGCAGAACTGCTAGCACACGAAAGCTATTAGCATATGGACGCATGGCGATCTTGGGGCGATCATTGCGCTTGGAAGTGCTCTGTTCTGCGCTGGAAGTGCATTACCGGTCGGTGCGTGGCGGATTGTGGCTGACGAATTCCTTTCACCTCCCCCCCCCCTTCCATATCTCGCTCCCCCCCCCCCCCCTATCTCTCCAGTATGTTCAGCCTCCTCATCCCTATGTCCGCCATTCCACTTTCGCCGAGGCATCATGCACAGACGACTGGGCAAGTCTAGACAGGGATAGACAGACGAGTCGCAATGCGGGTGAGTAAGCCGAGAATGCTATCGCATCAAAAGACGTCAAATGCGGCCAGGAAGATTAACATGCGACATTTTTCTCACAAACATTACGAGTGCAGGCAACAGTGCGGCAGCTGAGGTCAACACTGCGTCGCTCTTAGCAGGGTGGCTACAGCTGTGGAAGCCCTATGCGAAGTTAAGTTTCGGCGGGAAATCGATGGCGTCCTTTGGTGGGAGGGAACGCGGATCTTCATCCATGTCCTCATTTATCATGACAGAACCATAAAGCACCGTGACCTTTTACCCAACGTCTGCGAAGGAGCGGATAAGGGCGGTAATTAGCACCCGATAACAATGCGGGACGCCAAGACAGAGAACAGACCTTTGATAACGGCTAACTACGCTTCCAGCTCTAAGTAAAATGGAGGCCAGCGCATGCGTCATCGGCACTGACAACCTGCCAGGTTGGGCTGATTAGCCATTCATAACTTGCCTACTAAAGGATGGCGGAAATGTTGTGCCAGGAAAGCAAGCAATATAATTCTCGGAATGAACGGACTTGTGGTCTGAAAAAGAGGCATCAAAATTTTGATTCGTAAGAAAGGTGTTGCCACAGAGCAAGGATTACCTACATATCAGTTAAAAATGTCGTACGCAAGTTATTTAGGAGAATATTAGTTAACCGCGCAAGTGATGCCCAGGTACGAACAAGTAAATTAACAGGTTTTATGAGGCAAGCATACTAAAATGGATAACTCTGGAGAGTATAGCAAACTTTATTTAAAGACACTTGCACATTACTAAAAATTCTTTGATTCAGTAGAAACTCCAGCAGGGATGGAAGCATTGAGAGTACCTGGAGTGGAGAAGCCTTTGACAACTCCGTTCGGGGACATATGCGAGGGATGCGAGAGTTCGGTACTCCTTCATAAGTAGTAGTTCTTTCTCAAAAATGGTGTCAGACAAGTCGACACGATCTCTCAGAAACTATTTGCAGCCCGCCTGCAGGGGGTTTTGGGACTCTTGATTGGAATAATTCAAGGTTCCAGGTAAATGGGGAATACTTGAACCACTTGACGTTTGCGAATGGCATTGTATCGTCCAGTCACTCGTGTGAAGACTTGTAAGCAATGTTTCTGGAGCCGCACTCGAAAAGCTTTGTTGCAGGGTTATAGATACTGTGAGTAACTCGAGAGTAATGTTAAATAGACATTCAGAAAGCGCCCTCTTCAGCTTACATTAAAAACTATGGTGAGCTGTTACGGGTATTTTGACAAACAATCAGTACATCTGACTTATAGTTGCACGCGTAATTTTTAGTCTTTGACCTCTCCCTTCTTGCGGACTACAGTAGGGACAACAGTCTGCAAAGCTTGTGCTACCTTTGAAAGCTTTAGGCATTGCGAGAATGCGTGATTGTATGTCTTAATTACGTTCCTCAATGTAGCGCTTTTTGAAGGTTTCGTCGTGCATATATACCAACTATCCCAGCTCGCCATTCTGCTGCAGCATATTCCGAGAATGGTGTTTACAAGCTTACCTGTTACGATGTCATCTTCATACTTCAGCACGTGCGCAGTTATTCTATCAACTTCTGCATCTTTTCCGCCCTTCATCTTATCAGATACTCAGCCTCGTCAACACTTCTCCTGGGCCTGGAATTACTGGCTTGCATATCCGTATAGAACCTCTTTCACTATCTCATCCATGTGTACATCGTTCGTTCGTTACCTCTCTCGCCTCTGCATGCACGAATTTTGTCTCTGCGAACAGTAAGCTCCTTGGCTGCTCTTCAACCTCCTCCCCATCTTTAATGCTTTCACAATCTTCGTCATGTTGTATACGAAGGATTATCGCAAACATTGCATATGTTTATCAATTTCGACAACCCCGCCATTTTCTTTTCTTTTTTTCTCACTCGTGTTGTACACTTTAACATTTTTTGCAGCCCTCAAAGAGATATTCCGACGTTTCGAGACCCATTTTAGCGGTTTTCTTGGCCAGTAGCTACTGCTAATTACTTGCGTTGTAATCACGGAGTGAGAAACAAAACAGGATGGCGGATAGATAACATCACAAGCACTTGGCGCTGCAGGTTAAGCTAGCGGCATCTGTTGCGGGAGAATAAACTGCGCGGACATCGTGTCCGGTATTTCGCTGCGCAGCTAAAACGTAGTTTAATCACAGAGTGAATGTGGCTGCAATCATCTCCTTCGCGTCTGCGAATCTCCGAAGTGCGCGGTCGTATTCATTGTGACATCTGCTAACTCACCCACGCCCGCCGCGTTTTTGGTTTGCGATTTTCATTCAGTACGTCTGCTACCCTCGTCCTGGGGCAGTATTCTCGTCTTTTGTCCGTTTTGTGCCCGTTTCAAAAGTGTCCGTTTTGAGCAAGCCCAGATTGGCTAAAAGCGAACGCCCCGATGTGACGCGAGCCGCGGCATCTCGGAGCAGACGATTTGGAGTAGACGATTTTTCGTCGTCTTGTCGTTGGTTCGCTGGCGGAACAATAAACACGTAAAAGACAGTTTAAAATATGTTTATAGTCATTTAAAGTGTGTTTGCAAGACCAGTTGCGCAAAAGTCAACCAAAATCCCGCCTACAACTGAAGTTCGTCACAATAAAACGGTCGCAAAACGGACGTTTTCAAAACGGACAAACACGATTAATCTTTGTCCAACGAGCATACCTTGCTGCCTCGGGAGCTCCCCGGCAAGGGGCTGGCATTGCGGGTTGCCGGGGCGGAGGATGGCGGCGCACGCCTAAGGGGAATGGGCGAGGACGGAGACATGAGGCCGCTGCCTTCGCCGCCGGGCGTGACCGACTTGAGCTCGATTGCGCTGGGCCCCCAGAACGAGTGGCAGGCGCGGTGCGTCACGAAGTGCCAGATGGGAGCCAGCACGCTGGCGCTCACAGCAAGCAGGAGAAGGACGTTCATCCCCACGAGCAGGAGCGCGAGCACGTCCAGCGCGAAGTGCGTGTCACCGAGCAGCAGGTCGGAGAAGCCGGGCACAGGCTGCGAACGAAAGGAGTGCCACGTCAGGCTTGCGCGACTCTTTGGGTCCCTAGTTGAGGCCCACCTTGGTGTTCATCCTCCCCGATGGGTGGATGAAGACTTGATAAACTTGAAATAAAAAGATGAATACTCCCGTGACTAAGCCACGAAAACCTTGCCAGCTACTTCCATGTGCTCTGGCATTTGAGAGATGCGTAGTTGAGAATTGGCCAGGATATCTCTCAACTTGCAATAGCGCTTATGTACAAGGCTAACAGACGTAAGTGTAGGGGGGAACGGTGGCTTCAGGTATCCGGCAAGTGAAAGGAAGATAAAAAAATTAAAGCCGTTCCAATCTATGTGAAAGCTGTCGGAAGTGCAGAGCAGTGAATCGCCATAATGGGCTGCAGTGCCGTTATCCGCTCGCTGCGGCCACCCAATGCATTTCAAATTTCCCGCCTTCACAGTCAAGTAGGGACAACGACCCCTACTGCAGCTTTACCACCGTGCACTAATTCAATGCTAACCGTATTTAGGCAGATAATGTACCCCCTCCCACCAAGGGTCACCCCGAAAATGATGGGGGGTTCTGCCTCAGTCTCCCCTCGTGCAGGAGAAGTCGGTGGTGATGGAGGCAAGGGATCTGTGCCGCACGTTCGGCTCCGTCGTGGCGGTTCGCGGCGTCTGGCTGCACGTGCGCGAGGGCGAGTGCGTCGGCCTGCTCGGCCAGAGCGAGGCCGGCAAGTCCACGACGCTCCGCATGCTCCCGGGAGTACTGCAGCCCACGGAAGGCATAAAGATCGTCCATGCCCCCGATTCGGAGTCCGCCACCCTCATCGGCTACCAGGTATACGCGTTCGGTCTTGCAGTGAACGCGAGCGGCAGCCCTGCTGCGATTAACAGCGGAGCTGTTGTTTGTCCGTCTGCTGTATGTCGTGCGTCACGCAGGGGTAGGGGAAGGTTCCCAGACTCACCGGCGACCTCTATCGGTAAGTCTGGGCCGCTTCGCCGGCGGGTCCCAGACCCACAGATAGGGGACGCGGTGGTCTCGCAGGACGGGTTTCTCTCCCTGCCGCTAGGGAAGGGAGAGGAAAGGGAGCCACCCGCTGCTGACGCTTAGCTGCTCATTCCTTGGCGCGAACCGTAGAATTTGCGCGCCGACGGCTCTGCCGTTTTTGGGATAGCGCCCGTTGATGTTCCAGCCGGCGCAAGCGAAACACAGATCTGCTGTTTCACCAGCTTTCAGACTAGGTGAAACTGGGTTTAATTTTTTTTATTTACTGTAGCTTTTGTTACGAAAGGACATGCCCCCCGTAGTGATGGTGTCTGCGGCAAGACGGAATCGTAGTGTCTTGTTTATTTCTACGCACAACGTCATATCTACCGCTTTCTGTTTCGGATTTACCTCCGTCACGGCAACTTCTCTGTCACATGTTCTTTGGGTTGTCATTACGTTTTGCAACAGGGGTTTGTGAAAAACAGCAGCCAGCCCTTCAGACTGCCCGAAACTACGCCAGCGGGAGTTCTGTTCTTTTTGTGCTTGCTTTAATTTCGTATGCTGGAGCTGTGTTGCGTCATTTCGAAAGCGTAATTTTTTTTTCTTGCGCGTCATTTCGAACGCGCCATTTCTTTCTTGCGTGGCCGCTTTTTTCGCTTACTATCGTAAAAACCAACCCAACGAGTGTTCCTAACTAAATTAACGCAGGAGCTACCGGTTATATACACAGATATTGCCTGAAATGTACCAGCAGTTCTTTTTGCTCTAAACAGCGGGGAGATGCACGAAAAGCGCCAGCGGTTCACGAGGTTCGAACGGTTATGACTATTTAAACCGCGTTGTTTTTGAAGCCTCAGCGTGACCCCTGACGACGGTACATTGCATGGGCTCTACTTGGGTCCGTTATCTCGCTGCGTAGCCTGATTCCGGCAGTCTCATCGACCGTTAGCGAGCTACGACGACAAGGCGAGCCCATCAAGTGCTCCGCACTTAAAATAGGAATACGGACGGATGAATGGACGGATTGTGATGAACCGGTTTCTTAAATTGCCCCTGTGCAAGAGGAGCCGATGGTGGCTTAGGCTAACGCTAGCCTCTTTTCGCGCCGGCTCCCAGTATGGACATTGTTGGGGGAGGTGACGAGACGCCAGTATGGCGCGATGAGCTGTGCATGATCCGTCACAGGACGGACGGACGGACGGACGGACGGACGGATAGATGGATGGATGGATGGATGGATGGATGGATGGATGGATGGATGGATGGATGAACGGACGGACGGACGGACGGACGGACGGACGGACGGACGGACGGACGGACGGACGGATGGATGGATGGATGGATGGATGGATGGATGGATGGATGGATGGATGGATGGATGGACGGACGCACGCGCGCACGCATGCACGGAACGACGGATGGACGGATGGGTGGGTGGGTATAGGTAGCAGGGTAAATATAATGTAGACCAACTCGAAAGGACCAGCCAGTACTATATAGCCTGCCAAAACAATAAAATTTTCATTACTGATAACTTTTTTATGCTTTGGAGGCACTGACACGGACCGAATAAATAAATTTCCGCAGAAAATGTATAAAAAAAACGCCGTATTCTTCAGAGTCCACCACGATTTCACGGTTTATGTATCCGATTTCGCGAGGCAGCCAAGGAGGGAACGCCGAGACTCGCATTTTCCCCAAAAATTTATACAGAAAATGTATAGAAAAACGCCGTATTCTTCACTAAGACCACAACGAGTTCACTGTTTGTCTATCTGCTTTCGCGAAACAGCCAAGGAGGAAACACCGAGACTCGCAGTTTCCCCTTCGACAAGAAAAAAACACCCTTGTATCAATAATTCCCAATGAAGGTATTCCTTCTCTTCCTCCTCACCTTCAAACCAAAGAGGGTGAATGGCGCGGAGAGTATGGGCTGAGGAGAAGGGAAAGAGAAAACCTCCAAACCAAGGAGCATGAAGCGGTAGTGGGGCCGTTACTTCAATTCAACACAAACTCGCCACACCCCATGGGAGCTTGGTTCCCACCGGGAGAAGCTCTCAACTTAGTCGAGTTTGAGAAGAGCGTGAAGGCTGCCGGGCACGACGGTGCTTCCAAGGCGCGTGACGTACGCTTTGCATACAAGAGAGAGAGAGAGAGAGAGAGAGAGAGAGAGAGAGAGAGAGAGAGAGAGAGAGAGAGAGAGAGAGAGAGAGAGAGAGAGAGAGAGAGAGAGAGAGAGAGAGAGAGAGAGAGAGAGAGAGTTTTTGCCAAGTCATAGGCCTAGGTCCATGAAGAAGAAAGTGTATGACAGCTGCATCTTACTGGTACTGACCTACGGGGCAGAAACTTGGAGGCTCACTAAGAGGGTTCAACTTAAATTGAGGACGACTCAGTGAGCAATGGAACGGAAGATGATAAGTGTAACATTAAGGGACGAGAAGAGAGCGGAGTGGGTCAGGGAAGAAACGCGTGTTATGGACATATTAGTAGAAATTAAGAAGAAATAGTGGATCCCTAGAGGAGGCAAGCGGGGCAGAAGGCGACAGAAAGTTAGATGGGCAGATGAGATCAAGTAGTTTGCGGGGATAAATTGGTCGCAGTTAGCACAGGACCGGGGTAATTGGAGATTAATGGGAGATGCCTTTGCCCTGCAGTGGGTGTAGATAGGCTGGTGGTGATGATGATGATGATGAGACCTAGGTCCAGGTGAGCTAAACATGGCAAACTGAGGCATCAGCGTCCACACAGTGGGCAAGAATGCCTTCGGAAATCTTCTGGAAATGAAGACATAGAGCCTCCTGGCTGGCCCGAACGTCTGTTCTGGGCGGAGGAGCCAGCCAGGTCTTTAATCAAGGGATCCTGGATAGAAAGGCGGACAGTCTCGGGGATTGGCAGTCCCAGTAGGAATCAGGAATAGAGGGAATCGCTGCCTCAAGACGGGCACGTTGGGGGCGTAAAATGGGGTGAATGGGAGGTAGTCCATCCTGGAGGAGAAGAACGGTTTGGACGCTACTGAGTCGAGGGTCTGGGGTAGGGTATAGGCATGGCGAGTGAGGGGATAGGAGAACAGGATGAATTTACAAGTCACGTCATCGTGGAGACAAATGGAAGGAGGATTTTAAGGGGTTAGCCTCAGCATAGATGGACTCGGGGATCGATCTCGGGAAAGCGCGTTTACTTTTCCGTTGCCTTCCATATTAAACGTGGATTACATTGCATAAACGAAAAAAGAAAACGTCCAGGCGTCGCAAGGACCGAACACACTTGTGAAGCAACGTCGTGGAATCAGCCAAGGGCCCAAACGAACATGTCGTGAGCGGGCATGTGCTCCAACGTGGAGACAGGCCACCACTTCAACATGCACTTCACAAAGACCCGTTCAGGACCATGTGTAGCGCCTGCAACGAGCTCTTGTTCCTCATGATTCAAGGAGTCATTGTCGTAATCCAACAATTGTTCGCATTGTTGCTTAAAACCTAAACCTAGCCAGCATGCAACAAGCTTAATGCAGACAAGGACCGCGGATGAACACTTAACAGCTGAATACCCCAGTGCTGGTCGCATTTCATAGCCTTTGTGTACTCACGTGTGCTTATCTTGAGCCCCTAGTATCACGTCTCGTATACAAGAAGTACAGTGCACAATACGCCCACACGATCCCATCGACCTCTTCCAGGCTTACCTTCCCGATGTCGTGGTCGCAGCAGACGGCTAGGGACTCGAGCGCGGTCGGCGAGAACAGCAACCGCTGCCTCAGCTGGTCGCACAGGCCGGTCCTGTTCTCCAGGGGAAGCTCGCACAGCTGCCCGAGGGCCTGCAGCCGCAGAAGTCGGACCAGACCCGAGCTGAGCGCGGCCGAAGGCACCACGCGCGAAGCCGCTGTGATGGAGCGGCCCATGGGCGCCGCGCTTGGACCCTCCGCATCCCAGATGAGTTCCAGCACCGTTGGCCCCACACCTGCAAAGCATGCGTGAGGCCGCATGCAGTACCCGCTAGCCATGCGCAGAACGGGCTTGCGCGTGACTATCTGGGGAAGAGCTGCTTGAGGCGTGCAGCCGATATCCATTATTATGGCATCCCTTCCCACCCAGGCCTATAGCTTGCTGATGGCGACTGCGCCTTTCCCGTCGCCCAGAATCTAGAAGTGTCGCGGAGGAGAAAAACGGAGCGGGGACGAGGGGTTACTTCATCCTACTTACAGGAGGCAGAACCCTGATGTCGCTTCCTCCATCGCAGCTGCATCCCAACAATCAGTGTAACGCTTTCACGGCTAATTTGGGAGTGTAAAAAGGCGCAGAGAGCTTTCAAAAACTCGTCCAGCTGTTCATCTTCCCTGACCAATCCCCCTGACTTGGTATGTTGAGGTTGTGTGTGAGTATGTTGTCGTCGCAGCCAACTGAGAATTGTTGAATTGGCCTTCAGCTTCTGGAGGCTGTTGTCATCGTCACTGGCCGATCCTCTTCAGTGGGATGTGACAAAGACCACCACAAACTTCTGAACTGCGCACTGAAAAGCTTCGAACAATTGGCCTCTACAACGACTCCAACACCACGATGACTTTCATCTGCTTTTTCACAATTACGCAGTTTAGAGTAAAGTTGTAAGTATTGTGGAATTCCTGCCTGCTTCCATGCGTGGGCTCCATCGGCAGGGAAGCCGACAGCCCCGTGTTTGCGAGCTAGAATAAAACTCCAGCCCTTCCAAGCGCAAATTGCTAGGGTGCCTCGATGCCAGCGCCGTACGGCAGACGCGCGCAAATCGAGGCACCCTACAAATTATAAACAGGCGTAGTTTGTTTTGTGCATAGATGCGTCGACTGACGTACAACCACCACAGCTTCGCTGCTCGTACCTCTTCTCAGACGGAAGAAGGTGAAATATTATTTCCCCTTTCAGTTTAAGGTATGTGGAATTTCATGGCCATCCGCTGTTGACAACGCCATGTTTTTCGCCCTATTGGGCACATAATGCTTTCGCATTAAGAGGTCTGCACTGCGTCAGAGAGCGCGGTATTGTGTTTCAGCTTGTAAGCCCACCCAGTGCGTCACCTGCGGGGAAGTTCCCGCCCCAAAAAACTGGGCGCGCGCCGCACACTTCATCGCACCATCCACAGATGGAAAACAAGAGCCGAATTTATAGGCGCCGAACAGCGCCCCTTACACGGATCCCGCGCACCCAGCGCCCCCTTCGGCAGGTATGCGCAACGCTGGGTCGGTCCCCGCATGCCGGTACGTTCCTGACTAGGCGTATCGTAATAAATTACGGAATATTCATGTTCGGGTATTTTTTTTCTCTCCACGCCAACGGGTCCGGCGTGAGACCTCTCTTAGAAAGAAATAGTAACGCTTTTATTACCGTCAATACCTTTGCAGCAACTCACGGGAGAAAAACTTAGTTCCCTGATGACACCCCTCACTGCTCCGGAGTGACCGGAATCACAACGGATGGGATAAATAAGTTTGTCCTCCTCCTCCTCCTCCCCGAGCGCGAAAATTTCGTCTTGCGTTCATATATTCCCAACTTTTATTGCGGAACGTCTTCTCTCTATTCTTTGCTTTTCATGGGCTTAGACAACTATTTCATTGTTTCTTTTGCAGGAAGAGGCGGTAATTTTATGATATCCAATAGCTCGCGAAACATTTGGGAACGTTAACTTCTATAAGTGTCCGCCCCATATGTGTTTATATGTATTTAATACGGCGATATAAGCACGTTAAATATTAGATGAAGCAGAGTAGAACCGCTGGGTGATAGACTACGCTGCTATAACTGTGTTTGGGGGCTCTCTTCGTTACCAACTTTAATGCGCATATATGTGTATTTACCACCTGCTGCAGTATACTAACAAGCTGCTCGTACACCACGGCAGTATGTAATCCGCTAGCTTAGTGTGGGCTTTTCAATATTCAGTAACTATGCTTCGTACGTGCGAAAAAAAGAGAAGAATCTTCGGGAGAATCCCAAGCCTTCAACACACGCTTCCCAGTTGTATCAACTTACGGCTAGGCAGCAAGGCGAAAGCATTTTATCGGCGTCCCGTTTTATTTGGAGGCTTATCCTAACTATAAAAAAATTCTGCGTGACTTTGTCGCAGTATGCACTAGATATACACACAAATAACGTTATGACACACGTTTTTGCAAAGTTGCGTTCACGGGCGCTGAAGGCGGTGTGCGCGGCGGGACCGACCCAGAGTTGCGCGGGTCTGCCGTGGCTGGCGCTGCGCTCGCCCGGCAAACTTCGCTGTCCCTCTTGAGCCGCTCAACCAGAAGTTGCCGTCCCTACTGGGACGCACTCCTGCTTCGCTCACGGTGGCCTTCGAATTCTTGACGAAAGACTGTACGGTCATGGACAAATCAAATGCGATCGCGAAAATATGAACCAGAAGACGCTAAATTCAGAAATACTGTTCATAGAGGATCAATAATGGCACGCTATTGGTATATTTGGAAAGCCACATTTCCCAACTTAGTTTTTGTAATAATTAGGCCACGCGTCATTTTTGATTTGCATGGAAAGAAATTGCGGTATCTGTGTGTTCTGGTTCATGTCTTCGTGTACACGTCACATTTGTCCGTGAGCGTACATTCGTAAAGAACACTTCATCCGACGGAATTATGGAAAAAGGGAAAAGGATGGTCAGGAGAGAGTGGTTGCAGGTTACTTAGCCTGCTATTCTGAGTCCTTCTCTTACTCGAGCCTCCAGTCGAGGAGATCCTTGAAATCAACTTTCCCGTGCATAGACATTGCGGTATCCTCCCCTCAGCCGAGTGGAGGGAGTAAATGGAGTGGAGGATGGACTCAGAATATGGCCCTTAGTCACTGAGCTCTGAGAAGGGAAGAAATTTATCAGCGGGAACTTGTTCTCCCGAATGATTTTGGAATATATTTGGCGCCATCCCCCTCCGGAACTCTTGTTCCTGCGCGCGAACGTTGCCCGCAACTTAGCCGCTTACTGAAGACGATGCTCAGAAAGGTAACGGTGACTTGGCTGCGAAACGGAAACAGCTTGCCGATGAGATGCACCACCGGAATCAGCGCCAAGCCGTAGATCAGGAACAGTGCAAGCGAAGTCGCTGGCAAAAGGCAGAAAAGCGACACATTATATTTTTTTGTAATAAGCAATGGAATGGTCCACATAGCGCACATTAGCTGAGAAGTCAAGCATCGTAGGAAACAGTAAAATTAAATTTTTTAATAAATCTGTTTTCAGACAATCAAAACTCGAACTCAATAAAATGCGAATTTAGTGTCATCAGTGCACGTGGCACTTCAAGAATGACCTCACCATAACTTTTGCGAGATAACAAAGCCAGATGTGCTCAAATCGCAGCGAGTTATCGTCACTCACAGCGTCCCTAAAAGAATCTTTGACAGCTTACGAGGCCCATCATTCTTTCACTCTTCACATATTTACGCTCACTGCCGCTATTTTGATACAGTCACAATTTCGGAGAGGGAAAAAAACAAAACAAGACGGTCTGATGAAGACTCGTTCTGGGATCCCGCCTCATTCGCTCCGATTGCGCCAAAAGCGGGCTCGAAGGGATCACGCAAATTCTCCCGTACCTGTGTGCATCGGACTGCTTCAGAAGATGATTGCTGATTGCTATTGGTTTCCCCTTTGTATTGGGTGATGACGTGTCATCTTACCAAAAAGAACTAATATACCTATGTTTTGTACTTTTGGTTTAGTACTATCGCTGCTTAGGGCAGGTACAAAAAACGTATTAGGCACAAAATACCTTTTTTTCCTGTTATAGGTGGTAACTGTCCTAGGTAATATTCCCCTCTCTGCTTTTCGTCCACCGGCATTCTAATTTTTTTTTTCGTCTACTCGACAGCCTTGAAGTTAACTGCCTCTGTGCTACCCTTGGATCCTAGGGCTTCTGGAAGCCGAATATTTCCCTCATATAGATTTGGATGGATACCTTCGCATTCTAACACTATGTCCGCATAGTTTGTTTCTTTTGCGCCTATCGTCTATCTTTCTGCGCCTATCGCCCTTTCCCGAGCCGGGGCGGCGTCCCTTCCTTCTCTCACGGCGTTGCTAATCGCGGAGGCCGTACACATACATGCACACAAACACCCGCTCGCCGGACGCACACAAGACCCTACACTACGCAGGCGGGGCGTGTCCTCTCTCTTCTCAGCTGTACTACCGCTCGTTCGCCCTTGCTCCACAGTACGCGCCAAGTCCCAAATGCTCCAGAAACGCGCACAGATTTCTCGTGGTCACCTTCCTAGTGCTCGAGCACAACCGTGTGCCCAGCAGCGTAAACCCACCGAGGAAGAGGGCGCCCCTGCCGAAGAAGATATAGACGAAGGCTGGCGCCAGGGCGGGCACGTAGAAGGTCAGGTATGGGGCGATGAAGTCCCACAAGAAGTGGGAGAGCCAGTACCAGCAGCCGCCGAGGCCGGTCATCGCCTGGAGAAGCTCCAGGCCCGACAGCGCCTCGCTGCGCGCCAGGGCACCCAGCGAGACGGTCAGCGACGCCAGAAGCACGGAGAGGACCAGCACGGCGCCGAACGCGTGCACGTCGTTGAAGGCGCGCTCGAGGACCTGCTCCGCGCTGGCCGCCCACCGCGCTCGGGGAAGGGGTCCCGCCCGGGCGCGAATCCGAGCGCCGGCCACCCGCGACACGTTGGCCAGCTGGGCCGCGTGCAGCAAGGTGAGCGCCGCGCCGCTGGACGCCCAGCGCTCGCCCGACCACCACAGGGTCACCCAGCTGCTGGCGCCTGCATGCGAGAGTCGCCCCAAACAGCACCGAAGGCACGACGGGGTTGTGAGTGCTAGGCCAACCCTCAGCTGTGCTGATGATCGCCCAGATGAACGAGTTACAGTGAAAGAACAGGAGCTGCTTGTCGTCGCCACTAGGAGCACAGTGGCGACGACAAGCACCATCTTGGGACTAAGCGCTCTCGATTTTCGGTGCAGGTGCCAGTCTGCGCAGCTGTACTCAGCTCTACAAGACTGCTAAATCAACCATGCGTTCCACAAGGAAACTGCGTGACGGGTTTTTTCAACGACAGTCGGCGGAACTTGACATCTGCGCAGATCATCGGCGCCAGAGTCACTGAAGCAAGCTATAAAAGAACAAGGAACATCTCTGACAAGCACACTTGGCAGTGGCGACCACAAGCAGCAACTTGGGACTAAGCGCTCTCAATTTCGGTGCAGGTTAGTGTCTGGCAAAGCGTTGCTGCATGATCTTGTTTTTGACGTCGTCGCCTCTGCCAAGCTTCTTGTAGAGCGCTTATTTTTGGCGTTCTGTGAAATCTTATGCTGTACATGTGAAAAATTACCAAAGACATAGCAAAAATGAAGGAAGAGATACGGGTGGAAGTTGAACAGGAACTTCTAGCTGAGATAGAGGCATCACGTGAGGCATTTGAGAGAGAGATGCGAAATGAATTACGCGACCTTCGAAACGAACAAAGAGGCATTGTTCAATGCTTGTAACACTCTCAGACTGACATTCATGACTTGAAGAAACGGCTAGAAGTTGGACTTGCAAAGAATGGAAAACTAAGGAGCGAAATGATGACCTCGGTGCAAAATGTCAAGTTCTTGAAGACAGGGTAGTTGATCTGCAGAAGAGAGTCCTTCAAATCGAGCAATATTCTAGGAATTGCAATCTTGAGATACAGGGTGTTGAAAAGCAAGAAAACGAAAATGTTATCGAGATTGTCTCTAAGCTTGGTAAGGTCTTCAGTGAACCCATTTCTCAGGGTGACATATTAGCCTGCCACTGCGTTCCGACACGAAATTCTGACAAATCGAACATTGTTGTACAATTCAGATCTCGCGATAAACGTGAACGTGCTATAAAAAGGCAAAAAGAATGAGGTTGGCAAACGAAGACATGGGATATGAAAGCACATTGCCTATCTATGTTCATGAACATCTGTGTCCGACCCTGAAGCGTTTGCTTGGCATGGCTGTCAAGAAAAAGCACGACCACAAGTAGAAATCAGTGTGGTCCTTCAAGGGCAAGATGTACGCAAAGAAAACTGAAACTTCGCCAATGATCCATGTAGCCGACGAAAATACAGTAAAGTCAATCCGAAACCGCTTTACCGCAGTAATAATGGATCAGCCGGCTTACCGACAGTTCGTCTTGCCAGAATGTTTCGGGTATCAAAATTTAAAACAGCATTCCGTAATACACTTCAATGTACGCTCCGCTACTAACAAAAAAGAAGAAATTTACCATTTTTTAAGCCAGTTTTCCTTCCGATATAATGTTGTCATGATTACTGAGACGTGGTACAGTGACGGTTGTCAAATGCTTCAGCTTCCAGATTACAATGACTTCTTTATAAACCGTCCCGATCGGCGAGGAGGGGGAGTCGCTATTTACGTAGAAGAAAACATGCACTGTGAATTCGTTTCGAAATTTTCAGTAGTCTCAAATGACTACGAGGTATTGGCACTCAAATACGACAAAGACATCATGGTTGCTGTATACCGGCCACCAGAAGGCAATATCTCACAATTTCTGCATTTCTTCGAAAATATCTTAGACCACGTGTCCAACAATGGTTTTCGCCTTGTTTGTGCCGGTGACTTCAATATAAACGTCTTAGAAGATACTGCAATATTCACCGACGTTTGCACTACACTTAGTTGAGTTGGATTTCTAAACCTAATCAAAACACGTATACGCGCGTCACAGCAACCAGTACGTCTGCCTTTGACCTGTTGATTACAAACGTTGAAACTAGTTTTTTTCTGCCGGTACTATCGCATCAAGCCTACGTGATCATTGTCCAGTTTTTATGATATATAATAACAAAACAAAAAAACAAGAAGCATCACTTTGAGGCTAACAAGACCCAGGTTGTGTCTGCGGCGGCTTTAGAATCGTTTAAATGCGAAATAAGCGCTTGTGACTGGTCCTTTGTATATGATATAAATTCGGTAAATGACGTTTATTCCGAGTTTATGAAAACGTTTCTCGCCATTTACACTTGGCACTTTCCGTTCACAACCTGCACGCAATTCAAGAAAATGAGAAAGCCTTGGGTAAGCGTGCTCACACGAAAATGATCAAACGAAAAAACAAACTGCATCATCCATTCTTGCGAACAGGACTGCCGACGATGCTGCAGGAATTCAAGAAGCAGCGTAATCTACCCAACAAAGAACTAAGGCGAGCAAAGGCTGCTTATTGTCATTCCGTGTTCGCAGATATTGATAACAGGCACCCGGATACTGCGTGGAAAGCTATAAACCACGTTTTGGGGCGGGGACGAAATCATTTCACACCCGACAAAATCCCTGAACGGAAACCGTGCTACTCACACTTAAAGAACACATAATAGATAATATTGAGGAAAAACTGTACACTTTAGGTCTCTTTATTGACTTCAGTCGAGCTTTTGATTTCCTGAAGCATGCTATCCTAATAAAAAAATTATGTACATGTGGTATTCGGGGAAAGGCTTCGGACTTGCTAAACTCATACTTACACAACCGTCAGCAATGCATGTACCTAGACATCCACAAGTCACCGTTTCTTTCTATTGCAAAAGGGCGTACCGCAAGGAAGCATTTTGGGAACCTTGCTCTTTAACGTCTATATCAACGATATCACAAAAATAGACCCAACCGTAAAATTTATTATGTACGCAGACGACAGACAACTCGCCCAACTTTCAACCCTTTTGACAGCACTATACTTATTTCCGGTACTGATGCCAGCGATTTCATTGCAAAATGTAACGACGTGCTTCGGAAGCTATCCGTTTCGTCGCAGTCGAATCAAATTAGCATTAGTTCCAATAAGACTAAAGTAGTTATCTTTAGGTCTAAAAATAAAGCACTTAACCTGCAAAGTAACATAATTTATGAGGATAAAGTTATTGACATAGTAGACGAACACAAGGTTCTAGGCGTTACATTTTCTGCACCCCTAGGTTGGGACACACACATTGTTAACCTTTGTAATAAACTGTCCTCAGTCACCGGAGTATTATCGCGATGCCGGGATTTTCTTCCGGCACAGGTCAAACTGCAAATTTACAACGCATTATTTTCATCGCATGTTAACTATTGTAGTCGTGTGGGTTACGACAAATAAAAAAATGAAATAAAAATTCTGCGGTTGCAAAAGAGAATGCTCCGAAACATCGCCAATATTCCGTATCTGGCATCAACACAAAATGCTTTCCCAAAATATAGCATCGTCAAAGTAAACCACTCGTACAGGTTTCGTAATTTAAGTGCATTTGTTTCTGCATCAAACGCACTAAAAAGCGTTTTAATATCACTCTAATCCCTAACAGCAAGGGATGCTGATTCACGCACGCGCAGCACAGAACAATGGGTATACTGCGCGATTCCGCATTAATTATAAATATCAGGCTCTGCGCTTCAACATTCCCACCATTTAAATGAACATAGACATACACATTGAATTTCCCGCAAACAGTTCCGGCAATACTTCATAAACTTGTAGTTTCCATCACTGTTACAATCATTGCTGCTGTTTTGTATTTATGTGCTATTGGTGTTGTTCCGTGTCTTCCTGTGTATAGAGCTGTCTTTTTGTGTTAATTTGTACGAACTGTGAATTTTGAAACCGTAGATCTTGTATAACTTTTCGAATTCAGCTTATTGTGAACTACGTACCAAGGATGTACTCTTTCATTTGCTTTCGTTATGAGTGATTTTTTTTTCCTTTCTTGAACCCTGCCAAGTGAGGGTTTCCCAGCCACTGTCAAGCTGTCTTCAGCAGCTTGTAGCCCGTACGACCTTCCAGCTTTTTCTGGAGAAAAAGATTATTATTATTATTATTATTATTATTATTCAAGCAACGCAAAACCAGGAAATGTAAAAACCAAAAAAACAAGAACATGATTTGCCTAAAATAAATACGGCACATAAATTTGCAATGACATAAAGGCACTTAAGCTACAACCGTTTTCAAGTCGTTTGAGAACAAAGAAAAAGAGCTCTGGAAAATATCAAGACGATCAGAATATTCATTATATGCACATTGTATTCGTCCATCTGCAGAATACAATGTGCATATAATGAATATTCTGATCGTCTTGATATTTTCCAGAGCTCTTTTTCTTTGTTCTCAAACGACTTGAAAACTGTTGTAGCTTAAGTGCCTTTATGTCATTGCAAATTTATGTGCCGTATTTATTTTAGGCAAATCATGTTCTTGTTTTTTTGGTTTTTACATTTCCTGGTTTTGCGTTGCTTGAATTTCTGTAGGTTTGAGTGCCAGTGCTTGTAATGCTGAGCTTCTTTCAAAGTTGAAACTTCCGAACATTTTGTTATGAAACCTTCGTTTTATGCGTATAACTTATCTGTGTCATGTTCAGTGAATATTTCCTGTTTTTCACGTGCCTTGAACATTTCGCTGTCCGAGTGTCATGGCTTGCAACGCTAGGTCTCCTGTTTCTTTTCTTTTCTTTTTTTTTTTTTGCTGTTTTGCTTTCTGAGATTACTGTAACTATCTTTACTTTATTGTTTCTTTCATGCATACGGTTTTGGGTGTTGTGTTGTCTTGATTTTAGTTTGTTTTTATGTATGTTTTGTATATGGTGTACCAGTACCAAGACCCTAGGGTTGTTCCTGGGCACCGAAAATAAAGGTTGATTGATTGATTGATTGATTGATTGATTGATTGATTATTATTATTATTATTATTATTATTATTATTATTACTAATGAATTGAAAACTGTTGTAGCTTAAGTGCCTTTATGTCATTTATGTGTCGTATTTCTGTTCCGTATTTATTTTATGCAAATCATCATCTTGCTTGTTTGTTTTCCCTTTTCCTGATTTTGTGTTGCTTGAATTTCTGTCGGTTTAGGTGTCAGTGCTTGTAACGCTGAACTTCGTTTTTCCATTTTGAAACTTCCTAACATTTTGTTACAAAACCTTTGTTTTATGTGTATAATCTATCTCCGTCATGTGCATTGAGTATTTGCTTGTGTATTTTCAATTTTTCACGTGCCTTCAACGTTTTGCTGGCCGGGTGTCATGGCTTCTAACACTAGGCTTCCTTTTTTTTTTTTGCTGTTTTGCTTTCTGGGATCTCTAACTATTTTTATCTTATTGTTTCTTTCATATATATGGTTTTCTGTGTTGTGTTGTCTTGATTCTAGTTTGTTTTTATGAATGCTTGTATATGGTGTACCAGTACCAAGACCCTAGGGTTGTTCCTGGGCACCAAAAATAAAGGTTGATTGATTGATTGATTGATTATTATTATTATTATTATTATTATGGAAAGCCCTGATTGATTGATTGATTGATTGATTGATTGATTATTATTATTATTATTATTATTATTATTATTATTATTATTATTATTATTATTATTATTATTATTATTATTATTATTATTATTATTATTATTATTATTATTATTATTATTATTATTATTATTATTATTATTATTATTATTATTATTATTATTATTATTCAAGCGACTGAAAACGAGGCATGACTCGTACGCTTCCTTCTACGTCGCCGTGGACGACGTGTGTTTCGAGAAACTGAGAGACCCTGCGCTTTGGCCGCGGCACTGCCTGTTTAAACCCTTCCGCGGTGAGTTGTGTGAACAAATGATCTATGTCGAGGAACACCGTTTCGATGGCGAGTAACTGCAGTTTTGATTTTTTCTACCAAAATGTCCGTGGGCTACGTACTAAATCTGCCGAATTTTTTTCTAATGTAGTTTCTTCTTGCTTTCCAGTAATAATTCTTACAGAAACCTGGCTGTGCCCGGAAATTAGCTCTAATTCCTTCTTTCCCCCAAACTACCAAGTCTTTCGGCATGACCGCGACCCTTCGTGCGGCAAACAACGGGGAGGTGGCGTTTTGGTTGCCCTACACGATTCGATTAAATGTAAACGGCGCCTGGACCTTGAATTGGAAACTGAGTCTATCTGGTTAGAGGTGCTTTGCTCTCGGGGCAAACGCCTCTTACTATGTACTTACTACATACCACCCGAGACAAGTGCCACTGACTTCAAACATGCCCTAAATTCAATAGAGATTGTTGTAACCTCTCACAGTGATCACGATTTTCTAATAACTGGTGACTTTAACGCACCCGGCATTACATGGGAAACTCAGTTGGTTGATCGGGCGTCCCATCCGATATCACAGAAGTGTGAAATTTTGCTAGATTTTATTTCTTTCATTTCGTTACAGCAATGCAACTTCATTAGGAATCGGTGTGGAAACGTTTTGGACTTGTCTTTTACTAACATGGAACACGTTGAGGTGTCGCGTAGTTATATTGACCTCGTAAAACCAGACAGGTTTCACCCCCCATTACTCATTTCAATTTCTAACGTATCCCTTGCCCACCACAGTCCTCCCATCAACCCACCAGGCGTCCGTGGTTACAACTTCGCTCGTGGGGACTATATTGGCTTGTTTCACTTCCTTGCTGAGACGGATTGGTCACCATTGGACACTCTCAATGACGTAGACGAAATGACTGATTTTTTCACCGAAGTACTTCACGATGGCTTAAGCAGATTTGTACCCAAAAAAACTAAAAAAAGTAGCAATTATCCGTACTGGTTTTCATCTGAACTAAGAAAGGCCCTTGGTAGAAAGAATCGAGCTCACAAACAAGCAAAAAAAACTGGCCAAGAGAGGTGGCAGAGCGAGTTTCGTCAACTCAGGTCGCATTGTAAAAATCTGCTTAAGCGCGATAGGTCCAGTTATATAGCCGCGGTTGAAGCCGATGCGCCGCGCAATGCTAAAGCTTTCTGGGGTCATGTCCGTGCACAAACTTCCAAAAACAACCCTGGAGATATTAACCTCATTGACAAGAGGGGTGACAGCATTCCTGACGTTCCTAATGCTTTTGCTCAACAATTCAGTTCAGTATTCGGCAAGAAAAGTGCAGCCTGCCCCCCTCAAGTGTTTCCGGGGTATGATAAAAGCTCAGAATGTTTTATTTCGGAAAGTCTTGTATCAAGAGCTCTAAAGCGAGTTAAGCCCTCATTTTCGTGCGGCCCTGATGGCATTCCTTCGGCGGTACTGAAGGCGTTTGGGGATCTTCTTGTTCCGGTCTTGGCGCGATTATTTCGAACGTCACTCAATACCGGCAAGTTCCCTACTCGTTGGAAGACTGCGCGGGTTGTTCCTATATTTAAGTCAGGGTCAAAGTTAGACCCCACAAACTACCGCCCGATTTCTATTCTCTGCGCTGCTTCAAAACTCTTTGAGACTGTACTACATACAGTACTCTCTTTCAGCGTAAAAACTATATTATTACCTCAGCAACACGGCTTTTTCGCTGGGAGATCGACCACCACTAATCTCGTCAACTTCATGCTGCATGCTTCGGAAGCTGTGCAAGGGAGAGGTCAACTTGATGTAGTCTACTTTGATTTAAGCAAGGCTTTTGATGTCGTCTGCCACGAGCTCTTAGCCAAAAAACTATCTGAGCTTGATATACAACCAACCCTGATGTCTCTTATATGCAATTATCTATGTGATAGGTCATGTTTCGTGCATGTAAATGGACATTCTTCTCTTTCCTATGAGGTCACCAGTGGTGTCCCTCAGGGCTCAGTTCTCGGGCCACTTCTCTTCTCAATCTTTATAAATGATGTCGCGACAATATTTAATGATTGTAATTTTCTTTTATATGCCGATGATGTAAAAATATTTAAATCTGTTTCCAACTCTGCCAGCTGTTCCGCTCTCCAGAGAGCAATCTCGTCCTTCTCGCATTGGTGCTCATGCAACAAACTCCTCATTAATACATCTAAAACTAAGGTAATGACATACACAAGAAAGACTGACAACATCTTGTTTCCCTACAACATCAACGGTGAATTACTCCCACGTGTGGTAGAGGTTAATGACCTAGGCGTCACTTTCGACAGTAAACTGAGCTTCTCTCCACATATTCAGGTAATTACTCGTAGAGCTCTTCGATCGCTTGGCGTTGTCTGTCGCGTGTCCAAGGAGTTCAAGGAGCCGATTTCTCTTCTCAAGCTCTACACAACTATATGTCGTCCTCAGCTTGAATATGCATCTGTTGTCTGGAACAGCACGAGTAAAACAAACCGTAAGCTTGTAGAAAGAGTCCAAAATAAGTTCATATCTATCTTCAACCATCGCTTTGGCGATAGTAGTAATTATAACCCTGGATCGCCCTCTTCATTGACGCTATCATGCTTAACTTCCAGGCGGAACAAGGCTGATATTCTCTTCCTCTTTAAAATTATGCACGGCATAGTGTCTTGTGGTGAGCTGCTACAACATGTCCGTCTTTATGTGCCGCAAAAGTGGACCAGGAAACATGATACCTTTTGCAACTCCAATTGTCTGCGTGTCTTGTGCCCTGTGTGCCGACTGCAATGCACGTACAATCGGTACTCGGATTACCTTGATATATTTAATGATTGTCCTACTCTGTTTCGCAAACATGTCTGTGAGTTTGTATTGGCGTAACTGCCAACTTTTCTTATTCTGCATTTGTCTTTTATCATTGAGTTCATGCACTTGAATGACTTTCATTCCGTAACTTCAACATAAGCTATGCTTTCGTTTTTTTTTCGTATTTTATTTTGTATTTGAGAGATGTGTACATTATGTTTCGTGTGTTTCTGTTTCCGTGCGCCAGCACAAAGGCCCCCCCCGGCTGTTCCTGGGCACGCAAATAAATGATTGATTGATTGATTGATTGATTGATTGATTGATTATTATTATTATTATTATTATTATTATTAACTCAAAAGTAATGTCGTTACATTTCAAAGGAAATCGTAATGCGATTACTTTTCAGGGCCGGTCATTTGGGACGTAATTGGGTTTCGATCACGTTTTCGAAAATTATTTGTGATTTGAGCGCAGGAGTATCATCGACATGTCTCCCGGTATACCTGGAGCGGCGTTGGCGGCGTGGAGCTCGATGCCCAGTCCCTGGCGGCGCCATTCGCCCACGGGTAGCGACCGGAGGAACTCGCCCGGCTCCTCTTGCAGCGGCAGCAGGTGCTTGACGCCGCTCTCCTCGAGCAGGGAGCGCAGCACGATGCCAGCGAAGACGGGGCTCGCGGGCCAGTCCCGCACGAAGGCGCCCAGGCCCACGCTGCGCGCGTCCAGCTTCACCAGGGAACCCGAGGCCGCGTGCGCGCCCAGCGACGGGGCCCGGCCCACGAGGAACAAGTGGAGAAGGAAGAACAACGCGCCGCACGTGATAGCGTCGCGCCCGAACTTGCTCACGTGCGCCCTGAACAGCAGCATGTTCTTGAGTGACAGGGCGGAGAAGCGCCGCCTCGCCGACCACCACGTTGAGAGATTAGAGACTCGATTCTGGTGCTGGCTCAGGGCTGCGCGAGTCAGGGGAATCTTTGAACATGGCACCCCGAAATGGCCCACGAATTGTGCCAAAAAAATGCCTGACTGCTCAAAGAGTACAAAACGGCTGAATGAACACTCTAAATGACGCTAAGTACCTCGGGGAAGCGCCTATAAACGAACTTAACTAATTGAGTTAAAAACATATGGATGAATTTGGCTCTGGGTGGTATCCTTCGCCGTTGCTTTGTGCACGCGAGCTACGCCACCTTCAGCCAAATTTTGTGCATTGCGTGAACGCCCTACGCGTGGTAGTAAGGCCAGCCTTACAGAACCTTTCATGATTCGCACAAGGCGGCGTTTGGCTGCCGCGCGGCGGCTCGCGGCCCTGTTGTCGCCGTTGCGAGAACCGATATGAACTGGGCTCATCAAAGACGTGTTCCGACAAGCCATCTGCAAACGGCGGCCGTTACGCCAAATCACCTCAGCTACATTGGCCCCCACTCCGGTGCATCGTGCACCGGCTTCAGGGGAAACCACCACAAGAACCATGGACGTTGTTTTGGGTATTTGTTCCTTTTTTGCGTCGTGCGCAACATGCCCAACGGCTGTTGACGGTTGTGAATTTCTTATTATGCTCCCCCTTCCGCGAGGCGTGGCAGCAGTGCATTTGGGACGGAGCTAGAGGGCGCTACTCTGCCGGTTGGAGCTTCCATGTTTTAGCCCACCAGCGTGCCACTGTATCTTCGCTTCTCTCCACTCGCCACGCAATAAACAGTTCAAGTTCGGCCTTTGCTCTTCGGCGTCGGAACGGAGGCAACTCTCTTGCAAGCCACTTGCCAGCCACGCTGCCTCAGCAAGAGGAGGGCCGGAACGCGGCTCGGAGAGCCAAACCAACGACCAGCACAACGCCATCGGACGGAAAACCACGGAGATAAGACAAAACCGAGAGCGGAGCAGCGGCGGAGAGGGAAAATAAGAAAGTGCTACCATAGCCTCCGCGATCGGCTGCCGCCGGCAGCCCATCGTGGAGGCCACGGTGCTACCAACGCCACTAGATGAGGGTAAACTCCCCGTTGAGATCAACAATATCCCCAGTTCTTTTCTTTTCCCTGCTTTAATACATCCCCACCGACAACTCCTGACAACATCCGCCCTATTTCGCCGATGTCGTGCATCGGTAAGTTTTTAGAGCACGTGGTACACTACTGCCTGACTGCGAATCTGGAGGACAACGACCTGTATCCCCACACCATGTTTGGTTTCCGCAACCACCTATCTACCCAAGACGTACTTCTCCAAATTAAAGAGCAAGTAATTTATAACCTCAACAAAACACAGCCCAGCTGCATTCTTACCCTTGATGTGCAAGGCGTTTTCGACAAAGTTAGAGCCAGTCTTCAAGAACTTCAAGCAACCAACTGTGGACAGGCAATATACAATTATGTTCGCGCTTTTGTAACAAACTGGACAGCCATCATACCCCTCAGACCAATAAATTCTGACGCATTGCCCACTCCCGCGAAAGGAACACCGCAAAGATCCGTACTATCCCCTCTGCCACCAATGCTGGGTGCGACAGCGGAGAAGATGAAGCGATGTACTACGGGGCGTTAGCTCAGTGGCTGCTGTGAAATAACTGGGATCATACGGCGCAGCCTCAACACATGACACGGAAGCCGTACCACGTACAAGTCGAATGAAACACGCCTTGCACGTGTTTTCCCCCAACACAACATGGCGGTGCACGCAATACCCCCAACCCCCAACTCCCCAACCAACACAACATGGCGGCGCGCATAATACCGTTACATGCGTTCGACGATTGCTTCCACATTCATTTCTAATAAAAGTGCTTACGTGCCACAGCATTCCCTTTTTCGCGTTTCACGTTATCACACCGCTGAACCGTGCACTTGTCATTCCACTACGCGTTTTGGTCAACTGTCCACAGACAAATAAATCCAAGTTGCAGAAGGAGGTTCGGTGTCACTCCGTTTCGTTTACCACAGTAAGAAGGTTTCGTCGGGTTACCTGCCTGACTAACACTCGTGTTTCTAACACGAAAGTGTTTTATTCCCGGATACGGGGAGGATTTCGTTGACGTCATATCCGTCATGGAAGTGACGCCAGCACAACGAAGCAAACGGCCTGTAAAGGGTGCACCCCTGCACACAGGGTGTTCTTGCGGGGAAGCAACCTTTAGTACTAAAGAGTACGTTATACTTAGGGTTGTTCGTTTTCGGGTTTTATATTTTAACACAAAAGTGTTTTATGCCGGGATACACCAAGATTTCACTGACGTCATATCCGTCACGGAAATGACGCCATTACACCTTTTGCCGAATGACCCGCCAGCAGGACTTCGCTCGCCAAGCACACCCACAAGACAGCCGCCGACCCTCAAAATGCATGCTTAGCTGCAGATTTAGCTGCACATTTCACTTTCATGTTTTACTGCGTTCCTATGACAGAGGAATCTACGACAGTGTGCGTGTGCGTGTGCGCGCGCGCGTGTGTGTGTGTGTGTGTGTGTGTGTGTGTGTGTGTGTGTGCTTGTGCGTGTGCGTGTGCGTGTGCGTGTGCGTGTGCGCGTGTGCGTGCGTGTGCGCGCGCTACGCTGCACGGAATCTGATAATGTGTCAATGCTTCTTTATGCTTGAAGTAGCGTCTTCTTTCCGGTAAACACGTTCGTGTCGTTCTTTAGTTACTGATGCTGCTACATCAAATACCGCATTTACAGTACATTTCAAAGCTTACAAAGCCTGGTTGTACTGAACCCCTCTGCGGGAAAGCAGTGCCAACCTGGAGCTGCAGCTCAGCAGCCTGCGTCGGTTAATTTTTGCAAATGTTTGCGTAGAACGCGGCGCCCACCTGTGACGTCGAAGTCAGAACTTGGTGATGCAGCATACGAAGGCTGGTGCACCCTATTCCAGATCCTGCGAAGACAGCAGCGATACAAATAGTTCATGCGTATCACGGCAAAACTTATTCGCGAGGCAAGCTTTCTGCGTTCGCGCAGAAATGAGAGGGAAAATGCCGTACTACGCCTCCTGGTGTGAAGCGCCCACAAGCTGTCGAAACAGTAGAGTTCATTGCATATCGATGCATACACGAGTCAGATTTGACGCTGTCATGTGTCTACGCAGCGGCTATCGAATGAGTAGGCTATTGCCGATCCAATTACCAGTTTATTTTACCGTGTAGTGTTCGGCTGTTCGAGAAACACATGTTTTCTAACTAGATGCAAACAGTACAACTTTTAAATTGCTGATTGAAATGATTTCACTCAAAATTAAGCATCGCCACTCTCATTGATTACCGCAACCTCGCTGCATTTAGTACGCTGCTGTGCGTTCACGGCAGTTGATCAGCTCTGCCATCAGTTCTCGCGCGCAATCAGATGCGCCATAGCGCAATATGTTCGCTGATTAAGGGGCCACGTAAAGGCCACAGCCACAGGCCTTCATGCACATGAAACCACGGGGTTGCCTAAGCACCTTGTTTAGGGTGATTCTCATAGTGAGTTGTAGCCAAGGACGAAAGGTGTGAAAGACGGATCGGAAAGGAAGCCGAATTAACAGAAACGAGTGACCTGAGGGCAATGGCTGGATAACCATATAGTACCACTAGAAATTGATCCCGTACATCAAATCGCGATGTAAGACAATTAATATCGATACAGTAACTTAATGCGTCACGGTTCGAGCCTCGAACAGCTCCTTCGAGAACAAATAGCGTTGAAATTAGGTGCGGTCTCCAAAAAAACCTGAACGGTTAGGCCCGACCATTAGAATACGCTAGCGTCCATCCGTATCCACTTGTGGGAAGTGTCTACGGTTTCACCATGTGCAGAAATTGTGGCTGACGATACGGTGGACGTTACAGGCTTCGCGAAAAAAGCAAGTGCCACAGTTTTTCCTAAATACAGTCAGATCCAGCAGCGGAAACAACGTGAAAGGTTACTCCCAGACAATGCAAAAAAAAAAAAAAAAAAAACTCGACATGAGCTATGCTATACTCGGTTACAACTCAAGAACGGCACCACCTCATGTAGTGTATCACTCCGCCAAAGCGCCGGACCCGTGACGTCAGTGCGCGCGCGTTTTGAAAGGGGTTTGCTATGAATGCGTGATATCGTCTGCTTTGTCTCACGCAGTTTGTTTGTCGTCACTGGAGTCGTTTAGAAGCATATTAAGTTCAAAAAATCACGGGAACGGCTCACGCCATGTTCAAAATATTCCCAGTAACGCCCTACTTGCGCCGCGCGGAGAAACATCCGGCCACGGTGATAAGGCACAGCGGCAACTTCCGGTGCCGTTGTTAAGTTGTCACCGAGTATAGGAAGTGGGGTGACCAGTCTCATCAAGCAGGCAGGGGCGATGTGGCCGCCTTTGTGATTGTACCGTCCCCTCCAAACGCCGTGAATTCACCGACTTTTAGAAAGTCAGACTAAGGTCAGACGAGCGTCGTCTCGCGAGACGACGCTCGAGCGAGCTGGCCCACACCACGAGCAAACCTCATGACGGCGTCCTCGATGGTCCGGTACGGCGCACCGACGTGCGAGAGCTTCAAGGCGCGCTTCTGTGCACGCAACTGTAGGGCGATCTCCCGCGCCCTGGCTTGATCCGTGTTTGGCAGGTAAATCATCATCTCGAGCCCGATCTCGGACAGGACTCGGTACTCCGGATTCAGCAACTGTAGCCGATTCCGAATGAGCGCACTCGAGGCGTATGGCAGCAGCTGCAGGCAGATTCGGTAACCCAGCCCTGCGTGCAAGAGTGCGGGGGCAGGAGCCGCCGTTTAAGCGGCTCCTCACACATGGCGGAACCCACGCATATCGAACTCAAGCGGAATCATCGACAATTAGGCATGTGGGACGGCCAATGTTTCGCCTGGAACAGGACATGACACGACAGGACAGGACAGGACAGGACAGGACGGAACGGAACAGAACAACAAAAAACAGCCCAAGGCCGTACAGAACAGAACAGAACAGAACAGAGCAGAATAAAATGGAGCGGAATAGAACAGAACGGATCAAAACAGAACGGAACATAACATAACGTAACATAACGTAACATAACCAACATAACATACCAGAACATAACATAGCATAACTAACATAACTAATATACCTTAACGTATCATAACATAACATAACATAACATAGCATAACATAACAGTGCTGCTTCTCACTGAGGTTTTCGCGAAGATACGCGACTTCGTTGTTCAGCTGGACGACCCCACGCGCAAGAATCACAGCGCGGTCGGCGAGTACATCGACCTCGGCCGACTTGTTAGATGTCATGATGATAGTCGATGTCCGACGCATCAGCCACAGCACCTGCGACAGCAGCGGCAGAAATTGGCTTGGCCAGAAAATTTTGGATATGACGCAGAGGAAACTCCCCCACCCTAGACGCCAAACTAGTGGCCGTCGGGCCTCGCTTTTCTTATCAGAATACCGTGATGCTCAAAAGATAAAGAAAGGCTAATGTCAGGGGCCGCTTTTTACTTTTATCTCACTCATACGTAGCAAATTCTTGTTTTGCGCTTGTTTGCTTCAAATAAGCAGCAGTGTATTCTGAGTGGAAAATGTTGCACAAGTATAGTTGCACACGAGAAAATCTCTGAAAAAAAAAATAAGAAGAACAAATTGGATTTATAAATACGTTACAGAAAAAGCTTGATAAATCGGCCCACGCACAATAGGATTGAGCAGATTCTTCGTTTGTTTTTATTGACTTGCTCAATTCTGCAGTTTTCTACGTTGTTCTCGCATTTTCTTGAATGATAACTACAAAACACATTCCCTTCACTGTATTAGCCCATACTAGTCTTCAAATGAGGTATAACAACAGTATTACAAAAATAAATAATTTATTTTCCTTTGACGTGGTACATCATGATTCGAGCACCCGTAGTTGAAGAAGCACTTCCTTTACCTCCGAGACGAAGCCACGGCACCCCTTTTTTGGCAGCCGCTCATTAGACCAAACCGTACGAATTCAACCCCCAGCGTTTTAAACTCGGTTTATAAGATTTCGACATATATTGAACAATTTTTAAGATATCTTAAATTTTAATAAGGGAGCGGAGGGAAGGGGCGTTTTAGACTACATCGAAAAAAAAACACTGAAGGCTCGTGATCACACAACTTCGGGTACGAACTGGACCCTTCCAAACAGGCCGTGCTCCAGCGTACGATTTCCTCTACTACACGGTTTATAAACGAAATAACTGCGGGTATGCGTGTTGCAACAAATCAGTTATAACGGTGGAATACAGAGTTCTTGTAACTGTGTTTTTAAGTACCAATCCAGTCACCTCACCGCTTCTTAATTTAATAGTTTACTCTACGACAAAAAAAAATGTTCGTGAGAGCGCAAAAAAAAAAAGAAAAACAGTATCTACCAGTGGAACTGCCGGTCCTTTAAAAGCAAGAAAGCCCAACTGGGGCACTACATCTTCACCTCCCCTTTCGATATTATCGCCTTGCAAGAAACCGATACACCGAAGCCCGAACAACGAGGATACGATACCTACACCCAAGACTCTACACACCGGACTGCAATTCTGACGGCCCGAACGCTCACCGCTCAACAGGATCACATCTCATCTCCCATAGCTCGTACATTCGACTAAGTGATCTCAAGAAAACCTGGGCAGTCCAGTCTGCTCATATTGAACGTATACAGCCCTCCACAGCACGCTCTCCGTAAAATTGACCCACTTCTGTGTGAATCCATCAAGATCGCTGGCGCCAATCAACTGATTCTGCTTGGGAACTACAACGCCCCGCACCATTCCTGGGGGGATATTCCACTGCCTCCAAAAAAGGCCTAGCTCTGCTTCACGCGACCCAGCATCATCTTTTTACTCTGCGCAACGAGTTGGCGACGCTGACAAGACGGAACAAACGTTGCAAGAGACACCATCCCGGACCTCACGTTCGCGCGAGAAGCACCACACTTACAATGGGCACGCCGACCACTCGGAAGTGACCACTGCATCCTTGCCATCACTCTACCTCAACTCCCTTACGCCGCGAAACTGGATAAGCAACACTCATCGACTGGCCTTCCTTTTGCGAAGACCGCGCCTCCCTCCCCCCCGCTGACACAGATCTCGACCAGTGGACCACGGAGCTCATAGCCCTGGTACAAAAACACAGCAAGACCATGCCTCTTGCTCCGGAAAACCCATCCGTTGACTCTCACCTAGACCACCTGTGGGATGCAAGACACGGCTTAGTCAATGGTTGGAAGACACGTAAACATAATCGTTCCCTCAGACTACGAATCCCCGAAATCACCCAACAAGCAGCCAGCTATGCCAGAACACTTCAAACCCGGAACTGGCACTTATTATGTGACCAGCTAGGATGCACGCTAACCACGAAGTGCAGCACATCCTTCGCACTCTCCTGGGCTCCAAACCAACCCAAACAGCTAGCAGTAGCTTCGACCCCTTATCCACAACCACACGCATCCACCGCAACATCTCCGTGCGTGAGTCCGCGAAAAACTTTTTGATCCATCTTCCCAGTCCCTACCCCCTTCACCCCCCAAATACTTGGGGCTCCCAAATCCTAACCTCGATGTCCCCTTCACAATTCAGCAACTGGAACAAGCGCTCGCCCGTCTGACGAGAAACACGACGCCCGGCAAAGACAAGATTGCGATCAAGATCCTGCGCAACCTCGACAATCCGGCCCTCACCTCTCTCCTGGCACTCTACAACAACCACTGGGAAGCAGGAACCCTTCCACCACAGTGGAAGCATTCAGAAATAACTCATACACAAGCCACACAAACCGACAACTCCTGACAACCTCCGCCCTATTTCGCCGATGTCGTGCGTTGGTAAGTTTTTAGAGCACGTGGTACACTACCCCCTGACTGCGAATCTGGAGGACAACGACCTGCATCCCCACACTATGTTTGGTTTATACAACCACCTATCTACCCAAGACGTACTTCTCCAAATTAAAGAGCAAGTAATTTATAACCTCAACGAAACACAGCCCAGCTGCATTCTTACCCTTGATGTGCAAGGCGTTTTCGACAAAGTTACACATAGAGCCATTCTTCAAAGACTTCAAGCAACCAACTGTGGACAGGCAATATACAATTATGTTCGCGCTTTTCAAACAAGCTGGACAGCCACCATACGCCTCGGACCAATACATTCGGACGCATTTCCCACTCCCGCGAAAGGAACACCGCAAAGATTCGTACTATCCCCTCTGCTTTTTAATATCGCCCTTCTGGAACTGCCAGCCAAACCCTCCGACATTCCTGACCTCCACCATGCCTTTCACGCCGAGGACTTAACGACATAAACGATAACCGGCTCCTCAGGACAACAGCAAGACAACCTCCAACAAGCTACCAACGACACGCTCGAATACTTGGAGCAACGAGGACTCACCTGCGCCCCTAACAAATCTGCCCTTCTCGTACTCCGGGCTATAACATGCGCTCGACCCCAAAAACCTGCGCCGGACCCAACCGTAACAATCGCCACTGCTCCCGTACCACAAATCCATACCCTCCGAATTCTAGAAGTCCCTTTTTACACCGACGGATCGGGGGCGGCACTTTTACCACAATTACACCAAATGACTACGCAACTGACTCATCTGATTCGACGCATCTGCACAGCGCCATGGCCTAATGGAACAAGACAAATGCTGCATCGTCCAAGCACTGCTGAACAGCCGCACAGCACACGGAACACCTTATGTTCAGTTGAACCCAAAAGAGCTTCCAAACTTGACACCCTAATCCGTAAGACATAAAATAGCCCTCGGACTTCCGTCCTTCACGCCGACTGAGCACCTCTTCAAAATCGGCCTGCATAATACCCTGTCAGAAATACTGGAAGCCCAACAACCCAACCAACTCACGCGATTGTCTCTAACACCTACAGGCCGACATGTTCTCACGAGACTTGACTGCCACGTCGTAACTCCGACCGAAACGCCCACTCGAAATCCTCCCGACATTCATGCCAACATTTAAGTAGCCCTCATTCTACGCCATATGCACCCGTTTTACAACAAAGGCCGACGAGCAGCGCGAGTTCGCTGTCTCCAGAGACACAATTCGAAGAATCCTGACACCCGATACACCTACGCAGCTGCATACCATAACCGCCTAGCTCGCGCCCTTGCAGTCCTCAACACTCAAGAAACCCTCCTGACGTCCACCACGCTACGCACTACCACCTCCACGACAGCAGAAGAAACTGCCGTAGCTTTAGCTGAAACCACAGCCACGACAGATTACATTGTCATCATCACAGACTCTCAGGAATCATGCCACCACTATCAAAAAGGATGTATCTCGCCTCAAGCCCTCAACATACTACGACACATACAGAAGCTGCCGGGCCAGAGCACTGCCCAGGCCCGGGCCGGCCCGAAAGCCCGGGCCCAACCCAGCACGCGGGCCGGGCCGGGCCGCCCAAAGTCGGTTATCGGTGGGCCCGGGCCGGGCCCGTGCTCGGGCTTAAATTAATAGGCCCGGCCGTTAATAGTTCCGACATGAAGTGTAGAAAAAAAGCATAAAAATGAATATTCTGAGTTAACTTTTGCGCGCTTCTTGATATTAGTTGTACACATTGTTTTAAAAACGTGTTTTGCTAGGTCTGATAGTCACTATACTGTAATTTTAATGATATTTTATGTACTGCATCAAGATTTTATAATTTGGTATATAACATACCAAAGATACGGTTACAAGGAATTTCCTAGCGGAGAATGAATGAATGAATTTATTGACAAGAAAAAGGAAAGGAAAGACCACCAGCAGGCGTAAATTGTCACACGTAGGGGTGGACACCGGAACGCCTGCTGGTGTGGGAGTTGGGGCAGAGGTGAGATACACAGGTACACGTGGGTTTTAGATGCCGAACCAATCTGAATGTGGCAGCCGTGGCTGAAAATCAAACTCGCGTGCTAAAGAAACACCGCCGCTTAACAAACACTGGAGGGAAAATATTTCAACGCACGCACATACTCGTGGATTCAAATGGGGAGCAAAAATTTCAGCAATACCAACTTGTGACCGAGACAACCACGTAAAGTTGCCAAGAGTCTGGTCATCAAAGGTGATGGTGTCTCTCGTGTAAGAATACGAGCTATTATTACGCCGATGTGGCGTGAACTGCGGACGGTATAAGCTAAACTACGTGCACTTTTAAACCCTTATTTTTTGCGTTTCAATTCACGACGTGCTTGCGCAGACTAGATGCTTTGTCTGATTGCCCGCTACGAAGACACTGCACCAAATAAAATTAAAAAAAAATTTCTTCAGCGTCTAAGACAGGGCCTGGTCCCACACACACGGGCCCTCCCTAGGCTCAAAAATAAATTGCCGGGCCCGGGCCGGGCCCGGGCTCGGTGTTACGGACCTGGGTCGGACTCCGGCTTCACGAAGCGGGCTCAGGCCGAGCTCGGGCCTTAATATCAGGCCCGTGCAGTGCTCTAAGCTGCCCTCCATCTACATCGTGGGGACACCAGGCCACGCCAACCTTCTAGGGAATGAGGCGGCACACGCCGCTGCCCGCGAATTGAGTAGCCGGGCACTTCCTGAAGCCAGAGAAGAACCACCAGAATCGCTCAATCACCTCCCAGTCCCGAGTCGTCACACTGACATCTTGTACCACTACCGTAGAGATCGTCTCATTTACCCTTATCCTTGTAGCTCCACCATCATCATCTTCTTAAGCGCCGCCATCATCATCAGCAGATTGGCCAGCTGGCACAGCGGAACACACTCAGCACTCGGCACACCTCTGGAACGGCCCCCTCGTTTCTACGCGCCTCGTTCCGACCATGGCACGGCCAACGCAACCGAAATAAACGTGGGCTCGGCCGCACCGCCTCATCGGCCGCCTACAATTTGGTGACCCGACAAGCGGCTTCGCCATGGCTTCAAAAAGCTGCTCCCCAGCCACAACGCGGACGACGGCACGCGAAGAACGTTCCCCGCTCTCCCAGACCTCCCCTTGCTGATCCCGTTTGACCCCATCTCAAACCACGCTGCATGGTTCGTCATCCTGGAGAGCCATTTTTATATATATGACATCTGGTCCCCCGGAATCAGGTACCTCGTGACACTACCGAAGCTACCTGCTGACCTCATTGAGCAGATCCAGCTGCCGACCCCAGGCCCCAGTGCGTATGACAACTTAAAAGACACTGTCCTCAACCACTACGGCATGAAAACCCGGCAGACGACAATCCCGACAGAACCTGGTGCCGTTACCACCATCAGTCCTCCTCCGACACCGCCCTCGGCCCATGTACCCGAACCCTCACTAGGTGACGGGTCTGCGATCATGGGCGCGTATCTCGAGCTCCCGGCAGCACCTTCCACGAGAGGACTGGAGGCCAACGACATCACGGGCGCCCACCAACCACCGCCTGCTTTGTCCACTACTTCCACACTACAAGAAGGCGCCGGTGATCCGCAGAGCACCGAGGCGGAGACCTCCCTCACTCCACGGTTGACGCCACCCCCATCTAAGCCCACTGCGAGCCCTTCCCTGACACCACTCCACAACGTGTGCTCCGCAACGCAGCCACCTGAATGGCATACACGACAGGTACAGTGCGCCACCGACGAGACTCCCATCGACGCACCAACCATTTGCCGTCGTGACATTACGTGTTCCGTCTTGGTGGATGCGCAGGAGCAGCGTGACTCCTCCAAGGAAGCACCTGGGCTAGTAGGTTCACAACGAGCAAAGATGGACACCCTCCAACTACCTGTGACCAAAACAATGACGGGGCAGTCAGGCCAGAACAAAGAAGCCCGCAGTCGGCCTCCGAACCACCCACCACGTGCACTCTTGCCTGTTGTTTCGCTTGCGGAAGCCGCGTCTTCTGCTTCGAGTCGTCAACGCCGCATTAGACCACACAAACATCATGCACCTTGCGACCGACTTGTCGCTCCCCGCCAACTCGCTCCTTTCATGACAGTGCGGGAGTGAGAAAATCAGCGGAGACAACTTTCTGCCCGCCCCCTTCGACAGCAACGCGTTCGAGTTCCCAGAGCATTCACCACCCTTCTGGGTGCCTCATGGGCCTTCGCACATATGCAACGTCCCTTCGAGCTATCACGACGGTCAATGGCCCATGGTTCGCTCATCCGTAGACGAACGCGGCGGCGACTGCGTCACTCCCTCCGCACATGCTGCCGTGGTCTGTGGAACAACAGAGGTGGCAGCAGAACGGAGCCGCCCTATACCCGCAAGCCATCTGCACCCGTTTGTCTGGACCACCTTGTAGCCCGGAGAGTGCACTCGAGCTTTGTGGGACATCACTCTCTCCTCTGAGCGCTGCTAGCAGTTTCCGCCCCGCAGGACGCTCGTTTCCGCCTACGGCCTCTGTGCCACTCCCAGGCAAGGCCCCCCGAGGGAAATTCACACACCGGACGCTACCTCGCCGACGACCAGGACCGTGCCGTTAGTCGACCCCAGCCACTTGACCACGGACTGCCCACGGACTCTCCCTGACAACGGACAAATTGTACATACCTGTACATAGTGCACAGGGCATTTTCGTGCATTGTCATTTAAATGTGTCACTTTATCGCGCTTCACGCTAGGGGGGGAGCCCTGTAGTGCCACCATCATCATCTTCTTAAGCGCCACCATCATCATCAGCAGATTGGCCAGCTGGCACAGCGGAACACACTAAGCCCTCGGCACACCTCTGGAACGGCCCCCTCGTTTCTACGCGCCTCGTTTCGACCATGGCACGGCCAACGCAACCGAAATAAACGTGGGCTCGGCCGCACCGCCTCATCGGCCGCCTACATCCTCATTCACCTCTCAACACCCATGACGCACGCCATTGGCGACGACTACAAACCCAGACATACTGCAACAACACAACATATCACCAACCATGCACCCCTACGAATGTCCATCCTGTAACACCCCCCAACACCACATAACACCTTGTCTGGGTTTGCCCCCCCCCCCACCCAAACCCCATCCCTTCCCCCTCCCTGGAGTGCGAGCTGACCAGCTGCCGGCTAGAGACACAGGTTAACATCGTGTCTCGGGCAAGAGCAGCTGCCACGACTCGCGGCTATCCGCACTAGGAAGGTTACTCACAACAGCATTTTTCACTCCAATAAACGTTTCTCTCCTCCTCCTCCTCCCCTTCCTTCTCCTCCTCCTCCTCATTCATCCGTTCATCTATTCACCCCCTAATAAGGCGCAGAGCAGACAACGATCAAGAATACGTGAAGGCCATAATTTGCCTAAATAGCTTTTAGGAGACTGCTCGACAAGCCAGCGCCAGAAGCGAGCACCAGCTCGACTTTTTGACCTCTAAATTTCTCGTCAACTTTTCAGTAAACTTTACACTTTTATCAATTTCACTACTTTTATATGTTTCGCATATGGCGCCCTGTACCGACCACCACCGCTTCGCTTAGCCATTTGCTTATACTTCGAATTGTACTCGCCTTGCTACGCTGTTAGCAAACTGGAATGCAGCTATAAAATCTTCCAAACGTGGCGGGCACAAGTGAGTACCTTCCAGACGTCGGCCTGGCTGACGGCGTCCATGCCAGAGGTTGGTTCGTCGAGCACCAAGACCTCTGCCGGTCGGGACAGGGCCACGGCGACGGCAACCTTACGCTGAACCCCGTATGCCAGCTTGCTGATGAGGGAATCGGTGTAGTCGGACAGCCTCAGCCTGTAGAGCAGATCGTCGGTGTCCACCTCCCGCCACGCGGCCGGGGTTTGGCTCGAAGCGTTCAACTGGGTTCGGGAAGGTGGGACGCAGACCTCAGTTTAGCATTGACATACGAATTCAAACCCGCTGCTTCCCTTACAACAGGAAATCCAATTATGTCTTACAGCAGGAAATATATGTTCAATCGTTCGTACACGTTTGTTTGGTGCTCGACTAGCATATTTGTACTTACATACCCATGGTGCGTATGAAATATTGTGCAAAAGTGTGAAGGAGAGGAAATGCGGGCCTACTCCCAGGCGGCACAGAAAGTGTGCCCCAAGACCGGCCCGTCTATGGCCGCTTTCTGGCATGTCCGGCCAGCATCGAGGTTCTGGCAGCCACTGATCATGCGTTGAACGGCCAACATTGGGCAACCAGCGCTTCGGTGTTTTTCCGTCCGCCCGTGACCGGACGCACAACGGCATCTAACCGGCTGCCAGATATTCAGTTCTCTTACGGCTGCCGATGTTGAAAAAGAGAACGGTCGAAGTACGGCCTTAGGGCATCCGTTTTTTCTTCGGGAAGCGGTAATCGGCCGAAGCACGGCAAGCGACCGGCCACAGAATAGGCGTATTGTTGCGGCAGTTGGTGTTCGAAAGGAGACCGGCCGGAGTGCGGCTGCCGTGCATTCGTTGTTTCAACGCTGAACCGCGCGTCAGGCGGTAGAATATTCGTTTTCCTCGGGCAACCAGTGTTATGAAGGATACCGGCCGACGTACGGCCCCAGAATATACGTTTTTCATTCGCTTAGCTGACCTCGGCCGAATTACGGCAAGCGAATGGCCACAGAATATTTGGCAACCGGTGTTCAAGAGGATACCGGCCTACGTAAGGTATCTGGTTATACATCATTTTTTCGGCAAACGGCATACAGCCGAACAACGGCACGCGCCTGGGCGCCGAGAATTCATGCACACACGTGTTTGAAAGTAGACCGACTGGTTTTTTCCTGGGGGGAGAAAAAGCCGTTAGGGAGCCGAACGACGGGGACGCGTTTTTCATCCGCTCCGTGTTTCTACGTTTTAAATGAACGAACATCGTTTGTCAAACAGTAATGAGTGTTCTCGGTGAACGGGCAAGGTGAAATCCCTCACTGGAAATTAGCAGGGAACCTTTTAGGCCATCGAAATGTAATTTATTGCCACAAGAAGACTGTGCCACACCGACGGGTGAGCTAAGCCTCGCCAGTTATCGCCGCTACCACGCCTCTGCCGCCGGCTTCGTCGACGCATCAGCTCGAGGCTCTTCGCCCTCTAAAGAAATGGAGAGCATTGGAGACATCGACCCGGCAGAGATGTCCAACCCGAGATGGAGATGGTTCACGAAAATAACTGGCCTTCAAGGGCGTTGAGCAAGCGGCCAACACGCCGGAGCTAAACCGCCACCATGTCAAGGACTCCCCACCAAAGAAAGGCAAGTGCGAGCAAAAGCGCAAGTTATTCTGCTTACAATTAAACTGCGACAAGCAATGTTGCACTATGTTGTTGGTGATAAATGTAGAAGAGACTCGCTCGTGCATTGGTAGGATCAACTTCATGCCCTGCACTATGTTACTTCATGGGATCCTACGACTCCCTGTTTAGAAAAAAAAATATTTTAAATTTGCGATAACAACAGAGCCTTGTCACTGACGAAGCCTAGCTGTTAATTTAGTTCCGATGTTTGAAGGTGAGCTTAGCTACTCCTGGGATATGACTAATTTGGTTAAACATAATCGCCAGCATCCTAGCAAACACGGATTTTGACAGGATTTTCTTGCTCAACGCAGATTGTTGAGTTCACGCACGATTTGGCTCATGAAATAAGCTTAAAATGGTTGACTGTATATTCTTGGACTGCAAAAAAGCAAATGATGGTTTACATATCACCTTCTGCGTAGTACATTTCATCATATGAACTGAATGAATCGGTTTTTGCATTGTTATTACTATTGGCCCTATAGCTTTGTTCAAAAGTACTGTGTAGTTTACCGGACTATAGCGAACGAACGTGATTCCGTATACCTGCAGCTTTATTCGAATTTAATAAAATCCTGGTGTGCTGATTCAGAAACGTTTTTGGAGGTTAAACAGTGTGTTAACGGCACCTTTACAAGAAAACCTTCATTCCAATTGAATACGTATACCGTAAATTATGGTCCTGTAACAACGGCCGAGGAATATAAATACCTAGTAGTTTATTTAGGGAGTGGTTAGAGGTTAAATAGGCAGGTTCACAATATAAAAGTTACGGCTGCATATGTTTTTGGCTTTCTGAGACGAAATTTCAGTGAAGCTCCATCTAACTGAAAAGAACAACCGTATTTCACTCATGTGCGCTCAATCTTGGAGTACGCATGTGTTTTCGTGGATCCCTACACCAAAGATCTGGTTGATATGATCGAAAACATACAGAATATGTCAGTGCGATTTGTATTAGGTAATTGGCACGCTCAACTTAGCATGAGAGAAAGTAGAAGTAAACTGAAATGGCAGGACGTGAAAGTTCACAGACGAAACCACAGGTTGAACTTTTTTCGTAATATCTATCATTCGAAAACTGGAGTAGAAGGGGAGAAGTATGTCCAAGCGCCATTCTGCATATCGCAAAGTGGGACCGCTAGCTTAAAGCAAATTAGTAACTTTCCTTTAAAGGTGACGCCTTGCGCGATTCATTTTATTTTACATCAATACTGCAGTGTAATTATCTTCCACGTATGATTGCATTAACTGTTTATATTGATGATTTTCAGCGCGCTTTGTAGAATTATTTTGTTATTTTGTCTTATAGTTAATGCTTAGTGTTATGTATCTCCCTTCTGTAATGCATGCAAAGGCAAGCAGGCATCAAATAAATACATACATAAATAAATAAATGAAACAATGAATTTAATAATCAATAAAAATAAATAAATAAAACAATGAATAAATAATGAATAAAAATAAATAAATAAATAAACTTCCAGAGGCGCAAGTTTCCCTCTGACAGGTTGAGAACCCTACGCATTCCAATAAAATATTTATTGCCCTATTCGTTGCAGTATGCAAGGTTTCCTGTATGCATGCTACCATTGCTATGTTATTGGTTTGAAACAAATTATGTAACTCTAATTTTACGCCTTTCCTTGCGTGAATACAGAGGGATACAACTGCAGCCACCTGAAGCAGGGCGTCATTCGCAACGCGTCTAGAACTTTTTGAACGTAGTGTGACATTAGAAGAAAATTAAGTTCTTTTGGACAATTAAGTGGTGTGGACGTATACTCATGAAAACAACATTAAAATAGATTGAAAATGAAAGTACCTGTTCGCTCCTTCTTAGGATCAGCCCTGCGCAAGATCTTCAGAAAAGTTGATCGAGTAGAAAATGTCTTTGCAGGAAAAATGGGCAAAAACTGGACATACTTTGTTGTGAAGGAGATATAATAAATGCTCCTGAGTGTTTTGTTGAGAACCAAAACGCTTCGTAAAGGCATTCACGCCGGTTTTATATACATCAAAATTGGTCAAGCAACTGTAATAAAAATAGTTTGTGAAGTCGTAGCATGAACGTGTTCCGGAATATTGCCCTAAAAAAATTGGCTAAAAGCGGCGCAATTTATCCCTCTGAAATTCAACCCATTAAAGTATGCGCCCTCCGCCGCCCCCCCCCCCCCCCCATCCCCACCCTCCTCTTTCCCCGTTTATTACAGGTAAGCTGCCCAACAGAGGATATCAGGACCTGGAAAATACATCTATTCAAGCTCTACAAAGAACTGAATATTTTCTGTGTTCGGCGGTAAAAGAGGCAAAGCAATTAAAGGAACGACAATTTGTGAGCACTGTTTAATAAATGAATTTTGCTGTCAACTGAGGCTGGTAATTAAGAAAGGCTGCGCTGAAAGCTTGACGGCTGGTGGTTGCTCGCGAGCACACTTTGATGCGGCTGCATTGGACCCAAAATGCTGGGTTTGTGCTGCATCTGCACTGTGCGAATGAGTCATCTGCTTGCGCGACATGCAGTGACCGGCCTCAGTACAGTTAACGTACTGTGGCTGAACTCCAATGCCCGTAGCACGGCCGTATTTCCGGTAGCTTTAGTCCGGCTGGAGTCCGACGACCGCATCTCGGCTGTCCTACGGCGGCCGTACTTCGGCCGTACACGGGTGGCTTTGGAATGGCCGGAGCCCTACGGCTGGAATCTGGCCGTATGACCGTAAGCCGGTCGACTGGCCGACGGACACTGGCGTTGGACAGCCATGGGAGTACGGCCGTATACGGCCAAAAGGCCCACATTTGGACATGGGCCGAACGTGGCTGCCGGAAAACGGCCGGACAGAAAATCACCGGCCAAAGTACACCGGGCTGTTTTAGGCCGAGCAGTCCTGTGCTGCCTGGGCTGTTAATAGTTTTTTAACAGCGGAATAACTGGGTCATAGTTACTCTTGTGGTTTACCGCGCGAGTGAGCCCGCGTTTTTTGACGAGCGCCCTGCGTCGTCCAGACTTGCGCGTGGTGCTCGCAAAAAACACCAAGAAAACAGTTCACGTAAGTCCGCACGTCAAGAGGGGAGCACAAGACAGATCACATTACAGACGTCCGGTTTGTGAGGCTGGTTGCCCCGGTTCTAGCGCTTCCTGGTGCGTTCCACTTTTGGAAAAATGTCAAAGCCCGCGAACAAAACGATCCGGGCCTACCAGTCATGTATGAGAAAGACCGCGGTATAGATGGATATGACGATGACTACTACTACCACAGTAAAGAGCGAAGACGTAACAAGGAAATAAGCAATTTCAAGCCTAATGCAATGCGTAGTGGTGTGTCCTTAACCGCTTACATAGAAACAAATCCTCCAGCTTCGCTATGGTTCAATTTTTGCGCGACTTTGTAGAAGCTTCGCCAATTGTTTAAAGTACGCTTCAGCTATTGCTCTGACGATAGAAACTGGGAGCACATCGACGTTCTGAAATGGTGTACATCGTGCAAATAACAGTACGAATAGAAACTTCAAGGGAAAAATCTCCCTGTGATGTTCCTTTCGCAAATCCCGCTGTAAATAATGCTGACCAGTGCTGGTGAATGTACTCCTGTGTTTAGTTGATGCATGTAACCCCAGCCTTGGTCAACATGGTAAAACCGAATTACATTTATTTTGGATGCCTAAGTTTGCTCTGGACACCGCAGGGCAGCCATCTGTGTATTTACTAATTATTTATTTTCCAGTTATTCATTTGCATTTATTTACTTCACTTATTTACAAGTTTCCTTATCTGCAGTTAGTCTCCATCTGGAAGTCCGCTGGCCGGGAGTACCTTGTGATAGCTGAAGTAGGCTGGTCGACAAGATACGCTTTCTGATAAGAAAACAAGGGTTGTTTCACTGTCTATTACCCGTGGTCACAGACGGCTCAGCCTGATAAACTTTCTTTGCGCGCGTTTCATTTCTACCTTGTGTGGACGCGGCGTAACACAATATCTTGGACGCAATTACAGCCCATATAAGTAATAAACACCGACTCTTCGCTCTAGTTAAACCTACCTCGTAGCTGAGTCGGCAGTGCGTCCGGCTGAACATGAGTTGGTCTCGGGGACGTTATGCTTGTTTTTACTTATACTCATCCGTGACGGGGACGTTATACTTGTTTTTAACCATGTGTAGAGCCTGCGTGCTGAACGCTCGACGAAATGTTCAGATAGTTTGGTTTTTGAAAACGCACGTAAAAACACATTAGTATGCTTATCAACCACGAATTATGGTTCCTGTGAGTTCTGGGGATTATTTATTGACAATGACCAGCTCGAAAAAACGTTTGCCAGTGGTAAACCGAAAGTATTGCCGCAAGGCATGCCAAGGTCATGGTGGTCAGCGCCTTAAAACGCGTATCTATTGAATCTTGTACTGAAAGCGGAGAGTCCACTTGTTCATCCTTGTTTTTATACTGTTCGATGGAAAAAAACAGTAGACAGCGCGGCACAGATAGATTATTCTAGTCCGACCGACAATTTATTCGAACTGACTGGAAAGGGCTGTGTTCCAACATTAATACAAACAAAAAAAGGACGCCTTTGAATTCAATTCGACAATTTTCAACGCACACGTTATTGTTTGGCCACTTCTTCCAGAATTTTGATAGCTTCTTTAGGATCACATTTACTCTAATAAACTTTACTGAGCGCATAAACAATGGTTCACTTCTGATTGCCGACATTAAGCTTCACTTGGCAGGTAAATCACTCTCTCTCTCTTTGGATTAACCTATCCACAATGAACTGGCAAAACCAGCTCGTATACGCGGTTACGTTCACCCAGCTTTCTGTAGTTAAAGATATTCTACTCGATCTCTCACCAGCTTGGAGTAGCCGATGTGCTCCTTGACGGTCATGAACTCGTACAGCGTGCTCTTCTCGGCGCAGTAGCTCATGAGAGAGCGTGCCTCGGAAAGATTGTGCTGCACGTTCACGTCATGCACGTAGATGCTGCCTTCGTCCGGCGCCTGGATTCCTGCCGAACGGGCGTCGATTTCGCTCATTTAACTGAACAGCGCCTTTACGCCAGCCTGTAAAGCGTGCTCTGTTGCAATAAGAGTCACTGCGCGGAGAAGCCAACTGGGAGTACCAACGCATTTTGTCGACAAGACGGGTGCCCGCTCGCCTCTTCAATCTCACAGAGGGGAAACGACATCGAAACTTATAGAATTATTGATCTCAAGAAGGAGATTATTGAAATAGCATTCCGGGCGTGAAAAAAATATTTGTATATGCGGTGGCGATGGATTTTTTAAAAAAAAAAGGCTGACGATTACGATACTCCCTAATGCGAAATTGAAGCGCAACGCGAACTGTAGTCTTACTGGAGACGACGCATACCTGCTGCGTCTTAGGAAGTGATCGCGTCATCAGTGAATGCACGAGGATGGGCGCTACTCTGGCTTTATTTCTCAGCGCGTAGCCGCCGCCGAGCATATCTCGCGTGGCCTCGGCATACCGCCTTCCCCCTCACACTTCGCCATACTTTCCTCCTCCGCTTTCCTGCTAAACTATCTCATCTATCATCGGTGTCCTCTACGTTCGACCGGTTACAACGAGGTCGACGGTGACGCGAAACCACAGGATCGGGTGCTTAACCTAAAAACAAAGTCGGAGGAGTGGAACTCTCCTCGACCCGCCTAGTATCTTGTATGCAAATCATATCTTGGCTAACCCACGTAGGTTTTTCTCAGTCTATTTTGTGGCGTGAGCTACACTGTCCGAGGTTGAGAAGTTTCGCGTGGCTCCCGGAGAGCCGTGCTGCGCATGCGCGAGGAGCAGTGACGTCACACGGCGCACAGAACGTTGCTCGCTGCCCGGCGTCTCTCACACACTTCACACGCCCAGCGTCTTCGCCGACTTTCGTTCCGCACGTGGCGGCCCGGTCCACTTGATGATCATGCGGGGTGTGGCCGGGTGTGGAACCGATGGCTCGTGCGTCGCAGCAACACCGGCGTGCGCCTGTGGAACCAGCTTAGCTCTGGGGCGATTGGTGACGCTGCGCCGGAACCACTTGATAAATACCGTATAAACCGGATTATAGGTCGAGTGGGAATATAGGTCGACCCCCTACCCTGAGGTGGGAAAAGTTCACAAAAAAAATAATTCGGCACAGAAGCGCAATCACAATGTCTATATTTATTTTCGACGCCCGTCCGTCACTGCCACTCACTATGCCTGCCGAAGTCACTCGCCTGAGCTCTCAGAGTCGTCCAAGGATGACTGCTTCGCAGTCATCTTCCATGCCATCAGGCACGTTGCTGATGAAGCACTTCCTGAACGCTCGTGTAACCCTGTCGCCGGGCAGCGACTGCCAAGAGGAGGACACCCAGCTTGACACGGTCGCAACCGGCCCGTATAGGTCTTTTTGTTGTCGCCGGCTATACACTCATTGTACAGTTCGCGGAGCCGGTCCGCGCATGGCCTCCGGAGCGATCGTGAGCGAAGTTCCCGGACGAAGTCCGCCACTTTGTTCTCCAACTCGGGGTGGACCGCTTGTCGTCCACGGAACGATCGGTTTCGGGGGTTGCACGCGCACAGCTTAGCTTTCTGGCTCCGCCAGTACCGCACACTTTTCTTCGAAACGCCTAACTGGCGTTGCGCCGCCATATTCCCATTCTGCTCGGTGACTCAATCGCCGTCAGCTTAAACGCCGCGGTGAACTGGCATCAACTGCCGCCACTCATTTCGGAACAGAGACGTACAGAAATGTACGCACGCACGCACAATAAACGAGTAAAAGACGAAAAACTAGAGAAAAGCGAAATCAAATAAAAGCCTGATAGTGCGAGAGAGCAGTCCGACACGAATGGCAATGGCGACGGACGGCGCTTGCACATTGTTGCCAGACAACGATTTACATTCTGCCAATGACCGCTATATAAGACGAGGGGTGACTTTTGTGCGGATTTTTCTCGAAAAAAACTCGACCTATATTCCGGTTTATACGTATACATGTATCACATAATGCGCATACCGTGTGTGGGTCATTGAAGCAGCAGTAACCATGATAAGCTAATCCTAGACAAGCAAGAAAGCTAAGAATAACCAGTTGAACCTGAGCTCACGCTACGTATATGCTGGCATAGCCGAGCTGAGCCACTGCTAATTTTTTTTCTGTCGTTTTATTGCGCAGCACTTACGCGTCCGCTACCATGGTTTGACGGCGTCGCCGGCCTCGAAACCGAGCGAACGAAGGGGGCACCGAAGACACAACGAAAACGGAGGAGAGAATTAAATGCGGTGAAAGTGTGAGGGGGAGAGCGGTATGCCGAGGACGCGCTACAGCAGCTCAGCACGCGCTGCGTGCTGCACGTACATCGGGCCTTAGGCGTACTGCTCGTTGCGTGGCTCATCCGAACCACGTGACATTTGTGCGGGAGGTTCAAACACGATTGCTCAAACACGATTCAAACAACATGCTCGGCGGCGGCGACGCCCTGCGAGATAACGACAGGGTAGCGCGCGCCGCCGTTCATTCACTGATCACGCGATTACTTCCTGAGACGCAGCAGCTATGTGCCGTGACCGAGAAGACTGCAGTTCGCGCTGCGCACAAAGTTCGCATTAGGGACTATAGTAATCGTCAGCCTTTTTTTTTTTTTTCGGAAGTTCATTGACTTTGCTTTTTTTTTACGACAATTTCAGCTCACAGGACCGAACCAATGTAAGAAACAGTGCTGCCGTAGTAGTATGATTACGAAGTACATATACGCAAACAGCTTCCCAAACAACTATTACCGGTATAGTATGGTCTGGTTTCGTACGGTTCATACACATTTGAGGCAGAGCGCATTTGCATAGCGACTGGGGGCAGTATGCTTTTATTTCGAAATAAGGCATTGATTTGGTATTTACAATGCAAATCAAAGCCACTGACTGTATTTTAAAAAGTGCTTAGAAGAGTGTAAAGGACTCCATAAAAAAAGGAAAATAAAATAGCCAGCCGTGCGACGGCACCGCTGAGAGAATCGCGGAGTTCAAATTCAGGCCGCATGGCTTAGCTCGCAAAAAAAAAAAAAAAAAAAGAAGATTCGAAGAGACGAGTCCGCCACGCGCTTTGTGGACAAGTTTTTCTCCTCGTCTTTCTCGTCGTTCTAACTAATGAGAATGCCAGAGAAGAATTCATATCAATAAAATGATCCCCACCCCGTCCCCTGCGGACAGCCTGCCGTAAAAACCGAAGCTTACATCGTTGATAGGGACGGGGGAAGGGAGGCAAACACCCCCCACCTCTTTACCCTCCAAAACGACTGCAGTTGGGACTACACACAAATTAAAATCTTTTAAACTCGATCTCCGTGAAATATATTTCGGCACAGAGATCAAGCAGTCTAGCACTGCTCCATCAATGTTGACAGTCTTGGCGTTTATGCGCGCGTCATTGGGTCACTCATGGCTGTTTAAATTCCCGTGTTTAAATTTCCGCGTGATTTAAGGATCCCAATCATATTTGTTAACCTAAAGTGTCGCTAAGCCCCAATTTATTCCCTTAACTTTCTTGCTTGTGCCTGCGTGTGTTGCAATGGGTCGAAGGAGGCGTGCGTTTATGTTGAATAATCTAAGCTCCCACACGTCAATACGTTACTAGAGTTCACCGTTCAAATATACAGATCGATAAATTCATGAAAGGGGGGGTGGGGGAGCAGTTGCTAATGTTATTACGGCGAATGGAGCTCTATTTGCAGGCTAGCGAGGCGGCCTCAAAACTAAACCATTAATTGGAATCTCCGAACCAAAATGCGCTTGCACGCCGTAACGTCATACATGGAGCTTAAAGCTTTTAGACGTGAAATCGGGCCTATTACGAACAGGCCCTTATGTTTTTCTAGCGTTTTTTTACTTCCACCAGATAACAGTATCGACGCGGGGCATTGAACCAGCCACAAGCTAGGCACGCCAACAAATGCGTCTTCACCACTCAGCCACCGTAGACGTTACGAAGTGAATCATGACGAGTGGGCGAAGCACTGGGGATCGTTCTTACCGTAAAACACCTGTGAGAGTGCTTACTGCTGCTAGAACGATTTCCAATCCAATCCAATCCAATCCAATCCGATCCAATTCAATTTAATACAATTCATTTCAATCCAATCCAAATCCGATTCAATCCAATCCAACGCTCCTCGCGCATAAGGTTATAATCTATCGTATGTTAGTTGCAGTTATGCTAACAGGGTGAACACCGTTTTTGAAACAAAAAGCGCTAAGTTTTAAATCATTAATTTAAAGATTTAAATCACCGCTGTATGCCAGAATCGCGTGTACAATGGACGAAGGGCTCAGAGGATATATCAGTGAGACGCACCGCAGATCATCTTGACGAGCGTGCTTTTTCCCGAGCCGCTATGCCCGAAGATGACGGTGATGCGATTGCAGATGAAGTCGATGGACAGGTGGTCCATCTGGATGTTGCCAACGTGCTTGCGGACATCAAGCACGGTAACAGCGGGCTCACCCGCAGGATTGCAGCAGTGCCCGTCCGGGGCCTGCAGTGCGTGCGGAGAGCGAGTTCCTTGCTGCTGCCGCTGAGTAACAGTGAGGGGCATGTGCGCATCTGGGATTAACGATGTCAAACGCAAACTGTGAGCGCTCATAGACACGCGTACGTTTAAAACAGACCCTAGCTTGATGTATTCCGTGATTAGAGGCGACAGCATTAACAGCCCCGACGCCCCGACGCCATTAAACTGAACTGCTCGTAATCAAGGCCCTGTGTTCCCAGTGCCCACGGAGAATGAGATGGTACGGGAAAGTATTCTAAGAATACGCGCGTTGTATTCCTGAACTTCTCCGCCACTCTTTTTAAGCCAAGGACACCGCGAGGATGGCGTAAGTTGGCTATGGATTACGCATATTTAACACTTAGAGAACAGCGCAGAGACGAGGACGTCAGAAGTAAAAAAACTAAAGCGCTGGCGAACAACTGGAGAACGATTTATTACAAGACAGTAAATGCACGGAAAAACATATGACGCAGGCATGGGTTCGTTCAAGGATATATAACACTGCATATATACAATGTAAGCTATAGCCAGTTGAATCTAGCCACGTGAATCTGCCTTGTACTAGATAGTAGCCTCGACACTGTCGGCTTGGTTGGTTTTGTCGCTGATATAAGCGTCTATTGTATATCTGGAGTGTTGTTATGTCCTTGAACGGACGCATGCATGCTTGCGTCCTTGTTTTTCCGTGTCTTGTAATAAATCGTTCCACGGTTGTTCGTCAGCGTTCTAGTTTGTCACTTCTGTCTTCATCCCTGCGCTGTTCTTGAAGTGTCGAAAATTCGCAAGTGGGCAACTTTGGGTTTTTAAACAGTCAAAGACAAAAAAAAAAGTTCCGTTAAGAGCCAGGAACCAGCGCGACGGTCTGATCCGCCTCCCGTAATGTCCGCGAAGAACCTTGTATCTGTCGGCGGCCTTGGAGGACAGCTGCCAGAAATCGTCCTGGAACAGGAAGTGGAAGGGCTGGCGCCGCATCCGGTCCGGGTAGGGCAACGTGGCGTCCAGGTACCACACCAGCGTCACCAGCATCAGCAGCGAGAGCGCCGACATCAGCGCCACCAGCCAGCCTCCCTGAAGGTCCAGCCGGCCCCACGAGAGACCCACACCTTCGCGGGAAATTTGAAAGCGCAGTTGAGACGAGGCAACGCTACGGCAGGGTGAAAGCAAAAAACTAACTTAACCTTGATTTTTAACACAAAAGTGTTTTATTCCGGGATTCACGAAGATTTAACTTCCGTCATAACCGTCACGGAAATGACGCCAGTACAACGAAGCAAGCGGCCTGCAAAGGGTGCACCCCTGCACACAGGGTCTTCTTGCAGGGAATCAACCTTTAGTACTAAAGAGTGTGTTATACTTCGGGTTGTTCGTATTCGGGTTTTACGTTTTAACACGAAAGTGGGTTATGCAGGGACACACCAAGATTTCACTGATTTCATATCCGCCACGGAAATGACGCCACTACACCTTTGCCGAAGAACCCGCCAGAAGGACGTCGCTCGCCAAGCACACCCACAAGACAGCCACCAACCCGCAAATCATGCTCAGCTGCAGATTTCACTGCTCATTTCACTTTGGTGTTTTACCGATTCCTGTGACAGAGGATGCGACCACAGTTTTAAGTGCAGATCACTTTAGGCGCTCGCCTTGTCGTCCTATCGCTCGCACGCTCGACCCAAGTATATAGAGCACCAAGGCGGCGTCCTGGGGTAACGCTGTTGTTCGCGGCGTACCCCGGAGGCTTCGAAAGCCAAGCGGTTTATATAGTCATATAGCCAAGCGTTCGAAACTCGTGAAACGCTGGCGCTTGTTCATACATCTTCCCGTTGTTTAGCGCAAAGAAAACTATACGTACATTAGAGGGGAAATATACGTAATTAACCGTCAGCGCCCTCATTCCTTTAGTTAAGGACGCCCGTTGGGTTGGTGTTTACGACAGTAAAGGCGAAATGTGGCAGTGCAACGCCGGCACGTGCGGGGAGAAAAGCACAAAGAGAACAGAACTCCCGCTGGTGCAGTTTCAGGCAGGGGGAGCGCGAGCACTGCGAAGGCGGGAAATTTGAATTGCATGGGGTGGCAGCAGTAAGCGGATAACGGCGGTACAGCCCATTATGGCGAATCACTACTCTGCACTTCCGACAGCTTTCACATTGAGTGGAACGGCTTTAATTTTTTCTCCCTTCCTTTTCGTGGCAGCGGGAAAGCCATTGGGCTGATGTTCAGTTTGCTAGAGCCGAAGACTTGTAAGCTGATGAAGATCACTGCACAAGGGCGAGGCTCGTAATGTGTAAATTGATAAGTTCTCATGTTCATGTTTTTATCTTCACTGACAGAAATTTTCTGTGTTTTACTTTGTTTTAAAGTGATAAGTGCTCCCGTACACATTAAATGTTTACTTTCTGCAAGCGGTTGTGATTTACTTTGTTCGAACTGTTGCATATAGCTATCATTAGTATTGAGGGATTTACGCGTGAAAGGGTCCGGGACATCGTCAGGCGACTTTTCTCCTTTAGCCTGGGTCCCCACTTAGACCTGTACACTGTTTGAAATGTAACGAAAACAGTATATTCCCGGCGCTCTGTGGCCGTCTATTGCCGTCTGCCGCTCGGCTGATGGTTCTCACCTGCAATTTCATCGCGGGTACAGATCGCTTCTAAAATGACTTCATCTTGCATTGCTTGCTATTACAGCATTACGAATTCGGCTGTTATGAATTCGTTGTTGCGAGAAGGACTTCGTAGCACACTGTCAGTGCCCAGTATATGTTTCTTTTAAAATCTGAAGCACAGTGTTGCCTGCCCTAACAGGTCCTTGGCGCCGAATCGTAAAAGAAAATCCCAGAAAAGAAAATCACAAAAATTACATTAAAAGAAAATCACAAGAAATGTAGCATGGCAAAAAAAAAAACATTTATGACACAAGAGTGCCCACAAACAAGGCGTATCGAAACACACAACTTTATGAACACTGTTACGCAAAGGCAACCTTGGGCACATTTGAGTCAGGGCTTAGTGGATAATCAAGGGAAAGTTAGCCGCGCCAGCCATTGGGAAGATATTTGCCGCGATAACGACCGTATCTATTCTCCTTAAAGGAACCCTGCAACACTTTCGATAAGCGCTTTCACTCTTTCCTTCACGTCTGGAACCACTGCGAAAGCTACAGTTATCGCCAGCACGGAGCGGCACTGCGTGATTTGCTCGTCGCACCAGATACGCCTTCCGTTTCTGCTTTGTTTTTGTGGCTTTCTTTTTAAGTTGCTATCGAAAAGCGTTCGTTGCTGCAACTGAAGGAAAACCGGCCAACCGCCGCTACATGGCCCTAGTGACGTAATTCGAGCCGTCGAAGAACTTCAAGATCGGGAAAGAGAGAACAATCTTTTGAGCGAGCTTACAAGTTATCTGATGGGCATAGAGCAGTAATTTTTGGCTGAAGTACTTTGCGACCCCCTAATTCAAGTACTGGGTGTGTTGGGTTACTACTTTCTGCAAGCATTTAAGGCTTAAAAAAAGTTGGGAGAAGTGTTGCAGGGTCCCTTTAACCGTCACTCAATGGGCTGCACGCGGCACGGCGAAAACCGACAAAGCAAACGGGGCCGCATAGCTCGTGAGGGGGAATATGGCTCCTCTGAGCGACACAGCGATGAAGCAGGACTGGTGGCCAGCGGCCGCCTTAGGCCGGTGGCACAGCCATGCAACCAATGAGGCGCCAATGATGTGTGCGGATAGTGACCTTGCCGTTCGGCGTCCCAGACACTGCGCAGTCCGAGCGTGAGGCTCAGGTTTGGCAGGAACAGGCACAAGAGCCAGGCCCAGGTGTCGCCCGTGTCCAGCTCAAAGGCGAGGCCCAGGGCGGCGGTCACCAGCCACCACAGGGTGAAGGAGCGGGTGCACATCCAGCCTGCAGGCAGTACGGACGACGGCCTTCATTTAAGTGGCATTCGAGGGAGGAAAAATAGGATGGGTGGTAAAACCTTTAGAGTGAACTGCCCAAATAAAATACCAACACCCATTGTCTGAGCGAAGAAGTGTCCTGAATGTTTTCATTGAAGATTTTTAAAAATTAAAGTGCGCCTTTTTTGTCAATTGCAGAAGTTTTTTTCTTCTTTCTACTACAGAAATGAGCGGGGTTGCGTAGGGTTAAACCTTAGAGCACACGTGATTTATTTAATGCGCTTCCATTGAGAGACAACTGCCTTGGATTAGGAGAAAACTATAGGGTATCAGAGAGAAAGTTAAGCTGGACATCTAGGGCGCACTACTTGCAACTGGTGGATTGATTGATTGATTGATTGATTGATTGATTGATTGATTGATTGATTGATCGATTGATTGATTGATTGATTGATTGATTGATTGATTGATTGATTGATTGATTGATTGATTGATTGATTGATTGATTGATTGATTGATTGATTTGACGCTCCGAAGCTACACCCGGGCTATGAGGCGCGCTGTAGTGGAAGACTACGGATTAATTTTGACCACCTGGGGATTCTTAACGTGCGCCGAAATATCAACACACGGGCGTTTTCGCTTTTCGCCTCCATCGAAAAGCAGCCACCGTGACCGGAATCGTACCCGTGTCCTTGGGCTCAGCAACACAATGCCCTAGCCCCAAAGACACGTTGGCGAGATCGATAAAAGAATTAAATAAGGAAACTCAGGTAACGAATCTATTTGGAAAGCAAGGGATCGGTTCGAGGTCTATAGGAGAGGCCGTCATCCTGCAGTGATATAAATTGGATGATGTGCTCGTACCATACTTACGATATCTAACTGAAAGACAACTGTCTAATAGTATCATGCTTACGATGTATTTCGAGCCACCATTGACATATACATGCAGGAGCGTCCTTTTTTTCTTGCCGCATGATTAAAGATCTTTTAGCTTTTCCTTGTTGCATGATCATCATCTTTTTGGAGAGAGAGAGAGAGAGAGAGAGAGAGAGAGAGAGAGAGAGAGAGAGAGAGAGAGAGAGAGAGAGAGAGAGAGAGAGAGAGAGATAATATGTTTAATCGAAACCGGTGACGTTAGCCGAGCCTTCGCGCTGACTTGCTACGCCAGATGATGAAAACAAAAAAAAAAGGAAAATGTAATGATTAAAATAAAAATATGTTGGATGATGCGCGTAAAATTCTCAGTGTTCCGCTCACCATATCGCCCTCACCTTACGCACTGGATTACACAATAGAGGTGCAATAGCCAAAGGAGCCGTGTTTTTTTTTTCTTTGTTTCATTCGTGTAGCTGAAAATGAACTATTGTTGCAGTTCCCTGCTTTGTCTAGTGGCTTCTGGCAGAATTTTCCAGCAGACCTGAATGTTTATTGGGCTACGTTAAATCAGTTATTTAAAAAAAAACGTTACACAACATTTCCTTCACATAGTAGCACGTATTTTCAGGCCCGTAAACTCAAATTTACTAATTTGTGAAAAGGCATTTTTTGCATGTCTGAGCCGAAATAAGTTGCGTCAAACACAAGACTTATTTCATCCAATGCGCGCAGCGTTAAATCTTCGCGAAACGTTCCCTTTTCTAATGTTTTTCCTGTCGATGACGGCGACAAATAATGTCAATCTTTATAACGAATCTGACTGCATTTTAATTTCGCTAGTGACCGGAAATCAGCCCTGATGCGGTACAAGGCGAAACATTTCCGGAGTGACTCGCTCGTAGTTTGCGCCTACATCTGCATAACGGCGGCCGGGGACAGAGCGAAAGAAAAAAAGCTCGCGCATTACGGCTCATGAAGACGGTTCCGAAGAGCAGGCAGGAGGCGGCGAGCTTGGCGGCGTAGAGCAGGAAGAGGGCGGTGAAGAGCGCAGTGGGTTCGGAGTAGGAGAAGGCCGTGAAAAGGACGCTGTGGTGAGGCCACGCGAGCACCGACACGGTCGCCAGGCAGGGAAGCGAGGCGACGATGAACTGGGCGACGCCTTGTCCCCACAGGTAGGCGCCGTTGCGGAGGCCCTGGATCATCATCCACTCCTGCAGCGACGAGGGCGCGTGAAGATCAGTCCCTTATCAGGCCTGCCTTTACGAATTCCCCGCTTCTTTAGATGAACCGACAAAGCAAACGCACCGGAATGAAATCGAATGTGGACCCACAAGTAATCCAATTTCGTCTTCTACTGCGTCTTCTTTTAACATCATTACTTTATCTCTAGAGGCCGCAAAGTGAACGGATCGTGTTGTCAGAGCAGAGGGGAAGAGGTGTTATTGAAAGCGTTTATTGATAAAAGAGGGGAAGGGAGTTGGGTTAAAAATAGAGCAATGGTTCGCCCTCCTATTCCGGCATGCCGCGGGCTGTGGCTGCAGTCTTCGCTCGGAGAATCAGGGCATGGCCTCCGCTATCGAATGCCGGCGGCGCGCCGCCGGCGGACGATCGCTGAGGCCGTGTCAGGGCTTCCTGTTCTCCGAGCTGGCCGCAGCGCAGCGTGCGCTCCCAATGCTCAGGAGAGGGGAGAGAGGGGTGGGGAGTAGGATTGGACGGACACGTCCAAACTAGGTGGATGGTGGTGTTGGGAGGGTTGCAGTATGAACAGTTCAATGGGTAGACGGTGGGGGAGACATGGTGAAGGCGAGCGTGATTGAGGTACACCTGTGTTTGTAGGCGGCGCCATATGCGGGCGTCGGTGGTTGCAAGGAAGGGGTGTGGGGGGTGGAGTCGTCGGGAGTTCCGGTAGCGGACTAAGATGTCGGAGTACGTTGGGGGCAGGGGGTGGAGTGTTAGGTCATCATGAGCCGGTTCGTCGTTGGTCTATTCTGGGAATGTCCGGTCAGTTAGTTCGCGGGCGGTGACGTGCGCCACCTCGTCCCCAAGAGATGTGTGGCCAGGGATCCACCCTATACGGGTCGTTGGGAGTGCAGGCCGGCGTGCTAGGATGTTGGAGCTGATGCGAGTGATGCGTCCCGTGTCGTAGAGGCGGCAAGCGGACTGGGCATCGGTCGGTCAGTGCTGTGATGTCCGATGAAGGTGTGTTGGCGACGGCCAAAGCGATTGCAGCCTCTCTTGCAGATTGCAGATTGTCTAGTTGGAGGCCCGGGGAGCCTTTGTTGGTCCATATTGTAATATCGACCGCTTAGTGTACGTGGCAGATATCTGGGATGTTTGAGAGCAGTGGCGGGAGTCCGGCCATAGCAATATTAAATAGCAGGGGGGAGATGACTGACCCTTGTGGTGTTACATGGGCAGGTGTTCTAAAGCGATCGGATCGATGGAGGCCGATGCTTAATGTGGCCGTACGACGGGTTAGGAACGCGCGGATGTAGTTTTAGGTGGACAGTGGACTGGCCGCAGCCTGTAGTTTGTAGCTGACAGAGAATTTCGGTGTGAGACACGTTGTCGAACGCTCCTTTAATGTTCAACGCCAATATGGTGCTTGGGTGCGTCTTGCTGAGCTTATCGATTATATCCTCTTTCAGTTGTAGGCGAATATATTTGTTTTGATAGATGCGCCCGAAAGCCAAACATGGTGTGCGGGAGTTGTTCTGCATCGTTGAGGTGGGCAGTTAGGCGGCGTGTGACAAGGCGCTCTAGTAGTTTGTCGGTGCATGATGTTAGCAAGATTGGGCGTAGGTTGTCCAGGTTAACATGCAGGCTAGTTTGGCTTGGGGAGTAGGTTCATTTAATCAGTTTGTGTTACCTCACGGCAGTATATCTCCCCCTTTTTTGTGTTAACATTCCAGATCTGATATAGCAGAATTTTTTTTCTCCGTGAAAACTAATCAAGAAGTGTCTTTCCTGCGGCTGCTTGGGGGATACCAGTCATATATGGTTTCAAACGCGTTAAGAGTGTTCACAGCGAATGGTCTTTTGTTTGTCTCATTTCAAATGAGATGAGCGTATGTGGTGCATGTGACTGTCCTTAGTTATCGCCGCCCACATTTCTTGTCTCACCACCGGTTCTGTATTAGCAACTCGTCCTGAAGACAACGTCAGCTTCAAGCACAGCACTACGATGCAGCGTCGAACGAACATGTCTTTTATGTTAATAAAATAAACTAAAGAACATAGCTTAACATAGTTATGTGCTGACAATTGGGATATAATTTATTGCAGAGCAACTTTTCTAGAACGGCAACGGTTCTTTATCGTAGCCCATGCACGTGCTTTTCATTGAGCCTAACAGTCTGTGTGCTCAAAGCAGCGCAAGATGATCCCTTTTGAACTGCAGTGAAAGGCATTTTTACCGTTCTCGACCTAATAAAATTTCTCAAGGCGACAGATTCATTATTGAGGTTATATTCGATGTACCGCACGATTGTAGGAACGGTCCCCCCCCCCCCCCCCTCTTTTATATCCGAGCTATATCAACCATAAAATGACCGTTTTTCTAGGCATTATCTTTACCTCGGCGGGGGAGGGGGGGGCATAGATTTGTGGGGTACTTAGAATGGAGAAAATACGTCTTAGCAGTCCTTCAAAAGCATTGAAGGACTCTAGTTTTAGTTCGTCGTTAGTTTTAGCTTAGCTTTCGCTATTTATTTTAGTGTTTGCGTTGACCTTCCGTTACAACCACCTCACCGTGCTAAGCGCCTTCCGCTGGAACTCGTGAACAAAAGCGACACTGCAAAACAAGTGCAAAAAAAAAAAATATCTGCCGGATTTGCAAGACAAGTTTCGAAAGTGTAGATATTGCTTCGCGCAGTTTGAACCTGTGCAGCAGTTTCGTACAGCGTGAGTGATACAGGAGCTTCAATTTTTTTCTAGATTCCGACAGCCGGGCAGATCCTTCAGGTAGCAACACTCAGGAACGCGGTATTCCGTTCCAAAATAGGCACAAGCCGGTCACTTCTGGTGCGATGCACAACGTTAATTATAAGCATTGATGCGCCACTTTCCACCTCTCAACCGAACAGAGACACCAAGCCACCTCTTTTTTAATGAAACGAATCCGCAGAATTTCCACATAAAAATAAAATCGTGGGTCTTGGAAAAAATTCTGTTCGACCAAGTACTTCCACTAACAATAATATAAACCTTAACTGCGTAAACTCCGCCAGTTATGAATTTTTGAGCAAACGCACGGCGTTACACGGTTGGCCCATCTTCGCTTTACCAATGCTCTTTTCCGGTCATTTTTATTTTAGGTTTTGTTCTTTTATATGTATAAGGTACATACTCTTTATTCTGTTGTATTTTTGTAATACATTTGGCTTTGGCTAATTTTGTATTTTGATTGGTTTGTCCAAATTCCGTTCGACCATTTATATCCATCAAACAAGCTAGCGAAGCTTGCACTAAGCCGCGCAAGGCTTGAACCATAGCGAAGCTGCAGAATTTCTACGTGAGCACTCAACGACACATCACCTCGCATTTGTACAAGTGTGTTTATTAGATGCGACGCATCTCTTGCTCGGGGGTATGTCCTTCCTGCGTCGTGGCGTTGTCCGCACGCTCACTGCACATACGCAACTCTCCTCCGTTCTTCTCTCCGGCAGCTGTGCGCAACACTCTCACTCCGTCTCATTATCATAACAACAGTTGCGCGTGCGCGCTTCACTGCTCTTGGTGCACGCATGTGTGCGCATGCGCGCGACTCTCCCCCCCCCCCCCCCCCCCCCGGCTCCTCTCCTTTCAAAAGCGGGAATATAAGAGGGGGAGCGCACGGCGTAGGATCAGTCCAGCGCTCGCTCATGCACTTGACTTGACTTTGCTTGACGATACCTCCTTGCAAGATCTTCCGATGAAGACGTGATGGAAGCGACAGTCCCTTCAGCGAGTGGACTGACGCAATCCAATACCAGCGTCAGTCCAAACGCTCCCCCCTGATGCGTCGCATCACGTCAGGGTTCCCTCGCGGGCAGATGTGCGTAATTTTTTACATGTCCCGCCGTCGCTTTGCATTGTGCTAGTAGTAGTAATCGTCATATGCATCGATATCATCGAGTTCCTCATGCCAAGCATTACATGCGCGGTAGCGCTTGACGACAGCTGGGGCGCAGCGGCAGCGCGTACGTGCACGACGCATGTACGGCGTTCCTGGAGTAGCGTAGAGGTTCCGTGGAGCAGGTGTTCGCCAGCTGTGGCGTTGTTGGTGGCTAGGCAACGCGAGACGCTGCTCCTGGTTCTAGCCAGTGTTTTTTTTTTTTTTTTGCTCGACAACCTATCGACAACCTTAGCAAGATTTACCCCAGCACCATCTTCACCCTAGACGTCCAGGCGCCTTTGACAACGTGGGGCACGACGCCATATTACAAGGGCTCCTTCACACGCAATGTGGTCCTCGAACATTTGACTACGTGCGCACCTTTCTCACTTACCGAACAGCAACTATCCGCCTCGGACCATACAAATCCCCGACTTCCAACACACCAGTTAAAGGGACTCCTCAAGGGTCGGTCATTTTCCCCTTGCTATTAAATCTCGCCCTCTTTGAACTATTTAAACAACTTTCCACCACACCAAATCTACGCCACGCTTTTACGGGGATGATAACACACTTTGGATAAACAAAAGCTCGCCAGGCTACTAACAAGATGCTTTGCAACAAGCTATCGACCTCACCCTCCAGTATCTTGCACTTCGAGGCCTAACTTGTGCTCCCCAAAAGTCCGCGCTCTTGGTCCTCCCCGCCATAACCCGTGGTCTACCCCGAGCACCACACCAGATCATCGAGTTACTATTAAGGATGCACTGGTGCCGAAAATGAAAACCCTGCGAATTCTCGGAGTACCTTTCCCCGCGAATGGGTCTGGAGCAGCACTCCTCCCATAACTGCAGGACACAATATCGCAATTTATCCATCTTACCCAGTGAATCTGCACACACCAACATGGCCTGAGGGAACAAGACACTTGCCGTCTCGTCCACACTCTACTCCTCAGCCGCCTCACATACGGCACCCCCTACGTCTGTCTCAAACCTCAAGCACAGAGCAAGCTGGATGCACTCATTCGCCAGGCTTACAAGATCGTTCTACGCCTTCCAGCTTTCGCCGCCACACAAATTGCTTCACCTGGGGCTGCACAACACCCTCTCCGGACTCCTCGTAGCACAACAGACAAGTCAATTGGCACGCCTGTCCCCCACTCCTACCGGCCGAACTGTCCTCAGGGCACTAGGCCGCCGTACGCCGAACCCCCATAACGAGATTCACCCCCTCCCTCCCCACATCCGGACCAATATCAAGGTGGCACCGATTCCACGTCACGTGCATCCCGTATACAACTCCGGCCGACGCAAAGCCAGAGTGCAGCACCTTGAACGGAAGTGCTCCTCAGCCCCGAATGCTCGCTACACCGGCATCGCCCAAACCCCACCGCACCCCCGCTCGACCCTAGCAGTCACGGACAACGATGGCAACGTTCTCAACGTATACCTTTCTTCATCTCTCTTCAACCGCTGCTGAATCCACCACGATTGCCCTCGCGGCGGCCACCCACACACCCACAACCTACCTAACCATAATCACCGATTCTCAACAAGCCTACCGACATTTACCAATCTCTCGACAATGCTGACTGGTCCTCTGTGTACAATGCGCCCTGTGTTGACGTGGCCATCCATCATCTAACCAAAATAGTACAAAACGCTATGGACCAGCACATCCCAAAGCAGCGAAATCGCTCCACTAAGTTTCCCTTTTGGTTCAATCACGAGCTGCGAGGCGCGCTTCGAAAAAAAAAACGTAATTTCCACCGCTTGTTTAAGGCCCACAATGACCCGTCCTCTCTCGCAAGCTTCAAGAAATGGCGGTCCTTAGCGAAAAAGCTTCCTGCCCCGGGACAAAAAGACGTCCACCCACTACACTGAATCATCTCACCCACTCCCCTCGTGAGTTCTGGCGGTGTATTAAGTTCCGCTCACGTCATGCACGCGATAGCATAACTATTTAGGATGGTGACAAGTTTGTGTCTGACCCCGAAGGCGTATGTGAACTTTTCGCACGTAATTTTTGTTTTGTTTTTTATTTATTTATTGGTACTGCAGGCCAATATTTAGGCCCAGGCAGGAGTGGCAACAATACAAAAATACTAAGCAAAACAGCTCTAGCATCGTCACAGACAATGTAGGAGGTACATAAAATACATCAAAAAACTTCATACAATACAAGAACAGACAGCAATCACTCCATAACTCAGTGCAGCCCTAAGCAAACAAGAAAAGACGCTCCAGTTCTTCTAAAAATTTGCCGGATTCAAACACACCTGGCGGCAATTAGTTTACTCTGACACTGTGCGTGGGAAAAAGCTGTTTTTAAAATCAGTTGTGCGAGCGAAAATTGGTGTTAGAGCGCCCTTATGACTGCGTCTTGTGGTCCTGGTAGTCAGGGGTTTCACAATTTGGGGGAGAGCTATTTTCAATTTGCCAGTTATACAATTATGTAAGAATGATAGTCGACTAATTTTCCTGCGTGCTTCTAATGTTGGAATGTTGTTAAGTTTCATCAAAGATGTTGGAGAACCACACCGATTATATTTTGAAAAAATAAATCTTACCGCCTTTCTTTGAATATTTTCCAGTTGGTGGGAATCTTTTTTGGCAAAAGTGTCCCAGACAACTGCGGCATATTCAAGTTTTGAACGTATACATGTGTTATATGCGAGGAGCTTTGTACTTACTGGACTGTTTTTTAATCTTCTTTTTAGGAACCAAAGCTTTCGTAGGGCGGATTTCGAGATGTCAGATATATGTTCAGACCAGGTGAGCTTATTTGTAAATGTGACACCTAGATATTTATATTTACTGACCTCTAAAACGGGTTTATCATGCAGTAAGTAGGTATAAATACTAGGCTATTTCTTTCTTGTAATTCGAACAAGCACTGTTTTGTCACCATTTAGAACCATGCCCCAGCGGGAACACCAGTCATTAATACCAGCGAGCGATTTCTGTAGTGAAATATGGCTATCTTCCGACACTATTTCTTTGAAAACAATACAATCATCCGCGAACAACTTTATGGTTACATCTTCAGGCACCACATCAACCAAGTCATTCACATAAATAAAAAACAGCAATGGTCCCAGCACACTTCCCTGAGGTACCCCAGAGGTTACAGGAAGCACTTTTGATGCACGCTTCTTGATTTCTACAAACTGTTTCCGGTTTCTCAGATAAGCACTTATCCAGCGAATAACAGGAAAAGGCAAGTTCAGGCGTTCAAGCTTGTAGAGTAGTTCCGCGTGAGGCACCTTATCGAAGGCCTTGCTAAAATCGAGACATAACATGTCAACTTGGCCAGACATATCAAGAACCCGTGCCATTTCGTGTACCGTCAAGACGAGTTGCGTGGTAGTTGACATTCCCTTCCGAAAGCCGTGTTGGCAGGGGGTCAACAAAATTCTGTCTTCGACCTACTCGACATCTTCTGACAGTGGCAGCGAACTGTGCTTCCAGACTCATGGGCCAGTATTGCAAATCCCGAACATTACCGACAATGATGTGTACGCTATTCGCAAATTCCCTTCGAAAAAGTCACCGGGCTGCGACAGCATTTCCTGCTTCATCGTGAAAGGCTGTTGTGCTGCCTTTGCACCTCTGCCCTGTCACATCATACGCATGTCACTTGTTGAGCAACATTTTCAAGCAGACTGGAAATTAGGCCCTATCTTCCCTTTGCGCAAGTATGGAAGAGTCACTATCCCCGGAAACTATAGGCCAAGCTCCCTGTTGTCTTCCTTTTCCAAAGTCTTCGAGAAAGTCAGCATCGTTACCTCCTCGCAGCATTGCGTCCATTAATCCATCCCAACCAACACGGCTTCATGCCCGGAAGGTCAGTAAAATCAAATCTCGCATGTTTTCTAAATGACATCGGCCCTCCAGTGTTCTCTCATCAACAGGTACGTACAGTATTTTTCGACTGTAGCAAGCCCTTCGACGCTGTTAATCATGACTTACTACTTCGAAAATTGTCCGCAAACGGTCAATCCAGTGAGTTCTGTCATTGGTTCAGCAGTTATTTGAAAGGCAGGTCCAATTGTGTATGTTACGAAGGCGTCACCTCCCGGTCTTTCGCGATGATATCAGGGGTACCTCAAGGCTCGACACTGGGCTCACTTCTCTTTAACATTTTTGTTAATGACATCCACCATATATTGTTCGCTCTCTCAGCACGCCGATATGAAGCTCTTTCGCGCCGTTTCTTCTCCGAACTATCGCGTCCTGCTGCAAAATGACATCAACGCAGTTTCGGCATGGTGCGGCAGCAACTATTAATGCGCGGCATTCTTTGCCGAGTGTAACGCCCTGCATTTCCACAAAAAATGCGGATGTCGCGGAAGTTCCATCTGTAATCGTTAAAATAGCGTAAATGGAGATAATTGATCGAACTAAATTTTCAAGAACTAAAAAATAAGAAAATATAAAAAAATTACGGCAAACGGGGAACTCTGTAACGTCCTGCATTTCCACAATAATGCAGCTTTTGCGGAAGTTCCACTTCTTATCGTTAGAACAGCGTAAATGGAGACAATTGCACGGAAAGGATTTAGAAAAACCAAAAAATTTGGCTGGAAAAAACTCAAACTCAAGACAAGCGGCAAAAGAATGTTACGCATTAGTAGATAATTCCCTGAATTTCTGCACAATTTTTTTAAAGCTTAATCTCTCCAAAACTATCGTGATCACATATTCCCGTTAGGCTGTTCCGCTCCTTTTCTCATACTCTCTGCTTGGTGTATTCGTAAAACGCGGTACTGTAGTGCGTGATTTGAGTGTAATGATGGACGTAAAACTACTTTTCCACTCACACGTGAGCCGCCTAACCAACTGCTGTATCCGATCGCTTGGCGTGATTTCCCGGGCCACCAGTGAATTCACCGACCGATCATGCTTTGTCTCCCTCTACCGCGCCCTAATTTTACCGAAGCCCGACTTTGGCAGTGCTATTTGGAACCTTTTAAGTCCTTCGTCGTCTATTTGTCTTGAAGGGACTCAGAAGCGCTTCACTAGAACCGTATTTTATCGTTGCTCACCAGTGAGCCATTATCTACACGGGGGGCTTCTCACGCTCCTGAATCTTGGTGAGCTACGTATTAGGCGTTCAAGGCGTGACCTTGTTTTTCTTTTTAACTGCATTCATTCCAAGTTTGACTTCCCTTGCCTTGTAAGCTCTGTTCACCTGTGGGTGCCAGTCATACCACTGCGGCTGCACGGCTGCTTTCATGCTGGCAGAACACTGAGCCTGGCACCAGCTAACCGATGCCAACATACCCTATAACAGTCTGTTTTTATCTTCCATTGACATTTATTGCAGCGACATGGTTCTTTTTACATGCTCCTTGAAAATTTTGACATTTTGAATGCACATGCTGTGGAGAGGTCGCGCATGCACTTCTCCCTCTGTTCATGTGTTTCTGCTGAGTACAAGGTCGCGGGTCCAATTCCCTGCCGCGGCGGCCACTTTTCTGATGGAGGCTGAAATCAAAAACGCCCTGAAAGCAAAAAACGAGATTTCGGCGCACGTCCCCAGGTGGTCAAAATTAATCCGGATCCCTCCACTACGGCGCGCCTCATCGCCTGCGTTGCGTCGGCGCGTTAAACCCTACAAACAATTAATTCTTGTGTTTCTGCGCCAAAAGCACCACATTGCTTATTCTTGTTTGTGTAATTAGGGCATCTTCTTTACACGACCTCCGAGCTCTTGTTGTTCAGAAAATGTTTTCGCTTCTTTGATCGCTCTCCTTCTTTATATATATCTACATATTTATTTCCACCCATTTTTGGAGTTTTTTCCTTCCTACATGTCTATTGTATGCCTTGTATTCATGTACCCAGTGCTTCACCCGAGAAGGCCCTTGCACTGTTGGCGAGCACTTTAAATAAATAAATAAATAAATAAATAAATAAATAAATAAATAAATAAATAAATAAATAAATAAATAAAACCCCTGGGAACAGTACCACCGGCAGCGCTGAAAGCCATTTCCGACCTACTTACGATAACCATCGTATGGACCCCGGGACATGCCTCACTCCCCAGGAACGAAGCAGCACATGTTGCGGCCCGCGAGCTTCACTTCTGGGCGTTCCCTACAGGGCCAGGTGGCTCGGACTTTACGACGGCCACTGTCCATCCTCTTCCCTCCTGCTTCAGCGACATCCTAACACACTACCGCCACGCTTGCCGAAGGTATCCCCCCCCCCCCCCCCCCGACCGTCTCCGTCGGAGAATCACAAATCTGGTGCCGACGACGACAAACCGGCACGTACTACATGGAACCCTAATAATACGACTTTCAAAGGAACCGCAAGAATGCGTCGTATGATCGGGGTGCGGGTAAATGCCGGCCTGGTAGACGGTCTCACGCGACAGGTGGGCTAAGAACTTATTCAAACTACTATATTTAGCGCGTTCTCGCGCGATTTGCGAACCTTTAGCTGAAATCCCGAGTAAAAAAAAGCAACGCCTATGTTGTGCCCCCATCCCCTTCATGGCGTCCGGCTAGCCCGCCTGCCAAGCGCAGTGCGCTACGCGATACCCCTGCCGTCCGGCGCTATTTATGACCCACCACCCCGCGCCTTGAGCGCGCGAGCTAAGACCGACGTGGTAAGCAAACTGACAAAGGAAAAGGCGAGTGTGAAACTACCAAGTCCAAGCGAAACGAACGATAGTACAAGGCGGAGATGAAACAAAAACAGCATTGCTGTACATGGTGGGGACACCCTTTGAACGGTGTCGTGCCGTCGCTATTGTGTAAAAGTGTTCATCACATAGCTGTTTTCGTTTCCCACAAGACCCAGCAATGCGAAATAGATAAGATGATTCAAACTTCGCGAGTAAACCGTGTTGCGGCGAAAATTATAGCGCGGTCTTGCTACAGTGACTAGCTGCGGCGGCCAGCGGGTGACCCAAATGACGGTGTTAACATATACGTGTCCCCACTCTTGCAGCGGACGCGGGTGATTTGAGGCGCTGTAGCAAAGCAATGAGCGGAGTGACAACACGGATTTGAAAGACAGTGTAAACCAGAGAGCAGAGATAGGGGAGAGATAGCTTGGTGAAAGGAAGAAACTTGGATTGAGCGGGCGGGGAAAGCGGCTGTTCGGTCATCGCTGTGGGGTTGCGTCGTGTGTGTTCTCGCGTTCGTCGGTGGCTCGACGGGAGCTGGCTGGGCCCGTTAGGATTGTGGTTAGTGCGGGGTGTTTATATGGCGCTTGGAGGAGCGCTGTTATACGGCCTTTCCTTGTTTCTAAGTGCCTGTGCGATGCAGCGGAATGGTTCCTTTTTAACCTATTTTCACTAGTTAAAGGCCTCTCTGGCTGAATTACTTGCTTATTCTGCGACGGTCCGCCTGCCACCGGAGCGACGACTTCTCGCGGTTGGCGCATCGGCGTACTGCTTCCGCCGCGTGGGGCCATCGAAGGTTAACTCCCGCTCACGGGTACGCCGCGCCTCCTTGCTTGCGTCTGTTCAGCAAGTGGTCTGGCCCGCTGTTAAGTTCGGGCTCCGCATGTAATTAATGAAGGCAGCCGGTGGCCCATGTATTGGCGTCGCCTCCGCTGGTAGCTACTTTCCCGTGTCCCTTTCATGTAGCCGCACGGACGACAAGTTCGGAGCCGCGGAGAGCGGGTGTTGTGCCCGTCCTTTTGTGTGTCAAAGGACGGGGGTGCTTAGCCTGAGTACCTCTGTCGCGCCGGAGGTGGCTGGGTCATTCGGCATAACAAGCTGACGGGAGGCCAGATGATCGTATCTCTTAGTGTTGAGAGCGCGCGCGGTGTAAGTTTAGAAAATCTTCGACTCCGGCGGCGGGCGCTCTTCGTCGACGGGTCGTTCGCCTCGACGATGGTCGCCTCGGCTGGCAGCGTCTCTCCCCGTGGTCTGTTAAGGTGGGCGGCGGCGCCCCTTCGTCTGGGAGGGAATTAGCAACCCTCATTGCCCGCGCGTCGCGGGACAATGGGTGCGTCGCGGGAGGCGCCGCGCGGAGGGAGGTCAGCCGCGCGAGGACCGCTCCGGGCCCTCGGCTTGGCTGTTGTTTGTGCAGATGCCGCCCGCTGAACGTAATGGATGGTTCACTTTAGGCCGCAGATGTCCTGTATTTTCTGGCCGGGTGTAACAGCGTGCGTAGGAAACGCACTTTGAGTGCATAAGAGAGAGAGTTGGGTCACGGGACCGCAGGTGGGGACATGTGTGTGATTGGCTGGTTCCTGTGGCCAATCAATGGTTTGTAATAATTGTTTTGAAAGGTTTTTCTCTCTTTCTTGAACGCCCCCTTTTTTGGAGGCGGGGTTTTTGCTATCAAAACCGGAGTGTTGGGTTTTGTCGGGGGTCGGTCGAGAGGGGATCTAGTTCAGGATAGATCTCGGCCGAACAGGCTGCTGCTGTCAGAGTGACAATGTAGCCGTCACTCTGACGTGATGTAAACGTGGAGTCATGTAAATAATGTAAATAAACCTAATATCCAGCAAGGAAGGCAGTCCTCATCCCTCACCCGCTCCAAGCATCGGTCGTCGGTCATCGGAGCGAGTCGAGATCGTCCTCTCGGCTCGCGCATCAAAAGAACATCACTATTTCGCCTCCATCACTTCGCCAAGAAGATGGAGAGGCGAAATTTAACTCCCGCCTGCGGACCTTTGCACATCAAGCAGCGTCAAACGGCGGTTAAGAATAAAGGTCGGGACAAGGCGGCGAAGCGGTGTAAAATATGGGAAAAACGCCAGTTTATCCGCGCCATGGTCCGTCGTATGAAGCGGTGCGCGTGCACCCGAGCGTCATATTATCGGGGTTTTTAATGCATTGTTTCTATGGAAAGTTTGCCGGGACCGCCGTGATCCGTCGTAAGAAGCGGGGCGTCTAAAGTCCGGGGTACGTATCAGCGGGGTTTCACTGTATAGCTCCACCATTATCTCCCACATTTCCCCCTCACGCTTCGAGTATAACTGCCCGGACTGTCAAGTTCCGCCTCGTCTTCATGTGCCCTCAAACACCCTGTCCCTCTCCTTTCCACTACCCCCGAGCAGTGGGAATGCGCGTTTACCAGCTTGGACCTGCAGGAGCTGCAGCTCAGACTGATCCAGCGGGCCACGTGAGCCGCGGTGGCGCGCGGCCTCCTGAACTGAGAAGGCCACCCACCGTTTTTTTTTTTTTTTTTGCTCGATAAACGTTTTGCCTCCTCCTCCTCTTTTTTTGGTAAAGCCACTGCTAGCAGTTTTCGGAAAGAATAGCTGGGGTGTTCTAAGAGAATCAGTAGCTGTGGGTGCGTGCAGGAAGTGTCTGGCTTGTGCCTATCTGGCAATGGAACGTCGCCTTAGTGACAGCCATAGACAAAAAAAAAAAAAAACGCGCGCAATATGCCACGCATAAAGCGCCAGTAGGTATAATGCATGTCGCACCCGTTTGTCGTTGACCTTGTCGTCGATGATGCGGTAGAGGTCGTTGAGGCAGAGCGGAAGGAAGCCAACCTGGAACATAAACACCGCCACCCAGGGAAGCAGCGGCTGGCACGGGCCCACGTCCGTCTCCATCGCGGGAAGCGGGAACCGCTTCATGCGGACCTGCAGATGCCGCAAGCACCGTGCACGCTTATAGCCGGCACGAGGATCCTGATCCGTGGCATAATTGAACAAATAAAGTAGAAATTGAAGTGTCCGCATTATCTGACAATTATAAATAGGTGTCTTCCACCCTGACTAAGGGTGCATTTTCAATTCGCAGACAGCTTGGTAGACAGCTCACGAAGCAGTCTAATTAGGCGTCTAAAGGAATACGAATTGGAACGGCGCAGCAGTCACGAGCGCAACACCAACGCAGACGACAACCTCGTAGCCGACATGTTGAGTAACGCAAGCCGCAGGTTTCGTAAACAATATTACCGTTATTTTTACAAACGTTACGCAAGCCAAAAAATAAACAGTCGTCTTCACCCCTAGTGAATCATACTAAATATTATAATAAAGAAGAAGTTAGTTTGCCGCAACTATATTACACAAAAAGGTGGTGCTGGCGTCACTTAGTAGTTTAGAGAGGATGGTAGCCTGCATCGTTGCTCACTCCGATGCCACTCTACCGATGCTGTCTCCACGAAGCAGTCTTCGTTGACTGTTTCATTAAAATTGGAAGTGGGCTTAACATGGCCCATTGTCCGCGAAGACGGCAACGAAGCTGTCTAAACGGTAAATTGGAATACACCCTAAGTTCAGGCAGCTGCTGCAGGAAAGCAAATTTTGGGACAACTGTGAGCCACCTGCAGGTAACGGAGACGAGGCTAATGAGAGTCGGACGGGATCGCAAAAACTGTGTGCAATTTAAACAGAAAATTATTGAGGCGATCGACGGTGTGGTTTTATATAAGTATTCTTTAATGTAGGACCAAGCTTTCAAAGAAGAATGAAGCTTTTTCCAGCAGCACAATCAATGATAATGACTGACTTATAGCAGTACCTTAGGCTACTTTTGATTACCCAAGATCCTTCTTTTTGAGTTCTAACAGCTCAAACCGCCATGGCTGGAACTTTGTGAAGAACGAAGTTGCGAATCTTGCCTTTAGTACAGGTGGCGGCGGATTGATGTTTCTTGTTTCAGCGTACAACGACAGGTGGGCTCGATTCAGCCGGCACTGGACAGGCCACAGCGTTCCTGCACGCATGCATAACAAGCCGGGAAGATGAATCATCAAATCTTGTGAACCAATTGAAACACAGACAAAGAAACAAACAAACAAACAAACAAAAGAAAGATTGGCCAATGTTACCAAGTACATTAAGAGCTCACAGAGCGTTGTTTACTTAATGCTCGTACAATGTTAGGACCTTTTCTGGTTATTTTTGTCTGGCGTCGGCCATAGCATTAAATAGTACCGAACTGAAGCGGCTTCACCACGCTGCATTGCACTGCAAAGTCACGCGGGATGACTTCACCAGAAGTGTTGTTATAGATTCCGGTGACGTCTCTTCCTGTTACCTATCTTCCGGGATTGATACCACCACTTCGGTAGTGTTTTCAGGCCTGCCGCTAAGATTTTCATGAGGTCCCCCTGTCCATAAATGAAAATTTTCTCAGCAGTGTCCCACGGCAGTAAATGCGCCACGTAATGAATTCCTAGGAGGACTGTGTTAAGTACAGTGGATGCGGCCCAAATTCTTGCGCACTATCGGAGAATTCCAAAAGATTGTTAACAGCGGAGCTGTTCTAAAGCTGGCTTCGGCGACAGTCTGCTGCTGTTATGTCACGCCCTCTATGGGGCAGGTTTCTCCACTGCAAGAAGACCGGTTAGCAGTATAAAAAATTCACAAAAAATAAAAAGAGGATCCTAGGGCTTTCGTATTGTTACGTGGCAGGGAATTAAATTCTCTTCAAAGAGGGCGCTACATGTGCTGTGGCTACGCAGGAATCATCATCAAGAAAGGAGAGGAGGAGGACGCTGACGGTGAAGCGTTCGTTCCCCGGCTTGTGCAGTGCTCTCATCCAGCGTGGCTTTTGTGATTACTAGCCTGTAAATAAGTGCAGTAGACTGTCGATAAACGGAACTTCAAGGGACAGAAAAAATTAGTTCCGTTTAGCTTCTAGGAGTTCCGTTTACTGAGAGAGATGTGCAAAGGTGCAGATTTATGTGCGTACACACTCTTAATGGCATTTCATGGAACTCTAATGGTCAATGTAGCTGATAGTTTTTCAGAAAGCAAGAAAACTACAAGGGGCTTAGGCACAGCACTCAGAAAGTTGATCCTCAACTTCGCGAGTGCTTACGAGCCACGTACCGAATTTAGAAGACGGCAACGCGGTAATGAAGCGTGAATAGCACCACGATGGCACGAACGAGGTGTTAGGAGCTGAGCCCTGTAATCTCGGCGTCTTGAATCGAGACCGAATGACTGGAACAAGAACTGCGATGTTGCATTCGTTGTGCTAACACGGCTAACCACTTACTAGACGAGGCTTACGAGGCTAAAAAAAACAACGAAAAACTCGGAGGAAGAAAACAAAAGCAAAAACGAAACAGCCGGAACCGCAAAAAGCTGATTCTCATGCCAAGGGGTATCTCAAGAAGTTCCAATTTCGGTTCAGTTTACACGGTGACGCAGAAATTTTAGTTTCGATTACAGGGAGTTTTTAAGTCTGAATACAAAACCGCCAAACTCACAGGCTATTGTTCTGTTTAAGCGGCAATTTTTGTTTATCGAGATTCTGCTTTATTGTAAATATTCCCTTTGAAAATACCGCTCTACCTTGTATCAATATTGCCCCTAAAAATGTCTTCTCAGCAATGCACTTGTGTTTATACGTGAGGCCGACTTTACGGCTACTTCTTATTCGTAAAAATGGCTTACCGAGGCTGGGAATGAAGCCCGCGACTTTGAGTGTAAAATCCCAATGTTAGGCTTCTGCATCACCGGGCGAAAATAACAAAGTCGAGCAAAAAAAATAGAAAGAACACACGTTTGTGTTTGGCTGGTCTTTCGAGTTCCGCGTCATCATTAATAAAATAATCACAAAAACTCAAGCAAAAAAAAAAAAGAGGGCTCGTCCGGGATTTGAACCCGGGACCTCTCGCACCCTAAGCGAGAATCATACCCCTAGACCAACGAGCCAGGCTGCCCAGATTGCTCTATTTTCCGACGCAACCGGTTGTTGTCTTCATCTCTGTCTACTCGACTACTCAGGGGTTTTAGGGCTGAGTGACAAGACCAAGCCAGGCCTTATCAGCTTTCCGCTAGATACCGCCGAGGCTGGGATTTTGCTGGGGGGTCTAAAACTCTCCAAGAACAAGGTATAAGAGGGGAAATGAAGGTTTATATCTTGAGCAAAACGGGAGGCGGCCCAAGAAATGTCTGGCGTTGAGGCAAACGCGCTCAAAGGAAGGAAAAATGTTCGAGCCAATTTCATGGGCCCATCGCTGTCGTCAAAGTACTTTGACCGCGGAAATCCTCACTGCGTAGAATGTCGGTAGCAGCCAATTTCAGGGCAATTTTAATGCGTGGCATTCTTTGCCGAGACCCCAACAGCCAGGACCATGTGACGCCCTGCATTTCCACAAAAATGCAGATATCGCGAAAGTTCCTCCTGTAATCGCTGTAATGGCGCAAATGGAGATAACTGGGCGCACGAAATTTTGAAAAACTAAAAAATAGGAAGAATATTTTAAAAATATGAAATATGGCGAAACGTGTAACGCCCTGCATTTCCAAAATAATGCAGATTTCGGGAAAGTTCCACCGGTAGTCGTTATAACAACGTAAATGGAGATAATTGAACGGACGAAATTTTGAAAAACTAAAAAATAAGAAAAATATAAAGAAATGCAGAAAGTGGCAAATCGTACAACGAACGACCTTCATGCTTCCAGATTAATGCAGCTTTTGCGGAAGTTGCGGAGATAATAAGTAGAAAAAATCTTGAAACACCAAAAAATAAGACAAAAAAAATTACTTCTAATCGTTACAATAGCGTAAATCGAGCAAATTTCACAAAAAGGATTTAGAAAAACAAAAAAATTTGGCTAGAAAAAACTAACACTCACTGACAAGCGGGAAGACAATGCTACGCATTAGTAGATAGTTCTCTGAATTTCTGTAGGATATATTTTTTTCTTTCAAGATACGTCATTAGATTGAAAGCTGCAGAGCATTCACATGAAAGTTGGCTTTGCTGCCGGATTAATTTTTTTCGACGCGTCTTCTTTCTTCCCATCATGTCCACGCACGCAGTTTTCGCCAGAACCAAGCCTATCACAGCTCCGCTGTAAAATATCGTATTGAAATTCGTCGAGAAGACGACTCTCACTGCTGCCAGGATTCGAACCTGTGATTAAGCAGCCAGACGGCTCAGGCACTGCCGGAAACCGTGCCGACAATTCACCTCGCAAGGTGTAAAGGATGCAGTGTCCCGCATTTAGCAAAATTATTATCTTTTTGCCGAAGGTTTATTTACTTGTCGCAAGGATCAGTGAAGTTGTAAACGTTCCAGAAGTTGTAAACGTTACTGTCTGCTGTCGATTCATGGCCATCTATGGAGGGAGTGCGGTTATAAAATACGTCTGCAACTGTTGTTTTACCGGAACTATCGGGAAGCGAATTATATGAGAATTAGCCGCCAAGTCGACTCTAAACAATATATATATTACAATTAGCCCCTAAGACAACTTTAACATCACACGCAGGATTGAAGTCGAAGCTAAACGTAATCTTCGTAAAGACAACCCACAGCTTTACTGTTTCACCATATTTCACACTGGGTGGAACTTTCTTTTTAGGGACGAAGCCGCTTAAAGGCTTGGCCTGTCGGCGTCTCCTGTCGTCGTCGTTTCGTGTAGTCACGGTACTAAAACACCGGGACGCTCGTTTTCCAACGCCTCGCGCAGGAATGTAACGCGTACTAAAAGAACACACCGGGACACTCGTTTTCCAACGGCTCGCGCTAGAACGTTTCATCTCCGTGGGCAAAAACACGTATTAAAAGAACACACCGGGACACTCGTCTTCCAATGCCTCGCGCTAGAACGCTTCGTGCTTCAAAGACACGAAACATTTACAGCAAAGCTGTATACCTCGACCTCCCAACGGTTTCATCTCCGTGGGCAGAAACGCCAAGGCGCCGAGAATACGCTTACACACTGCATGCTTCGCCCCTCCCTGGGTTTCACGTTAGTGGAGATGGCCCGGTTTTTGTGCGTCTCCACCCACGCCCACCAGTTTTTCTAATAGAAGTCGCTTTGAACACTCACTTGCCAGCAGCTCCTCCTGGGCGTCGTCGATGGCCCGGGGTCCCTGGCAGCGGAACATGAATTTCTCTGGAGGCAACGCCTCGCCGAAGAGGAGCGTGTAGTTGAGGTCCCCGGGGGCATTCGGCGTTTCTTCGTTAGGTTTACTCGCCTCCTCCATGCCGTCGAAGATGACCGCCACGTCCGAACCCAGTGAACCATCGCTCGCTTTATCCAGGATCTCTTGCTTGCTCGAGAATCCGCTCAGGCCTGCACGAGGGTCGAGTACACGTCGTGGTCAGTAAAAAACAGTTCTCCAAGTACAGTCGCTCCTGCTCTCGTTCAAACCATTTGTTCCGGAGAATTAAGCGATTCCTGCTGCACCTGTACTCATCTTAGCGACCCTGGTGTTGGGAACCTGTTATTTTGCTGTGTCGGCCCCACACGCAGCTCGTAGCGAATACCACAAGACTGAAATGTACCATTCATCAACTGTTCTGTTCGGCATACGGGTGCTCCGCAGTCGTTTTGTAGTACATGGCCGTGTTCAAGACGGCGCATGGATTCCCGGGAATAACCCCTTCCACATGATCTTCGGATCAATGCACATAATAAAAGCTGCTCTCTCTCTCTCTCTCTCTCTCTCTCTCTCTCTCTCTCTCTCTCTCTCTCTCTCTCTCTCTCTCTCTCTCTCTCTCTCTCTCTCTCTCTCTCTCTCTCTCTCTCTCTCTCTCTATCTCTCTCTACATGATTCTAACCGTCAGAAAGATGTTTTTGCCGGAAAGGACTTGGCGTTTCACAGAGCATTGAACATCGCACTCCCACTGGAGATTTCAAAGTAACGCCGGCGCTGCGTTCAAGATCAGTATCCAAAAGTTATTACAAATCAACTTCGAAGTCAGCTGCCGAGTTGCCACGTCAAAATCTTCGTCAAAGTCTACTCTTGCTAGTTTTACTGGCATAGCGCCACCAATTTTAATTATTTCTCAACCCATTTCTAGTACTGCTACAAAGCAGGCTACACATGCAGGGCTTAATTTTTTTTTCTTTTCAAGAACTTACAAGTTGTAATTGTCGGACAATACGTATGCCTTCTTTCTAGCCGCGATTCTATACACACCGAATGCCTTTAAAGCCGGCTTCATTACTGCACAAAAATGCATTCCGGAACATACGTTATTTCAGAGAAAACTTAAACGGTCTCATGCAAAGATATGAAGGCCCTTTGGTCCTTTATTAAAGCATTTTCTTATGCAACCAGAACGTGAACTGAGTAATACGTGACAGACAGATTCTTGTGCGGGGTCGCCGAAGTATGCTACACATTGAAAAGAACGAAAGGAACAAAACAAGCAGTCTTATGACAAATTTCGTCGCGTCATTCTGCGTAACGCTCAGCCTTTTTGAAGCGTTGCCACAGGCGCAACATCACAACGGTATACGGCTGTCGCTTTACCCAGGTCAGATGTGACAGTCTTAAAGATATCTGAATCGCCATTGCACTCTGGGATGCCCTTGAAAATGTCAGGGAAGGGTCCTGTCACTCCTGAGGACAGCAATCATTAACTCGAACTTCAGAAGGAAGGAGAGGACACCTGGCTTGGTGGTTGCAACATTTCAGGGTCGCAACTGTTTCAACGCTCCTGGCAGTCTCGCAAACAGCAGGGGCGGTATTCTCGTGTTTGTCCGTTTTGAAAACGTCCGTTTTGCGTCCGTTTTATTGTGACATACTTCCAGTTGCAGGCGGGCTTTGGGTTGACTTATGCGCAACTGTTCTCGTGAACACATTTTAAACGACCAAGCCTATTTTAAACTATCTTTAATGTGTTTATTGTTCCGCCAGTGAACCAACAACAAGGCGACGAAAAATCGTCTGCTCCAGATCGTCTGCTCCGAGAAGCCGCGCATCATAGCACCGCCGTGTTTGCATGGCGTCACATACGGGTGTTCGCTTTTAGCCAATCAGGGCTTGCTCAAAACGGACACTTTTGAAATGGGCGCAAAACGAACAAAACACGAGAATACCGCCCCAGCTCATTGGCTGCCATAACAGCCACTCCATTCTTGACAAGTCAGATTTTGGGCAATAAACTATAAAATGCGAAACCGGGATTTTGCTTCAAGGTTAGTAATGTCCCACAAGTCCAGGGTGCACAGTTTAAGGTTTTGCAGTAGAGTCATCACCTTATGCAAGGTAATCGCTCGGAGGTGACTTTTAGGAAGTTCGTAGCCAAGTTGAGAAACTTGATTGCGCGACAGCCCTGTTTAACCAATCGCTCGGCTTCGATGAGCGTCAGTGATACGTAAAGCCCTCACAAGCCATAAGGTCTTAGTTTTTTTTTTTTTTTTTTTCCTCCTGCATCGTTCTCCGAGGAATCCGCTATTAGATTACGGTGCACTTGACAGACTGGCACAAAATTGCAAACACTGGTGTACGTATTGCACCTACTTCTTACACTTCCCTCTTTTACGCCACCGCTTGGCCAGGGCCTTCAGCTGCCGAATAAGAGCTGTTTTTCAGATAGAGGCTTAAATTCATTCGTAGCCGACTACAGCTTGCTCATAATCCAAATGTATACCTTCGGCGCGCATGACACAGGTTTACATTTATTTCTATCGTTTCTTCTTTGGCCATCCTGTGGCCCTCACCTTCGTTCTTTGCGAGGGCCGGGAAGGCCCTGAGCATCAGTTCCCGAGCGTAGGGGCTGTCGGCCGGTGCGAAGGCGATGCGGTCGGCCGCGTACGGCGCGTCGCAGGGGTCCCGTCGTGGGCCCGGGAGGCCGGCGTCGAGCCAGGCTGCCCCGTGTGTGTCCGGGTGGGCGGCGAACGAGAGCCAGAAGAGCGCCAGCAGCACGACGGGTGCGCTCAGCTCGATCAGGCTGAGCAGCCGCTCCCGACGCAGCCGGTACACGACCAGGTCCTTCCACACGACCAGGCACACCTGCACCGCCTGCACCGCGCATGCGCACCGCACGCAGTTTGTTCACGGTTCGAGTGCAAGGAGAACAAAGTTTTTGCTCGTTCTCGCGTAAAAGAAAGATAGTCGAAACGCGAAGCTTTCTCCCATGCAACGGGAGTTAAAGTCGAAGTCCAAAATTCAAACAGCGTCAAACAGCGTCAAACAGCGTCGACCGTGTCGGAAAGGAGCAGTCGGTTAGACGCTGGCTTCATAACGCGAGGGACTCAGGTTGGATTCATCATCATCATCGCCGTCGTCGTCGTCGTCGTCGTTTTGTGAAACCCTTTGCGTAAAGTTGCCTTTCCTGCAGTGCGTATTGGCGCGGCATTGAACGCCATCACTGAGGCATACAAATCCTCGCTTTAAAATGTTCGGTGTCACCGATTCCGGTACTTGTGAGTTGGGAGCCCTTGTGTTCCACGGTGAGTGAGGATAGACAAGACATAACAGCGCGAAATGTTGACAGAGCCTAGTTACAAAGACGCACAGGACAAGCGCTGCTGTAGCACTTGTCATGGAGTGTCTGTATGTCTTAGTCAATATTTCGCGGAATTATGCCGTGTTTAACCCAGTACCAACTTGTCCAACATGATTATCTGCAACAAACGAGGTTAGTATGACCGGTAGATGCAGATGTTAAAGAGTTTTAGCATTCCATCTGTTCCGTGCGTACCGTCAGTACCGGGACCCGAATACGCCTGCGCGCGCGGGCACTGCGAGGAGGACACCCTCCTCCCCGTAACGAATGCCGTAACGAATGAGCGGGCATGGTGAGGACCTGCCCGCGGAACTAATCCGCCCTACCGGAACGAATGCGAAAGAGCCCCCGGTCAACGCGGAACGCACGGAAGACAGCGAACACACGGGATGCTAAAAATCTTTATTAATGAGGGAGAGGATGGGTGAATTATGCCCGATCCCCGAAATTTATAAACAGCCAGCCAAGCCGATATGGCACATGAATTACAGGACATGACTCACCGATGCAAATAGTAAGGCAACTAGGTAAGATTTAAGGAATGTATCGTCATTGATCAGTATACTTAGGCCGATTTTTCGTATCGATGAGCTGCCGCCTCTACTCCAGGAAAGAACATTGCACTCGCCTTTCTTTATGGCTTCTTGGTAAGTCTTTCAAGAGTTACGAAACCATAAAAAGAAACAAGGAACTGAGAAATCCCCAAAACGTGGTTAACGTAAGCAAACAAACAAAAAAAAGCTATGTAAATGAATTGGCATCATCTTAAAAGATACCCCTTTTTATGTGAAATGTCACGAGCTTGACGTCAGGCTTACACAGTTGTCAACATTCTCGATAATCCTAGAGCCTCAGATTCCCTCGGTGGTTTACAATATCTCCTTAACAACTGACATCATCCTAATCTTAGTGCCCAGCCGCATTTGTGGCGATGAGCGTCGAGATGGCCTCCCGTCAATCCCTTCATCAAGTCTACATATTCTTGTCGGTTCTTGTTTATGCACCGGCATGACTGCAGGACAGCTGAATGCTGTAAAGCAGGTAGTGTCTATTATTCCGGCAATTGTGAGAATTACTGTCAGAAATTTCTCACGGCAGTCACCTCTAATTGGCTAAACGTGCACGCCACGCGGAGATTCTATGGGATAAATTTTCCCTAAAAAAACCGTGTTTGCTAAGCTAAAAAGCTAAACTAAACGTATGCAGTATACGTGCTGCTTCTCGTTCGCCCGTGTATTGTGACGGTGCTTGAAGACAAATACCATTAGGAACACCCCGGTGAAAAAAAATTGGGCCCATCTCCCCGCGAGGGGGACTCGAGTAAATGCGTCGCATAGGGGATGGGTGTATTGCGTTAACGTTTAGTGTTTGGGGAGTTGGTGGTAGTGAATGCGTTGTATCAGCAGCTTCTTGACGTAGTTTGAATGAGTCAAGGATATAAGGCGCGTTCGTAGCCTCCCATTCTGTGTCGGCTTTGTGGCGCAGTGGGTAGAGCACCATGTACATTGCGTTCCGCCCGCAGGGTCGAGGGATCGAAACCAGGCGCCGGATAGTATTTCTTTTTATATAGTGTAGGGGGAGGGGTGCGGACTACGACTACGGACGTCAACGCGGGTGACATCGTGAGTTACTGAAATGCTCTGCATTTAAAACGGTGAGAAAGGCCGGAAGGAATACTGCGTATGGGTAACGACAGGCAGCCCGAAGCAGGTTGCCAGCACATTCCGCGCCATGTTAGACGCGCCTCACCAAAGACTGTACTGTCCTAAGTGACACTATACTCCGCGTCACTGCCGCACAACAAGCAACTGACATGGCTGGTTCGGTGACGAAATAACGTCTACCGACTAGAACAGTCTCGGAAGCTTACGAATGGGTGGGGCATCCTTCTGGTTGCTTGCTGCGACGAATTACCAGTCCCGAACCCTGGGGACGATTCGTGAGCTTCTTTCTCGTCTATATTCCTCACGGGGTCACGAGCGCTATTTCGCGTGCGGTTGCGTCTCTGGCGTTGCGTTAGGTTGAAAGAAAACAAAAGGAACTAAAATTATGGCTTTTTAAAGTCACACTGAATGTGGCAGGGGATTCAATTGAAATATTTGGTCGCTCAATCAGTGAACGACTGAGCTGGCGAGTTAATAAACGTACTTGGGAAGGGGATGTCACATAGCGGAGCAGGTAGGAGGACGCAGCAAGGACATAAATAATTGAAAGCTTTAAAACATTGTATATGAACTGATTAAGACTTTTGGTACAGTGCATGATTTTCAGACTACTGTGCTCGCTCGGGCCTTTCAACTGGTTTGTAGAGGGCTGCACCGCACGCACAGTCGTCCGCGGTAAAGCCAACTTGCAGTAGCATAAGTGAATGAAGTCAGTGATTTATGTGCGTGGTCCAGGTGCACTCGTGGTTTCTTTCTTGCACACGCATTGGGTGGCCTCACGCCGGTGGCTTTTATATGTTCGTAGACGAGGAAGAAGATGACTGGTGAGCGCGCAGTGTGTGCGCGCGGGATTGAAGTAATGCTTCTTGCGGGCTCCTTTCCAGTGTGCACGGCTCCTCGTCAGAACATTCTTCACCTCAGCTGAAAAGGATTTACTCTTGCCTCATGTGCGTCATACTCGCCTCCTTTGGTGATTGACCATTGTGGAATGTCTCGTAATTAAGCTGCAGACAATCGGGCAGGATTCGCAATTGTCTTATTACCGACTCCATCACTGACGTGGTGGCGGCCCTGGAACACGCCCGTGCCACCAGGCAGGTGGCTGCCCTGGTGCTGCTCGATGTGAAGGGCGCTTTCGACAACCTGCAGCGCCCCGCCATCTCCTTGGCCATGGAGGAGGCCGGCATTGCGGGGAAGCTGCGGGGCTTCGTCGAGGCGTTCCTAACGGGCCGGACGGCGCAGGTGCAGGTGGGGAACGTCTTGTCGGCACCTCGGCCAGTGGATATCGGCACCCCACAGGGCTCCGTCATCAGCCCCTTCCTCTTCAACCTGGTAATGGCAGCCCTGCCAGGCTGCCTGCCCAGAGGGGGGGGGGGGGGGGGGGGGGGCGGGCACAGGGTACACATGTCGGTGTACGCCGACGACATTGCCCTGTGGGTGCTTGGACCGAAAGGAGACAACAGGGCGGTCGTGCAGCAGCTGCAGGCGGCTATGGATGCGGTGCAGGGCAAGCTTGAAGGTGTCGGCCTGCAGCTGTCGGCTGCAAAGACAGAGGCCATGCTTGTGCACCCGAGCGCAGCCGCCCGCGGAAGGACGAGGAAACTCCGCATAGACGGCGAGGAGCTCGAGTGGAAGACCAGGGTGAGCTACCTGGGGCTCACCCTGGACCACAGGGTGGACTTCCGCCAGGCCGCCAAGGAGCTACGTGCCAGGGCACAGCTGGCCACCTCGGCCGTGCGGAAGATGGTCGCCCGGGACAAAGGCTGCTCCCAGCAGACAGCCCTGCGGCTGTACAGCGCCTCGGCCGTGGGGCTACTGATGTACGCGCTGCCGCTGGTCACCCTGCGGAGACCCAACTGGCGGCAGCTGGAGGGCGACCATCGAAAGGGCGTCCGCGCCTGCCTTGGCCTGCCCCGAAACTCGCAGTGCGACAGGACGCTGGCTGAGGCAGGGATGTGGACGCTGGAGATGACGGCCGAGCAGAGGGCCCTGGGCCACATTGACCGGCTGCGCCGAGCCGAGGGGGGCGGCCCCCTGCTGCAGCGGCTGCGCACCCACCGGCACTCGCGCATGGGGCGCATGCTGGCCCGGTACGAGCGGGTGGTGGGCACCACAGACTTGGGGCCCTCCAGCCGCCCTCCGGACCTGGCGGCCGAGCTGCACCTGGAGATTCCGGGCCTGCGCAGCAAGCGGCGAACGCCCCACTGCGGGTTGCTGCAGCTGACCCGGGCCGTCGTCTGGAAAGAACTGGAGGGCCACACCCTGGCGTACTCGGATGGCTCTGTGCGGCGGCGGCAGGGCTCCGCTACAGCGGCCGCCGTGCTGGGGGAGGCCACCCGGCAGGCCCGGCTGCACTACGCCGCATCCTCGGCCACGGCAGAGCTTGTGGGGGTCCAGCTGGGCTTGGACCTGCTGCTGGAGCTGGAGCCCGCACCCGAGCGCTGCGCCCTGCTGTGCGACTCCCGGGTGGCTCTGCTGCGCATCCGGGAGGGCGACCCGCACTCCCCTCTGGTTCGAGGAGTGCGCGAGAAGGCGGAGCGGCTGGCAGGCAGGGGTGCCCGGCTGCGGCTGCAGTGGGTGCCCGGCCACATCGGGCTCGAGGGCAACGAGCGGGCGGACGAGCTGGCCGCTGAGGCCCACGAGCTGACGCCCGCGGCCACGGATGCCCAGGCAGCGGCGTACGACTCCCGCCTGCTTATACAACGGCACGTGCGGGCACAGCACCCGGACCCAAGGCTGGCTGCTGGAGAGGCCCCACCACCTGTGCGGGCTGCACGGCTGCCCCGACAGCAGCGTTCGGCAATCCTGCGCCTCCGCGTGGGGGCGGTGTGGACGGCGGAACGAAAGCACCGCCTGGGGCTGGCAGACAGCCCTGCCTGCCGGCACTGCCGCACACCTGTCCAGTCCCTGCCGCACCTGCTCTTCGAGTGCCCCGAGTATGCGGCAGGGAGGCCGGAACTGCTGGCCGCCCTGGGAGGAAGGGCTCGGCCGCTAGACGAGCTACTATGGCCGCCGGGCAACACCAGGGAGAGGGACAGCGTCCACGAGGCGCTGGGCGGCTACCTGGATGCCTCAGGGCTCCGCCTGGCACTTGACTCTCTGGCACAGTGACTGTGTGAACTTTTACGAGACTGTGCGAACTTTTTTTTTTTTTTCTCTTGCTCCAGACTTTGTTTGGGTGTGGGAGTGAGTGTTAACTTGTAAATATGCCCCTCTCTCTCTTGTGTTCTGTAAACATGTCACCTCTATCATCTGTCTCTCCTCTCTATGAATCTGTCATCCTCTGCCCCAACCCCCACACCAGCAGGCGTTCCGGTGTCCACCCCTAGGTGTGACAATTTACGCCTGCTGGTGGTCTTTCCTTTCCTTTTTCTGGACAATAAATTCATTCATTCATTCATTACCTGATAGTGACACTTTTGTTCCTTTTGTTCACGTGGTGCTGCGGCCTGCTATAGTAAGCGCTAGGTCCCTCCCAACATGTTGCTGATCGAGGGTTGAACAGCGGCCGGAAAATGGGTTTTTGTCAATATATAGCTATGCAAAGTCGCCCTGACTTTTTTCTCTGGAGTATATATCACCTCACTTGGTCAAATGTCATCAATTTAATTTGTTTAATGGAACCACTCTGAGAAATTTAATGCCAATCGGAACTTTCCTGAGGTGTTTTTACGTGTTGCGCTTCGTTTATTTTTGGCAGGGCAAATTTTTCTGCTCAGTAGCCATATGCTTTCATGATTGTAATGAGGATTGAAGTTCTCGAGAAATAAGGCCAGGTTATTCGAACCGATGGTTCTAGTACACCGCCTAGTTGAGGAAAGGGTTGAAGGGAAAGAATATTCCAGTGAGCAGAGGGTGAGTTAATAAAATTTAGCTCTGTGTACTGAAAGCGTCGGCTGCGAACAAGTAGCACAAGGGCCCTTGTCCGCATCGGTTACAGCGAACGTCCCTGACTGCGCGGGGAAATAAATGAAACGCGCCACGTAACGCGCAGAAGGAAAGAGGGGAAAAATAGTCCGCAAGGTGTGGAATGAAGGGACACTTTTATTAGCGCTCAATGCTTGTTAGGACGGCCGAAATACCCGAAATACCCGAAAACCCTCTAAGTACCCGACGACATAATTTAGCAGTTTTCCATGCTGGTTGTGACGGTCGCCGAAAGAGCTCTTGGCAACCATGAGTTCAAGCGTGAAAACGTTACCTGACGTTCAGGAACGGTAACGTTTCGTCTTGATATAGTGCCTATAGCCTTGAGAATAAAACGCGCAATCCGTGATTCCGTAATTGTAGCACGGTAGAAAAGTGGTTCTTTGCTAATGTAGCAACTAAACAACTCATAGGCTCGTCGGTGAAGAGTTTGCCGAAAAAAAAAAAAATGAAGCTGAAGCATTTGAAAAGCATACTGGACGATGTCGACACATTTGAGTCGCCAAACGTGCACTTTGAGCAGTATCCAACACCCCCAGATATCGCAGGTATGACCACGTAATTTTGTGGATACTCTGCTTTCCCTCGGAAGAAAGTATCTGTCTTTCTGTGGAGGAAAGGAACTCCTTATGCTTTGGCTCCGCACGTGCGAAAAGCGCGCATTTTTGACCTGCGTAAACATCGAAACTTTTCGATGTTTTTTGGACTGCCTGCGTCTGCGTTTACGAATTGTCTCTTTCAGCCCAAGTAATGCATCATGCGTACAGCCAAGGAGAAATTGAAGACATGCTTGTGGCGGACTTAGGTTGTGGGGCTGGAATACTGAGCGTAGCTGCGTCGTTTCTGGACGCTGGGTGAGTACGTGATTCCGCTTTGGTTGTGTGTCCCAATATTCAAGCGATGTTGCTCTTTATTCACTTTTACTTGCTTACACTGCAGGTTATTTTGTAAATTCTCGCACGTCATTACGTAAACAGGGGCGCAGAACGCTGTTAAATAAAACGCGCTGTCCAAAAGTACGCCGGATGTACCCGCAACATTACGTCGGACGTATTCGCAAAATTTTTTAAAGTACGTCGGCGTAGTCGGTTGCAGTGGGACCTTTTCGATTTTCGAGTATCTAACCTTGAGCTACCTTGGCGAGCTTATCCTTGCGCTTTAATGGCAACTGTTACTAAAGTTCCATCCAGAGGAAATTTAACTCGCGGTGGGAGCTGTCTTTCTTGATTTTCACCCAAGCTGCCAAACCGCTGCCGCTCACTGGCTGCTGTTAATTATTAATCATTAACAATTAAAAATGATCGGACTTAACTTTAGGGATGGCTACGTTTGCCGCAATAGTGGTTTGGCTGTTTGGGTAAAAATCAACACCAACTGCTCTCACCGCATGAATTGTAACACGAGTGTGATGTATAGCTATTATGAAACATTAACCAAAGCAAAGAAAAAATCGAACCCACAACTATCACATCCGCAATCAGATGTTGGTGTATGATCAACTGGCTTTCATTCTGGCTGGACGGGACTCGGCACTTCTCCCTTTGCATTTTGCCTGGACGAAACTGTAGCATTCCTTATCGTTCCGTCTGGATGAAACGAGAGTCACTTCTAAAAAAAAGAAACAATGACCAAAAGGGGACAGGTGCTCTAACATCTAAACACGCAGCAATGGCACGTCCATTTGTTACCCTATTTGCAGTTTCTCCCCTCAGGTACTATGTCTTGGGGGACTCATTTCGTTGTTCTGGCGTAAGAAACCTTATATTCCAGGGTTCTAGAGACTTTCATGAGAATGAAACGATCCAGATTTTAGATCAATCATTGCATGCCAAAGATCTCTGCGGCGTCCATTGCAGCAAACAAGCAGCACTTGGGCCTTTGGAGTCACTGAAGAATCTTCGAAAAGCAATGCCGGCGTTCTTTTTTTATTTCAACACTTATTTCGATGGTGAGGACAGATTTCAGGCTACCCGAAAACTACCTGTGGCAAGTCCGTGAGTGGTCATCGAAGAGCCGTACTGTCGCCACAAAGTTGGCTATTACGTAGAGGTACTACGCCCGTCAGACCTGCCCTAGAGTATTGCCAGTGATTGGTCATTCACACTCGCTGGCGTTGGTTGTAGTTTCCTGCCCAACATTCCTCAGTCAGTTTTCCTTGCATTTGACCTTAAAGGGACACTGAAGTGATTTGTAAACATTGCGGGATTACTAGCGCAAATTGTAATCCTGAGTTCATACGCCATGTTTCGACCACTCTGAGTGCATTTACGCGAATTTATTTAGTAGAAAAATCAATTCAATAATGCTGTCCTCCTCTCTGCATCCTCGCCCATTTTCTGTGGCATTTTCGTGGGACGTCAGGAGGAAATGACTTGGCTGGACTGCGCTACTGCACGGCTTGCCGACCTTCCGACAGTCAGTTGGCCCAGCGTTTAGTCCGCCGGCCGCCGACTTGTCGTCGCAATTCGTTCGCTGAGCTGAAACTAAGCCACGACACGTTTATGAATGAGGAATGTGCCTTTCTTTAGTTTGTTAGTTTGTACACCGTATCAAGCTCCAAGTACAGGTCGCTCCACACAAGCGCTGCACGAGCGCACATGCGACGCTTCGCTGACTGGTATGCTAGTAGGAAAATCTAAGGCCACTTGAAGGCGGGAGAAGAGTCAGCGAAGTCAATATAGGTACTAAAGAAATAAAATCAACTGAATCTTCTACCGGACAGCGTAAAACTAGGGAGCAGGAAACACTTTTTTGCACTGGGTGAACGAGCACAGCGGTCAGCAGCACGGCCACACATCTGCGAATGCTTTTCCGTCTAAGAAATGCAATTGCTAGATGTGAGATATTGTGGAAATTTGGGGGACGCTTACTGCACGAGCGCTATGCAACAAATAGTCTAGTCATGTAAGCTGCTTGAAATGCTAAATCTAAATAAATGTGTAAACTGGTTATACATTATGTACCTGATTTTTTCAATGCCGGCAGCGCTGGCCCGTTTCCGAGTGGTTTGGAGTGCTAGGTATGTTATTTTTCAAGTCGCAAGTTCAAATCCCTGAGGGTAGATTCTTTTGTTTTGTGTGTGTGTGTGTGCGTGCGTGCGTGCGCGCGCGCGCGCGCGCGCGTGTAAGTTGATTTTTTTAGTTTTCGGCGGATGCTTTCTATACTGAGATCACTATTTTTGGGCCGTAACGTCCAATGCTCTAGAGCGAGTTCGCAGAACACACGCAGTCTGACACTGACGGGCTATTGAGTTCTCGTTGGCGTGCTGTTGCCATAAGTACCGACTGCAGTGGGCACATGCCAGAATCAGCAGATCCTTGGCCTTGTGCGAACACGCTTTTTTCGATACAGGCATGAGTGAGGCAAGCTCCAAATATGGGGGAAAAGCTCATGGCATTTGAGCGTCTGCGGTTTGAGATATCGAGAATGCCCATCCAACGATAACGTCGGATGTTAAGCATGTTGGTTTACAGAACTGAAACCGAAACTTGTTTGGAAGCTAATCTTGGACATTGTCCAATCACGGTGCACGTCCTCCCGACGTCACAGCCTTTAGTTGGTGCGGCCGCTGCAGACCGCGCATAGTAGTTTTTCTTCTTTGGGGCTTTATAAAGTAATTATCAACTTATCAACGGGATAAATGATGAAAAATCAGTTAATTGGAGCCAGTCTACACAGTGCAAGCAAAAACGGGAGCTTGACAAATTCACTTCAGCGCCCCCCTAAGCCCGTCAAACCAGCGATGACGCAGGCACCGCAGTGGTAGGGTAATACGCGAGTGCAGGATTGCTACATTCGATATCAGACCTCTGTGAAGGCTCTAACGGGTGCTTCAACTAAACTTTGGTCCAACTCAAGAACACAAGAAAAAAAAACATTTTGGATCAGGTTAGGCATGGTTAGATTCATGGCTTATGCAGTAAGCGCATGGCCGTTTAGCGATCGATGGTTCGAGATAATCCCATTGGTTTCGAGCCACTCTGGGGGCTGTATGTTGAACATATCTTTAAAGAGACCCTGCAGCACTTACCATTGACTACTTGGAATGTATTTTCGGGTAAAGTCTATTGTCCGGGCTATCTCCACCCGCAAGAATTATGAAAATCCGTTCACTATCACCGAAACTACGCGTGATGAGAAATCGCGCATAATTGATCCCTCTCAACTCGACAGCGGACACTGCGACGAAAGCTGCTTGCTCTCTCCCGGAGACGGGGGCGGCTTGCGGCATTCTCTTTGGCGGCTGTCGATATATCACATGCCGGGGAGTTTTCTCCTTTTCTCCGCAGTGTAGAGGGGTCTACTTCTGGTCTGATGCCACATAAAAGCAGGCATGGCCACCTGCTTGCCAGTGCGCGCTCAGGCTGGTAGGGCGTTTTTGAAGCAATAAACTTTTGCTGTCGAGTGATCTCATTGAAAGGGGAGTATTTAATTTGTCCGCACGCACTAAAACACAAAAGACGGTAAAAACTGTGCATACAGGCTCTGAGATAGAAGAGGTCGGTACATAGCACCGCCAACGGCGGATCGTCACAGGAAATGAGCCGTGAAGTTGACCAGCGACAGCCAATAGGACATCCATGGCCTCAATGACGTTTAGGCCATGCCAGGGGTGCATAATGAGGAAAATTGAAGAGAGCGCGGTTGGTTTTTCCGCGTCTTTCACAGCGATTTGCGTGCTCACCGCTTCACGTGCACATGTAATATTTGGCTCAGGTATTCCTTGCAGTGTAATCTAAACATCGTGCAGGTTTACGTGAACTGCTCAAAGAGTGTTGCAGGGTCCCTTTAAGAAATTTTGTAGGTACGTCTGACATATCTTGTTATAATTTTGTGGGTACTCCTACATACCTCAGACACAGCGTAAACAAAATGCATAATGATCTTTCTAAGGATGTTTCTAACGTTGCGCAGCACTATTCCAAGTACCCCCTAGTGATCAAAACAAATCCAACGAGTGGTTTTTGCAGTTTTTATGTGCGTCGGAAAATAGTGGTTGATGATGCTTTCTTTAAATTTGCACTTTATTGTGTAGTGCAATGTTGTAGGGCAGTGGTTCTCAAATGGGTGTTCGCAGACCCCAGGGGGTCTGCGAATTCCTTGCCTGCAAATAAAATTCTTTTGGATCTTTCCCGCTCTCTGGAGACCAGTCCGGCCATGACACATTCTCATTTCTGCAGCAGTCTACACAGCATTGTTTCGTTCAGCCCCTTTCCCTCTGCCACAGCATTCGGCGAGAGGCTTTTGTATAAAGCTGTAAAGTGCATTGAGCTGGGTGAGCAGGAACGGCTACTCTTCTTTTAAGCTGCTCAGTGATCCTGTGGCATCTGGGGCAGTGTCTGCAAGTTGGAGCCACACTTCAGGGCCAATCAGAGCACACTGAGTTTACTTGTCAACAATTACTGCCAAGAATCTGCCCCACACGCAAAGCTTGTGGCCTCTGTTAAAACTGAAGTAAATTATTTTGCACATGAACGTGTCGAAACTGAAAAATGAGTGGATGCAGCTTCAAGGAAATGTGGTGATAAAGGCGAAGTTTATTCCTGTGAGCCTCAAGGTATTTTGGTTGAAGCTGCATGGCTGTAAAGCTGATGTAACAGTTTCCCACAGCGTGCAAATGGGTGCATGCTTCTAACAGGCTTGCATACTTGAGAAGCTAATACCAAGACCGATTGAATGTGGATGCAGATCTGCCTCTCAGCGTACGTGTGTCTGGGCTACATATTGATGAACTGTCTAAGATGCAGTAAGGTGGCACTTTTGTAGACCTAGGGGACCTGTTTCGCACTTCAGTTGGGTTAATATACTTGCATATACACGCCCTCCCCCCTGTGCAAGGCATCCTCTTCACTTCCTCTGGTCCTCAAGGGGTCTGGGAACATCCATTGCAAACTCTTGGGCAGTGTTAGTACTCTCCAGCCCAGCTGAGACAAGGGATAAAAATAATCTTTGAGGGCACCTAAAGGGACTTTAACAGCACCTAGTGGACCCGTTCTGGGCTTTCTTCAATTCAAGTATCCAAGTTTTTCTGCAAGCGTTTTTTTTTTTCTCTCATTTTTTTTTCCTCCGAAATATGCGCTGTGCAGACCTAGAAATTTTTTTTTTCTCTTACGTTGAACTTCAGAGTCACAGGCATTGAAATTTGGGTTGCCACATTTTATTACTGAAAGAACCGGCTGCGTGGAGTGTTGGATGTGGTACAACAACTGACCTGTTTTTGCGTTATGAGTATGTAAAAAAATACAGTGTTTTAACGCGCAACTCAAATTTTGAATGTCTGGTAACGGCACCCCTGTCAGCTTTTAAATTGTATATCTAGAGAGGATTGATGCAGTATATTCTCATAATGGGACAACTATACACATGTGTACAAGGGAGAAACATATGCACAGGGGAGATAAATAGTTTATCACACTATTACCATGCTTACCTCACAAAATGGGGACAAAAGAAGATGCCAATAGTAAAGGGAACTAACCCGAAGTTGGAGTGAAGGTAACGGAACGAGGAAGCTTCAGGGTGAACTATGTTGCCTTTGTTCCACTTCCGAGTTAAGCCAAGTGCTATACTTTTATTGGAGGGAGTAGGGCCGCACAAAAGTTTCACAAAATGTGCGCGATCATGACACAAGTAGAGGGCAGATAATGCATGAAACATGTTTTACTTTGCCATAGTAATTTAAACTGTAGCTCGTTAGAGCAGTCACATGACATTAGCAAGAAATACCCGTAATTATCGGCCAGTCTTGAAGGAAGTGCAAACCAGCTACAAGTTTAAAGAAGACGAGCCAAGTGGCATCCCTATGAATTATAGTTGATTTCAGCTTTTTTTTTTTTTTTTTTAAGTTTCGGCCAAACGTTATTGTTTATACAGTTTTTTGTGCGGTTGGTTGAGGCTTAGGGAAGACCTGGATCATCTCTCACATGAGCTGACAGCTTCTCCAAATTTTACAGCTGACAGCTTCTCCAAACAGCCACTTTATTTAACATTGGGTTCAGGGTAGGGGGGGTGGCGGAGGCCCAAAGGGCCCCTGTGACATCCAGGGCTACTTTCCCAAGCATAGTGTATGTTGAAAATAGCAGCAGGAGAGGCACGGGTTTTGGCACACGTTAATGATCTCCAGGTGGTCAAAATTAATCCGGAGCTCTCCGCTACGGCACGCCTCATCGCCTGTGTAGCATCGACGTTTTAAACCCTACAATCAATCAATCAATCAACCAATCAATCAATCAATCAATCAATCAATCAATCACAGGCACGGAAAAGCTGTGCACAAATGGAACCAAGTTAGGTTTCCAGGCATATGAACCGGCACCACCACAGCACTTCACTTCAGTATTGCTGCATTTAACGCTTGTTTGCAGGCCACTGTTATCTTCCACACACTGATCACATCCAATCAAAAACAGTTGCCAGCTGGCTTCTAAAAGGGTTAGAGAGGGGTAAGTTAACACCTCAGCTGAGTTTAAGGGGGCAGACTGGTCTTAGAGCTATTTTTTTTATTTACCAACCAATTTTAGTAAAACCACACTGCATTATAGAGTTTTTTGTGCTGGTTTCAAATCTGCCATTAGATTTTTTGTAAGTTGATTATATTTTGAGTTAGTTAATGATTAATTGCCATTATTTTGCGTCACAGTTACTAAATAACCACTCCATACAGAATGGTAATTACCATGTAGCTAGGCAGACAAATGACTAAAGAATACAACATAGGAAGAACTTTTTTGATTCAGCTGTTTTTGGTCGTTTTACAACACAATGAACTTCGCTTCTCCCACGCTCTGCCGGAAATGGCTCGCAGGTGGTGCCAATTGAACACAATCATAACTTTCCAAAGCCCCCATTTCAAAAATTTGTTTCCAGCATTGTATTCTCCACACATTTTGGTATCCGAAGCAAAAAGAATTACAGTTGTACCTGCTCTGGGTGCCGAGATATCTGAGGACAAAATGCTAGCTTTGCATTGCAAGAAAAGTGCCGTTGCACCATCGAATTCTGTGCTAATTGAGCTGTACAGTGCACTTTAAAATGCTATTATAATATAATAACAACAAAATATCGTGCCTTTTGATGAGGAAATTTACAGACTGATGTAAAAATGGGCGTGCAGGCCGAAAATGCTATTTTTCAGAAAACGCTTTTTCTGACCGTTCTTCGGCCCCAAAGACCCAACTGCCCCCTTAATGCAGCATAGATTACCATGTGATGTTGTTGGACATTTTTGTCACAACTGAGCCGCAGATAGATGTCCGAATGCTTATCACAGAACATGATGCGTGCCTGGTTCCAGCATTAGTCTGTGTGTACATTTCTATATGAGGTGGCATATAAACTTTCGAGACAAAATTTGTAACAGCAACAGACACCATACAAGGCTTCTGCTTGTCGTGGTCAGTTTTTCACCACAACCATGTAGAGCAAAATGTGTTAGTCTCCACCCGTTCACATGGGATAAAGTTTTGAAATGACCATACTAACTTATACTAACCTGTACTGTTTTCACAACCGCATACCTCGAGATTGCCAAGGCACAATTCTTTCTGTGTAGCATTAGTGAGCCTTTCTCTTTTGGCAAATTTGGCTTGCATCACGTAGCTGAGACGCTTCCCGACATATAGTTGGCTTTGGGAGTTATATGGGCTTCACAGATTTCATCCAAGTACTGCTAACGGCTGCACATTCTCTGTTCCCTACCAGGCACGTGGTGGGTTTCGAAATCGACGCAGCCGCCTTGGAAGTGTGCTCTCGAAACTGCACCGAGATGGAAATAACGAACATGGACATGGTCCAGTGCGACCTTGCACTCCCGCCAAACACTCGGTGGAAGGCAGCATTTGACACCGTTGTCATGAACCCTCCATTTGGTACCAGAACCAAGGGTACGTAGATGTACGCGTAAGCAGTGCGTAAAAACGCGTGGCTGTATTGACATCTGTGGATTCGAAGCTAAGCTTGCAGGGTGCATGGTAAGTGCTAATGTTTGCTGTGGTACAGGAAAAGGTATTCTACGTTGAGTGAATGTTTGGAGTGAAAGAAATCGATTTTTATAAAATGGTAAGAAGATCATTTTGCACTACTTTTCAGTCCCCATTCTTTGTTCATTTAACCCTGTTATTGCCACTCCCGAGGTAACTCAAGGGAGAGAACATGCAGCCACATCCCCTGCTACTTCCACGTGTACTGAGGGAGTCATGTTGCCTTTTTATCTCGCTCCCTATCACTTCTGAGACAACTCATGTAGAAAAAATAATGCGTGCATGTTGCGTCAGCTTTAGAGAGGTCACATAAACACACAGAACTTGTAGGGTAAATTTTAGACTACAGGTGGAGCGCGATCTTGTTCATCTTTGCTGCTTCATATTCGCTTAACCAATGCAGCCATGGAGAGTCAGGTGCGACTAAGAAAGGGAATGTAAAGCTTCATTGTGGAGAATGTATGTATGTGTGTATGTATTTATCATGAGGAAGAGAGGAAGGTCAGTCCACCAGCAGGAGTACATTGTGTCTCCTAGGGGTGGACATTGGACCTTCCCATAGCCATTTTAGTGTTGATTCGGCGCCGAAAGATACCTTAAAGGGGTCGTGGAGAGATTTTGGAAAAAATTGTGTTGTGTGGGTATTTAGAACTGTGTAACCTTGATAAACAAGCTTTGCATAGCCGTTTCGTTGCACGATATTGGCAAATGCAGTTTTGGTTTCACCGAGCCTTTCCTGCTAAACTTCTCAACTGTATCGTGTTGAGAAGCCATTCATAGCTCACCCTTGCCTGTGCAAAATTTCGGTGTAGAGCGAGCTCGCAAAAGGTCGGATACAGCTGCAACATCGGCACCATGATGAAATTGGTCCACAGGGGAATGGGAGATGTGTGATTTCTGCCTGACTTGACTGGTCAGTATGGCCGAATTGTCAGTCAACAACCCGCACAAGTGGCACAGGCAGAAGTAAGCAGTTTAAAGTAAACTGGATGTTTTCAAAGCTGTTTACGCTGTTTTGCACTTGTCTAAACTGTCTTTTTGCTAGCAGGTATTGCTCAAGCTTGCTGACGTCTATATGACATAGCTTATAATGAGAACTTCGCGACCTGGCGGTTGAGATAAATGACCAAAAGTTTAAGATGAGAATTTACTACACGAACACATTTATCGAAAGAACTTCAAGTAGCCGGAAAATAAAAGCAACCCATCTTTTACTCTCCAAGCCTAAAAAGAACGAGCAAGAGGCAGTGAACAGTGCGTCGCCGAGTCCCACAACCGCACAGGTCGATTGCTTTCCTGCAATAAACAATGCTGTTGACGTTGTTTCGCCAATTGGATGTGCTTGCCTCTAGCTTACTGTAGAAGCGCTCAACAGTAAGTTGGCGGTTAAAGTTCTGGGTAGATTATAAGTTATAAAAAAGTAAGTTGGCGGTTAAAGTTCTGGGTAAATTATAAGTTATAAAAACAAACTGGAGTGCTAGGCTACAAGTGTGGAGTGGATTGTATCCCGCAGTTTTTACGAGCACGCACCCTCCTTCCGTCTTTGGCTGAATGGGTGAAGTGTCCGACTTCAATGCAGGCCGGCCCGGCAGCCGCAGGTTTTGATCGCACGCAGGGAAACCTTTTTTCTTCTTTTTTGCTTTGTGGCTTTGTGCTGTTTAATACGAAAAATCTAAGATTGCAAAGAGCTAATTTCGCCAGATTTCAGAGTAAAAACCGCGGAAACAGCCAGTAAGTCCAAGTTCTGCAGCAATAGTTGCCAGACAACTGAAGTGGCTTCGCCGCCAGTAACGTGGATAAAAAACTGTTTATGGCAACTAAGAAAGGATGCATTATTCTTAAAATATTGGATTTACCGCATTACAAAATAATATACACAAAGAGCGTCTAATCCTTGAATTTCGTCACTGCTAGTTGCACTGCCAACTGACAATATCGTATGGTCGCTTACAATGCACCTCAAAATGAGCCTTTCAAAGGTGTCTCCTAAATTCCAGAATCAGTGAAGTGTGAAAGCGTTTTGGTTTCATAAGGTTGCTCTGTCAGATAAAGTTAAGAAAAGGCAAATGTATTTTCTCTTCACGACCCCTTTAAATGCTGAGAAATCGCTAATCAAACATGGCGCAAACGGCGACTGCAGTGGCCATTTGAGTCACGATAAATGGGAAGTAAGCGAGGCAGCAGAGACGTATAGTGGTATAGGAGCAATTGAATACAATGCTACCACGTACCGAGCACGACCAACTATACTTCGGACCTGCCCAGCGAGCGCGGCCCCAGCACCGCCGTCGCAGGGATAATTTCCGCCGCTGCTAGTGGAGTGGCACTACTTACGCCCTGTCGTTCCTCGCCGCCACGGCCGCCGCACGCGTGGGCGTAGCCATGCAGAACGCAGTATTGCAGACGCGTCGTGGAGTGGAAGTTGTGTCTGCTGTATGTAAAGCACGAAGTTTCAGACATGAGAAATGCAGCTTATTCAGTCCTCTGAAGCGAGTTTTTCTTTTGAAGGAGCACGATGGTGTACTGTTTCGTACCTTATTGTAGATCTGAAGAAGGTAAGGTGCGAAATGTTTCCTTTCACGAGTTCCCCATAAACGAAGTTTGAGACAAATGGATAAAGACAATCGCAAGAAAAGATGAGAACACCCTTGGTTTTATTTTTACTTTTTCACTTCACAATTGTGTTTGATTTTTGTAATTATGCACTTTATCGCTCAACCGATCACGACAAATTGAAGCTAGCATGGTTCGCTGCGCATAGTTATCGTATTTTAATATGGTCGATTGGTGTTAAATAGCAACGACCAGCGGTGCGCTGTCTTTACAGCTGAGCGTACCTCTCATGTTCCTACCGAATTTATTGGTGTGTTTTTTAGGTTATCCAGTTCCAAGCATAAAGGCCAGCACACTGGGCGTCATTGCGGGCTTTCGTAAGATAACCGTCGAGGAACACATTAAGTGCTCACTCTGCGTAGAGCGGCTTAAGGCGCCCCGCTCATCTGGACCTGCTACTACGGTGATCTTCAATTTGGACGGGGTGGGCTATCTTATCCGCGGCTTCAGTTCCTGGAATTTGTCTGTGCACTAGAAAGAGCGGCCGAAGCATTCACAAACTTGCGATATCCTACAAAAACACCGACAGCACTGTTTGGGAGGACGATACTACCACCTGCACTGGAAAACAAGCTTTTCATCCACGACGGCTCAATGGATAGTCATACGAGGGCAGTGGTTGAGCTCGGGCTGGAGAAGTTCAGCCGACCTTTTTTCCCAAGTTTTGTTGCGGAGAAAACGGCCAAGAGTGGCAAAGGGAAAAGGGTTGTGGAAAAACCAGACTCCAGAATAGTGTGAAAGTGGGACTACTGTGTTCCATTGTTCAAGTGAAGTGTATGGTTGTGAACGAAAATAAAGTTTTGAAAAAAAATGCCAAAGTGAAAAAGATTGTGCAATACTAGCATTCATGAATGTTCTGAAAACCTGACTACAGTGTGGCATTGTGTGCCTAAACCGTTGCATTGCGTATATAAATGAAATTAGCCTGTAAATAGGCTTAAAATGACATCGCTGTTGAGTTAGTAGTGTAGCAGGTCATTGTAGCACTTCACATGCACTCGCCATAAAGAATGTCTAATTTATTCGCAAAGAAGGGGCCAAATCATCGTCGCTAATTAGTGCGTGTAAGACCGTAACTAGCCTCTTCGGTGCTTGAATTTTTGCATTTTGTTTTCCGAGCATAGAAAATTCCTCCGCATCCTTATAGCAAAGAAAAACCGCTACGCTTCATGAGGAATTTCAACAGAAAGCTTCAATTTTGTTGTATTTACTATAACAAAAAGAGTTTCTGGGTAGCTTCTATGACATGTTTGGTTTATGCTATGAACTTCCGAATGTACATCAAATTCAGGAATAACCTCCCCCTGCGAGTATGAGCCTGTACACTTTGGTTAGCTAGCCAGTTCCGTGGTCAGTACATAAGATAATGTTATTTCTTTTCGGCATCACTTCATATCAGACCACAAAACTAAATGCGTCGCGTGCACTGTAACGCATTTCACAACGGGAAAGCCAGTCAAGAGGCCCCGCCCCGCCTTAACACGCTGAATCAGAAAAAAACATTCATTCAGGGTTGGTCACCGTAAAACTGCTACTTATTCATTCGGAATTGCAGAAACAAATTAACTCAAGTGTGATTAAACACGAATTCCCGCGCCAGACGGCTGCTACTAGCGCTCGAGCACGCACTGCCAGCATAGCCGCCGATCGCCACAACAGTGCGTAAAAGCGCCCCTAGCGGCCTGGCGCGAAATGAGACTCGGCGCAAGCGCTCCCATAGAGCGCTGCTGGCTGGGCAGGTCCGAAGTAAAGTTGGTCGTGGTACCGAGCGGTTTGGCCACTTTTGGTTGAATCAGTCATGCTTTGCTAAACTCCCACGTCCTTTGCAGCTCTGGACCACTAAGAAAAATGTTCCTTCACGAGACCCGTGATCGGTATTGAAACTCTGTTGAAGAAAAGTATGTTGCCCTTTTGAGGCCCTGCAAATGTTGGTATCGAACGAACCGCTCGTTCGTAGCTTGCACGCTTCCTCGAAAAGCAGTACCGGCACCCAAAGTATGGACGTATGGCACCATCCGGTGGCAGCCAGGGATGACCTTGCGCACAAGAGATGGTTTAATGCCTTCCAATGCAAGTTTTGCGGTATAGCCAGTGGTGGCGCACCTGTCTTTCATGTTTCGACTATTTTCTACCTTATTTTAAAAAACGCTATGCGTAAGAGTGGTGTATTGATGTTCTCGGTGAGATAATCTATCGATCTAGAGCAACTTGTCTCTGGCTTCATGTCCCCTTAAGGGCACGTGGTGGCTGTATGAAAATTTGCAGGCCAGAGTTATGCATTCTAGGCGGCAAGTTACAGTACAGTGCCTTCCCTACTTGCCAGCTCCAGTCATAGTGGCGCAGTGGTTTGGAGACAGCCTGTTAGCACCGGTGCATTTTCAAGCAGCTATCAGTGGTTAAACTGTTACCGGCTTAATTACAATTGGATTGTTACAACTTCTAAGGGATGCCTCTTTGTCCTTCAGGTCTGGACATGGTTTTTCTGAAGGCAGCTCTCTTCATGTCATCGGGTTCGGTGTACAGCTTGCATAAAAGTTCGACACGAGATGTAAGTGCCTGTCCTTTCTCTTTACTCTCTTCATTTGGATGAAACAGTCAGTGTTTTATACCCAATGTATCTTTGCTCTAACCATGACTGTTATGTGCGTGATATTGGAGACAATCTTTTGGCAGTGCACTCAACAGGCAAATGCTAGTTTTTAGGGCTCAGGGTTTTTCAGAATTGTCACTTCAACCAGCTGATTGCAAGCTCCTCCTACTGGAAGCAATTCGCATCTCAAATGCTGTGTGTGACGACATCGTTTTTCTCAGCACACACTGCACGTTAGGAAGCATGCAGTTCACAGTCTTCCACATGTTCTTTTAATTATTTTTTTTAGATTTGGGAAGGAATAGAGGCGCAGTTCACTCAAGTAACCAATGTCTTGAATGCATCGAAGAATGAAGCTATGAATATCAGCAGAACGGCCGTGACATGATGGATGGAAAAAGTGCCAGCCATTACCTGACGGCCAAATCACAACTGTAGTACCCGACTGGTTTATGCTTATGCTTAGCTTAAACTTCAAAAATCTTGCCACACTTGATGCATCTATATTCCACATAGCTTTGGCAGGGTACGTAATTTGTATGAGTAAGTAATGCGTCACATTTCTAAATTTGGTACCATGTTCCTTTCATGCAAAAGTGCTCACTCCTTGCGTTACAGGCTGATTTATGAACTTCAACGCGCTTCATTTTTTCAGCACGTCATAAAGAAGGCAGAGGAGTGGAACGTCAATTGCAAAGTAGTTGCAGAGCTTCGCTACAACATCGACAAAATGTACACATTTCACAAGCGTGACTCAGCAGACGTTGCTGTCGATTTCGTGCATTTCTCGCATCGCAACACACCTAAGAAAGCTTGAAAAAGGTACAGGCTCTACACTTTAAGTTCAAGTGGCCGTCAGGCTAGGCCAGCCAAAATAAAACCCAAGAAGAAAGAAATAGGGAAGAACGTTTTATTTTCAAAGGTTTACAAACACGACAACATGATTCCAAGTTCATATGTACAAGAGCAAGTGATTGATTATACTGTCCATTGCAGTGCCCCTAGCACGTTTCATTGTATACAACACATGTCACATATCATGCAAAAATGAAATGACTAATAAAATGTTCTATAAAAATTGTGTGATCACGTGTTTGTACTAAAGTCTTGTATGTGTGAGGAACCTCAGAGTGTTAAAGTTAGTCTCAGAGGCACTTTATTACCAATGAAGCTAGTATAAATGTCAACGTTTAGGCGTTGAGCACTGCCAGAGTGTGTTAAAAGCAAGTTGAAGGCAACCAGAGGTATGTGTTCAATTATTTACCGCTTGTCTCAGTGAGATGGGCTACATAGTGTGGGAGCATATATTAGTTTTAACGGCAGGTAAGCTTAACTGTCGATTATAAGCAAGAACAGCTATGTACACATCCAAGAGCACTCATTAACCGTTCACTTATCAGTCATGTACAAGAACTTGAATAATGATAGCATCAAAGCAGTTTCAAGTTTTTGTTGCGCGATTTATAGAAGCATTTTTATTTGGTTTTTAATTGCTTTGGCTGTAAATATTGCTGTAATACACGTAATTAGGTGGCCTGATTGCTGTAGGAAGAATACACAACACCAAGCTACCGGGATGGTAAAGCAACCAGCTTAGGTTCGGGTTACTACCCTTGCGGTAGCCTCATTGGTTGTAACCTCTCTGTATTTCTCAGCAGGGTGCCAAATGCTCTCAAACCAATTGAGCATCTAAGCAACAAGAATTTCCTTGCAGCAAGGGGGGCTAAGTGATCATGAGCACAACATTTTCAGCAACTTGCCATTATTGTTCCTTAGTAGCAAAGACGAGTAATGAGTGTGTCATTGTGTGAAATAAATACCTTTGAGCAAGCCTGTCCCCATCATAGGCTGGAAGGTTTTGTTCAAACCACATCTACTACACCTACTTGGATATGCAGACAGAGGAGGTTACATTTCAGGGGACTTCAGGTGCGGCATTGTATTTCTGCCACAGACAACATGTAAAAAGGTGCAGGGGGCTATTTACATGCATTTATGCATCACACAGCAATACATGCGGCGGCATACACACGGCAATACATGCGGCAATACATGAAGTCAAAATACAAGTTTGTTTTATTCGAAAGATTTCGTGTTCTATAGTGCCCCCAGCGCTTGTCCGGAAGCAAACGATGCTTTATTCACTGCGAAGTTAATCAATTTAAGCTAAAATTTTGATTCTCTCACCAAAATGTGTGTTTGAACGACGTTTGCAATGACGTCATAAGAACAGGTCTTTCAGTGAAACTTGGTGTGGAGCGGAGACTTGCTTACTGGGAGTCAACCTAGATGGCGCCACCACACTGCGGCAAGCGTTTGTTTGTGACCTTATTTAAACCTGGCTTGTTTTTGTTCATAGAGAAAATAATCTTTTCGTGAAACATGGTGCTCGCTTGACAAATGCGGTCACGTAAGACAGTCGCTTGAGTCAATCGGCCAGTGTCGTCTGAGACAACCCCAAAGCCCCGCAGTCCTGTGCATCTAAACGAAGCATAGTGTGCGCAGTACCAACAGCAGTACGCATCGGTACTTCTATGTTTACGTGTGCTTTTGTAACTTAGACTGTTGTCCCACCATTCTTACTGATATAAAAAGAATGTGCCCTAAATTTACATGCAAATGGCTCGTTTGGCAAGCTTATAAGTTCTGCTTAATTTGCGTTTGCTTTTGCCGGCCTCCGCCAATCGCAGAGCTGGCTGGTAGGACATCATAGGTTCCGTTGCGGGAAATGAGCTAGTGGGTCGCATGGCCATTCCCTTTTTTCCTAGTTATACAGCTGAGCGAAGTTTGTGTTAAAAGCGATGTCAGCATGATTCTAACGAGGCAGTCTTTTGAATGAACCAAACTTGCATTTTGTCTTCATGGCCTCTTTAAGCACAGTGGCACTGACAACAGGTAGCAACTGCACTCAAAAGGATGTGGAAAACCAGTAGACATCTAGGAGACACGCACAGATCAAAACCACTAGCGAGAACTTTTTGACAAGACAAAGCGGTGTTACCCGTCTCTTTGTGTGCCTTGCACGTACGGCAGGTCTGTGGGACAGCCCGCTTCATACTTCCCTGCGCTGTAGCTTTCAGTACATTTGTTCTCATCTTTTTTTAGTTCCAGACCCATACTTTGAATGCGTAATGCATTCAAAGTAGGGGTCAGTAAAAGACAGCAACACATGTCTTTCGGATAGGGGCAGAAAGCAAAAACCCTTGGGTGCCATGAATTTGGTTCACAATAAACATTCTGTAACCTTCCACTAAGGCACACCTCATCGCCCAGCTATAGCTTCACCACGTAAAACCCCAAAGTAAGGTTCAACAGTGAAAGAAGAACGTTCTTCTTTCACTGTTGAACCTTACTTTGGGGTTTTACGTGGTGAAGCTATAGCTGGGCGATGAGGTGTGCCTTAGTGGAAGGTTACAGAATGTTTATTGTGAACCAAATTCATGGCACCCAAGGGTTTTTGCTTTCTGCCCCTATAAGAAAAACGACCACCATGGCCAGGATTGAACTCGTGTCCTCATGCTTAGCAGCCCAATGTCCTAGTCACTGATAAACTCCTTTGGCACTATGCACAGCAGTGATACAATGTAGTGTCACAACTACCACACCAGCTTGAGCAACAATTCGAAAATGTAAAAAAAAATCCATCTTGTCCTCAAACAACTTTTTAAGCCATAATCGTGACAGGTTTTGCTAACTTATCAGAGTTAAAATCCGAAAAGAAAACACGCCTGTCAGCTTGTGGAGATAGCAAGCACTGCCTCTAATCTTTTCATTGGGTGCTTCGGCCATTCCGTCACAGTGTCAGAACCACAACAGATTGCTTGCACTGGGAGCCAGAATAATAGCCATAATGTGTGCCGGTGGGCTGCCGTAATCAGTGCCAATGATGATTATTCTAAAAATAACCGCAGTGGCCTCTAAAACGCACGCGCTATCCTGCAGCTGGCGGAGTGTACAGTGTTAAAAAAAACTCATTTCTCTCGAGTCTATCGCAAGTTATATTGAGTTCAGTTGAGATCCCAAGTTATATTGAGTTCGCCCCCATGATTGTTTTTATAAAACAGTTTCACGAAATGGTGGACAAACATGCAGCTAGCTTTGGTTGCAGTTTATAAAAACCCGTAACAGAATGGAATAGATAGACCCGGGCTTTTGTAGACACAGCCTCAAATGTGCCACATGGAAACGCTAACTCCACTGAACATATCGCCAAACATATTTTTTCAGAATACATTTAGTACGAGTTGTAGTCACCCTAAAAGCAGCTCCGACGAAAGGAAATCTGTATGGTGCATGACACAAAGCACGTCCTTACTTGCGTTCAACATGTTGAACAACCGTGCAGTATGCGCCATCTTTTACAACCATGCAGAACATTACTCAGCATAATTTTTGTCCAGCTGTACATAATTTCAGCACAATCAGTGTGCATGCAAATCTGAGCATCCAGGAACATTTCTTCCGATGACTGTGGCACATACTCGTCGAGTGTTCAGGGAGAGATCAGCGGCAAACCGCTCGTGAAAGTGCCATCCCCGTGGCGCTTGCCGGACTTTGCTCCCATCACTGGCGAAGGACGCACCGGCACTCGCTGGCCACCAAGTTCTCGAGGGTGGTCGTCACCACGCCCTCTCCGTCCAGGTACGTCACGTTCAGGGGTACATACGTGGCCCAGTCGCAGCTGGAGACCTGCAAAGGAGGGGGAGGACACCAATGCTATGCAACGTGACCCTGCAATCCCAGGGTTGCAACCTGGCGAGTTTTTGACCGACCCGACCAGTTTTCTTAGACAGGGCCGGTCACCAGTCTTTGCCTGAAACCGGCCGTCATTTGCCGTTTTTTGGGGCATCGGGCCACGATTATGGTCGTTTTGGCATTTTATAAGCATCAATTCAGCAACTGCGACGATAAATATGTGCGCCAAGCTGCGCAAAGGCACGTGAGCAAAGAAAATATGTCACGTGTTTCCAGGAAATCGTGTTCACATTTCCTCTTTAGATAATCTTAGTCGCTTTCTGCACAAATTTTGTGCTGATTTCTCGCTGGGAAAATTCTGCAATAACTACATCGCATGGCAAAAAAAAAAAAAAAAAACACATAGCACCTGTTTTTTAACACAAATTCAATGGGTAGCTAAAAATTTACCCCCCAGTGGGCCGGTTTTCTTTTGGGGGAAAAGTGGCAACCCTACGCAATCCCCAGCATTGGAAATGTGATAAACCTCAGTTATTGATTAGCATTGAAAATATTGCTCAAATATCGTTATCCATGCACATGCAGGGCAAATGCAGATAACTTCATATCGCCTGAAAGGAGTTATTTGTTATAGATCGGCCCCCTTACTTGGCTGCAAAACAGGCCATCGAAGCATAGTGAGCAAGAACAGCGCTGTTTATAACAAGTACAAGGCCCGCTATGTCATGCTACGGAGACTGGGGCAAGAATTGTTTACAGGGTTCAGTGATTTCGACTTTTTTATCCCTAAATTCAGCATACCTTTTGGATTTCATTTTATTTTCAGTTTTTGTCCGTAAATAAATATATACATCTGAACTCACTTTTATATTTCTTGTTTGGCAGATGTATTTTAGTTTTAGCATTGCTGTTGCCGTAAAATGGAAGGCGTGTAAAATGGCTTATGTGTTCATCCAAATAAACCAGGAATGAAGAAATGCACACGCACAAGGACAGGCAAGTGAGATATTGTGTCGCACAATAACTGTCACTTCCCTTCCAATCACATCGCAATTACTTCTGACCATAATGATATACATGGATTTGCCAAGAATCTTTTCAGTGAACCCTATTTTCTCTTATGGCCAAAGCTTAGATAATGCCTTTTAATGTTTGCAATTGAAACAGGCAAGCTAAGTGAAGTGTAGCAGGATGCCAATCAATCAAGTGACAGATCAAAAGACAATCGGCACCACGCTTTTAAACATTGTGTGTACATGCACACTGTAGTGCACAATGCACACATAGTTATCCCCCCTTCCCCCTGCATGCAATGGTTAAACAAACTGACCATTTTCTGTTAAAACCAGATTTGGCAAAATGAATTTCGCAGTCTTTTTAATAACAAAAATGCTGAACCCTTTTTACATCTGTCCATGATTGAGTCTTCTAGCACTGCAGTATCACATCTTCACAAACTAGAAATGGTCTGCAACAGGAACTGTGTGTATCCATGAAGCTGCTGGGGGCTTATGGGGCTTCAGGTGAGCTACGCTGCGCATGCCCAGGTGTTGCCTAGCAACGAGGACGCATGCTCCTCCTTGCTGGCTTGGCATTCATTTGCTCAAGTTGGCTTTGCTCACAGGGAGGATTTTTTTGCAAGAACAGCATGTTTCCATGCAAATTAGGATGCGTACCAGCACCAAGTCACATACCTATGCGCATTGACAAGCTGCGGGGTGTTAACCTGTGCGCAATGCAGCTGCGGCAGGTCTTTTGTGCTGGCTGTGAAATGGCGGCGACTGCTTACCGCTCTGGCGCAAGGGCGTCTGGTTCCTCTCCCACGGTGCCTCCGTCCAGCGTGACAGTGACAGGAGCCGTAGCAGTACGAGTACGTGAAGCTTTCCGGGTAGAGCACGTTGTCGAAACCCAGCTCTGCAAAACAGGCCATCGAAGCAATGCGGTTTACAGTGAGGGTACCGTTGATTGGCGTACTACTATTGTTATTCCTCCCGGCTAACAGAACAAAACAAGCACCCCGAATAACGCGTCTGCTCAGAGATGCCGGAACTGAAGGGGGGGGCGGTAACACAAGTACTTTTATGTGCGGACTCGGGCCCCCCTACTTCATGCCGCACTGACATTTTTTGCGCAACTTACAATCTCCGCATTTCTATAAATTTGGCTGCTCCATACGTGATAGTAGCCTATTTTTTGTTGATAACACTCACAAGGCACAAAGCAGCCCCGGATTGCCGGAGCGGCATGCCGACGCTGGTCTGCTTGGCGGCAACTTAAGGAAAGAGGGAGCCGTTTGTCTATCTATCTATGTCTAGTGTTTCGTTTTTTGTTTTTGTTTTCTTTCACCTAACGTTGTATATATGTTATTCTTGCCCATGTGTTACATATTTATGTTAGCCCTCTACCTATCCCCCTATTCCTATGTACTCTTTCCTCCCTATCCCACATCCCCTACACCAGCAGGCGTTCCGATGTCCGCCCCTGGGCGAGACAATTTACGCCTGTTGGTGGACCTTCCTTTCTTTCTTTTGTGCAATAAATACATACATACATATCTCTGGGCAGTCTCAGATTGATTGATTAATTGATTGTAGGGTTGAACGCGCTGATGCAATGCAGACAATGAGGCGCGCCATTGTGGAGGGTTCTGCATTAATTTTGACCACGTGGGGATCTTTAAAGTATGCCGAAATCTTGTACACATGGGAGTTTTGCTTCTCGCCTCTATCAGAAAAGTGGCCGCCGCTGCCGGGAATCGAACCCGCATCCTCGTGCTCAGCAGCACAACGCCTTAGTCAGTGAGCAACCGCGGCGGGTCGTGGGCAGTCTCAGCCTTTCTTGTGCGGGGTTACTGTAGGTATTGTAGAGACTCAGCATCGCAACACGGTAGATAATTGCCAGGTGGAACCATTCTCCCTGCAGAACAAAGCAGGAGAGGAAGCGTGCCGCTCCAAGTCGGCAGGATATTTACTCGTCACGGTTTGGCGGTTGAAGCAAAAAGTTGTCAGCAGTAAGTGGAGGCGGTAAACGAGATGAAGAGTGCTGGCTGAAAGAGGACCAGCGAGCTTTAACATTTCTGACCAGTATTTCGTTTGTGCGCTTGTACCAAAAGAGGTGCCGGAGCGGTAAATGTTACGTGTAGACAGAAGCAGCAGTGGCAGAAAGACAAACATGCACGCGACGGATGACCTCGAAGGTGATAGGGATGCAGTGTGTGAAAGAAAAAAATGTGTGAAGGGCTTTAGGCAAGCACACCCACCGACATGTGTGGTTTGGTGGCAAGAAATGCATGTGTCTTGAGCCTTAGGGAATCTAGCTGACAGCAAAGGATGCCGCGCCACCGCGCAACTGCACTTTGCACTGTGACACTCTTCCTTCCCTATCTTCTATGTCTTTGTCGAGCCTGCAAGAGTGTTGTGTGTAGTATTTTGTAGATGTGCAGTCCTGACGTTCGCAGAAAGCATGTTAGCTTGCAGAAGTGGACGAGGGATGGGGTGGGTCAATGCAAAAGGTGCATGGGGGGACTTTGGGTGAACGCATCCATGCGTAAGGTGGCGGCGAGAAGGGTTCGTACGTAAGCAGCAAAGGATCCCTCGGCGACTTTCAACACTCCCTGTAAGCTATAGTTGTTGCACTGTGTCACCCCTTTTTCACCTGTTTCCCACGCTGTGTCAAACTGGCAAGAGCGTTGTGTGATGATTGATTGATTGATTGATTGATTGTGGTGTTTAACGCGCCGACGCAACGCAGCCGATGAGGCGCGCCGTAGTGGAGGGCTCCGGATTGATTTTGACCACCTGGGGATCTTTAACGTGCGCCGAAATCTCGAACACACGGGCGTTTTTGCTTTTCGCCTCCATCAGAAAAGCGGCCGCCGCGGCCGGGAATCGAACCCGCGACCTCGAGCTCAGCAGCGCAACGCCTTAGCCACTGAGCCACCGCGGCCGGTGAGAGCGTTGTGTGTGTGTGTGCTTGTTGTGGGGAACCACGAAACGATGGGTAGGTAAAAAGGCCATGCTGCGTCTCGCCAAGCATATTCCCTACTTGATTCTTACCCTGAATTGTAAACACGTTATAAATAGGGGTGTTCGTTTTTCGGTTTGATATATTTTTTTAAATCGGGGGGCAAAAATCTGGCGCTATTTTTCAAACTAATAAATGGGGAGAAATTGGGATTTTTGTAAAAACCATTCCAAAATTGGAGTTTTTTTGGGTAAATATATACATGTACTAAGTAATACGCTGAGTTTATTTTATTTATTTTTAATTTATTTATCACGCACCCACGATCTCAAGGAATCACAAGCTTCTTAACTCTTACACGTTAAAATTGGTATTTGTCTCAAAAGCCAGTAAATGGGCGGAAATCAGGGTTTTCAATCAACTACTCCCCGAAATTTGGCGTTTGTTTAGAAATGCATCAGTAATGATGACAGCAAAGAGCATTGATAACTTCTAAGAAATTAAACATTTTATTCACAAAAAGCTGGTCATTGATTTTTTGCACACCCTTGTGTACGTATATCATCACCTGCATGCACAACATGTCAGTCTTCGTTGGAGACCTGTCCGATCATTGAACATATCTCATCTGGGAGAAAATTTTTTTGACTTCCAAGCTAGGCATAGCAATGTGTGTGCAGCATTTTCCAGCCTGGGGTATCGAGCGGTGAAGAGTCATGCCAATACTCAATGAGTTTGAAAGCTGTGTTTGTGGGGCTTGCTTCCAGCGAGTACCGGTTGAGAACGATGGACCGTCAGCGCACAACTGTGCGTGATTGCTACTTTGAAAAGGTCACTTCGGGGAGAAATCAAGTTTAACCCGATTCTCCTGAAACATGTTCGGGGTGTAGAAATTGGGTAAAATCAGGCTCAGATGTTACGACAGCAACCGACCCTGCTACCGGACGTGAAAAAAGCGCTCACTACGGTGTGTACCGTTCTTGATAGTTATTATTAGTTAAACAGGCCTGTTCGTCTCTCATACATGGTAGAACTGTTTGTGAACTAAGCATTGCGTAACAAAAACATTTTTTCACGTGATTATAGAGAAAAAAATAAGCTTTTACTCTCGCCATAACTCGGATTTTAATAGCATAAAAAATTTTTACGTGCATAAAAAATTTTAAAAAGGAATGTTCGCTTCAGCATCGCCACTTAAAATGTAGTTCCAGTGTCACTGCTCCTGCTTAAATGTAAATGTATTTCAGGGATATAAGATTTCCTCGTGCTCCTTTCTACCTCCAAGAGAATGATCACCTTATCCAAGTGAATCCACTCACTTGTTATCATTGAAGACAGGCAGTGCGAGCATTGGAAACAACTTTTGCATATATACTAATTTGGCAGTGCCAATGCTGCTGTTTTTAAAAGGCAGCAATAGTGCCACCGAGCCAGAGATTCACACAATAACAACAATGGAATAGCAGTTAGAGGCACGTAATCAGCGGTGCGGCCTTACCGCTGAATGTGACTTCAAACTCGTCGGGAACGCAGCCCCTGGTGCGATGCTGCTGTCCGCTGTCGCCAGCTACTACTGTTCCAGAGGCCTCATCCTGGACCTTGCGTCTACGGCGTCGCTGGGGCCTGCACACGAGAGAAGGCCGACAAGTACGTTGTGGTTATTCCAGGCAAAACACGGATGACTTGATCGCACTGGGAATCTGACAATCTGCACACGTCTTGCCTCCTTTCACTGCTTGAAAGCAAGCACGGTACAGGGGCTATGCTTGCTCCTTACCCGCAGTGCTGTGAAACCAGAGCAGCATGCTCAGAGATCTCGAGATAAAGTTCCAGTACAACGACAGACAGGAACCGAACATACGGATAATGTAGAAACTTGTTTGACCTTACATTCCTTCTGAGATTCTAAGGCCCATGCGTCTGACTGGCCTCCGGTCTGTGTTCTGTCACCGAATAAAAGAATTGACCTCGCATGTCTGCTTTCTTTGCTGCAACTGTCGTCGAAATATAATAGTCTTTTGCCATCCTTTCCGTGTAACCTCCTCTCATATTTCCCACCCTCACGCTTTTTTCTCTCATAATGAATGCAATGGAGGTCGGTTCGATTCAGTTTAAATTTTTTGCGCTCGCACTGCTTGCGCAAATTCTGTTGGGACACCATGTGTCACATTCTGCATCTTTTGTTTCTGATCTTGGGGCAGCTCGAGCTGACATTTTTGTTTTTCTGTTAGCTTTCATCTTGTCTCTATGTGACACACTAGTTATCCGGGGTTTTTTTTTTATTGGCTATCGTAAAAACCAATCTCACGTGTACTGGTACTGGCCGTGCATTCACATTCCATATCTCGTAGGGGCCGGCCCAGGACATGTGGCGCCCTCTTGGCGCGTGTTTGGACGAACGTGGGTTGGCTGGTGTTGCACTGCCTAAGGCGTCCCCGAACCGAGCTCCGACCCCTCCGTCATGTAGTTATAGCGTGGTGAACAAGCAGCTGAAATTGATATTGAATTGAAAATGATATGCAGAAAACTAAAGTAATGCTCAATAGCTAGGGAGAGCACAGCGGTTTGAGGTGAATGGCGAGGCAGTGGAAGTGGTAAGCGAACATATCTACTTAGGCCAAGTAGTGACCCCGGGTAACGGAGGGGATCCGTAGAGAAAGCAAGCATGGCAGGGGGCGGCAGAAAGTTAGGTGCGCAGATGAAATCAAGAAGTTTGCGGGGATAAATCGGTCGCAGTTAGCACAGGACCGAGATAATTAGAGACCTATGTGGAAGGGGCCTTCGCACTGCAGTGGGCGTAGACAGGCTGATGATGATAATGAACAAGTGGCGAGCAGGAGAGCTGCCTCTTTTCCTACCGATGAAGAGCCGAGAGCAAAACCTAACTTTAATGTATGTAGAGAGGAGAGCAGTGATAATAGAGGAGCAGTGCCTTGGCGTGCTTGAAGCATGGCAGTCGAACGGGCAGAGCAACGCTCCAAACAGAAGCCAGTGGAGAACTGACACAGCTGGCCACAGGGTGAAATTTAGAACCAGAGTCCCAACCATCAAAAGGAGTTTGCTCACGGCACTAAACGTATAAACACACAAAAACACCTTCCACAGGTCTCGTGATAGCAGGCGCACGCTCTGCCGGAGAGAGGGGGGAAAGAAGGGGTCCAACAATAGGCAGTCGCTCGCAAGCCTGGTGGAACACGCTTCACTCAAACAGGATTCCTCCGGTTCCTGCAGCTGCCGCGCAGGAACCGGCGGCCGAGGGCGCACGTCAGCTAGTCTCTGGCTTGTAGAGACTACTTGATCGGAGCGCAGAATGAGTTGGCTTCACCGCAATGCAGAGAGCTGCACCGCAGTGCACCAACCCAGTACCAGGCCAGGGCGCATGTTCCCTAATCATATCCCGGAGAGACCACGCCTACTTGGTGCAGGTTTGACAGCACAAAACTTGGTGCAGGTTTGACAGCACAAACCTACCCAAAGCAGATAAAAGGCGTCCTATGTTAAATAACCATAAGCAAAACGTACGAAACAACCTTAATTGAAGAAAAAACAACCATGAAAAAATATTTGCGACAATCCACCCTGTGAATGTGGTTGGAAAGCAAAGCTGTAAACGGCACCCACAGCGATTACCCATGCGACGTCACTTAAATTCACTCACGTCGCTCTACAAATAGTGAAACCAGAGAAAAGTGAAATGCACTTCACCACACCCTTTATTTCTTCACAGATATTCTTTGTGAGGTTAAATCAATGCGTAATGCATGAATGGTGGCCGGTTGAGTTGTATTCGTGTAGCAAATGAGGGGAAACTTTTTATATATAAATAATTAAAGGAAGCTCAAACCCGGTGTTACACGATTTCACTTTTCCGTCTCTGCCGCCGCGGACGGAGGCGACGAGATTGGCGGCAGAGACATAGGAGGAGGAAGAGAAGGAGGAGGAAATACTTCTATTCAGATTTTTGAACTGCCCAAAGCGCAGCCCAGGGGAGTGGTTCCTTCTTCACTGGAGCCCATAAGCAGTCCGGACCGCCTATGCTCTGTCCACGAGCTGAAGCTGGGTAGGCAGTGAGGGGCTGGACAGCAACATCTCCCATTGCTCTTGTTGGTTAGTTGACGGGAAGAGAGGAGGATGCTCAGGGCTAAATTCGCACACACCGATTATGGGACAGTGTGTTCCTACTTCTGACTAAAATTTACATTCAGCCTCGTAGCGATTCACGTGCATTAAAAGAAGACGCGTCGGGTGTGGGAAGAAGCCGGACTTTATAGCTGTAGGGTAGTTTTTGTTCTTTGAAAAGATCATATGGTGAGGCGGGGGTAGGGTCTGTCTTGGAAGGCGATAATGCTTGGTTATGTCCCTGAACGAGACACGCGGGTGACTGTCTTCGTGCAGCTCCATAGCCTGGGGGGATAAAAGAGCAGGCTTGTTGGTGGGCGTATTCGTTGCCCCCCATGGAAGCGTGAGCGGGTGTCCAGATGAGCTGAGTGGAATGGTTTGGGGAGTGGTTTTTAGCACACGCAGTGCATGTCGGGACACCCGACCCGACTGGTAATTCCAGTAGGCTTGTTGGGAATCGGTGACTACCTTCCGAACCCCTGGTTGAGTGAGAGCCAAGGCGATGGCTGCTTCTTCTGCTACCGTCATGTCTTGGGTCTTGAGTGAGGTACACGTCTGGAGGTAGCCACGATGATGGCGTACTGCTGCCCTCGATGTTGGGAGGCGTCTGTGTAGATAACTGCATGATCCCCACCGAGGGTGGTGTTTGATCCCCATCGCGAGATCCCCTCCGAGGTGGTGCTTGAGCCCGCGTGCTTGTCGGCGACCCTCGTCGTGCGATACTTCATATTTCTAAGTAAAGGGAGCATCTTTAGTCCTTTTCGTTAAGATTCCGGGAGCACATCAAGTGGAGTGACATTCTCTGCTGCTCAGCCAATCTGGTGAAGGATGCGGCCACCGGCCGCAGTTCTGCTAAGTCGGAGCTTCTGGTTAGAAAGGTGGCCCTGTATCAGCTCTTCCACCGTGTTGTGGAGCCCCATGCCAACCGCCTTTCTACAAGGCATCTTTATGTCCTTCTTGCCGAGAAGAAGACAAGGGGTTGGCGTAAGTGATTCTCGACAGGACAAAAGCTTGAATTAATCGAAAGGTATCGGATTCCTTGGGGCCCCGCTTCTTGGTGGCAACTCACCTGATCATGTGTATGATTTCATTGATGCTCTGTTTGAGACGCAGCAAGGATACGTCACTCATGGTGTTGGCCTGGAAATGCAGGCCCAGGATCTTTATGCTGGGGCTTGGAATGATGACCTGGCCATCCAGGAGTATCTGAATGTGTTCCTTGATGTGTCGTTTGGCGTGAGGGCGGGCGAACAAGCAGCTTTGATTTTTTACGTGAAAACTGGAGGACACAGACTTTAGCACATTGACGTACTAGAAGTGAGATGCCATGCGTTGGTGTGAGCTTCCTTTAATTTTTATAACTCCTAGCAGACGCGCAAGGTGCGCACAGTCCCGCTAGACGTGCCGTGGGCGGAGTGCAGATTGGCGCGAGAGGTCGCGTGACGCTATCACGTGGCATTCAGTGAGAATTCAGGGTGTAAAACCGTAGATGTGCTTGGTGAGTGCACCGCCTGTCTTCCCTGTCTCCGTGTGGGCCCGTAGCTACATCGGTAAGACAACGGGGTCTCGCTTTGTTATGCTATTAGTTCCAGGTTCGATTCCTGGCGGTGCCGGTAAATTCTTTTATTTGTTCGCGGGAGTTTTCTGTTGACACCAACGGTCGCAAAAGAACCCTTTTGGGGTAGAGGTAAAAAAGCTTTGCTTTAAAAAAGAACTAGAACCTCTGGGATTCATGAAGCTGGTTCGTGCGATTGCTACCTAGAAGCAGATCCTCTGCACCACTGGACCAGTGTTACGATTCAGCGCGCCGCTACCCTGTGCACGCGTGATACAACTGCGGTGCAGCTATCTGTGTTGCGGTGAGGCCAACTCATTCTGCGCTCCGAACAAGTAGTCTCTACAAGCCAGAGACTAGCTGACGTGCGCCCTCGGCCGCCGGTTCCTGCGCGGCAGCTGCAGGAACCGGAGGAATCCTGTTTGAGTGAAGCGTGTTCCACCAGGCTTGCGAGCGACTGCCTATTGTTGGACTCCTTCTTTCCCCCCTCTCTCCGGCAGAGCGTGCGCCGGCTATCACGAGACCTGTGGAAGGTGTTTTTGTGTGTTTATACTTTTAGTGCCGTGCGCAAACTCCTTTTGTTGGTTTCAACTGTGGTTATAAATTTCGACCTGTGGCCAGCCGTGTCAGTTAGCCCCGTCGCCCCGTCAGTTCAAGTCGTGAATTGTTTCAGTGGGCTGTCTAACTGGATCCATGCCGCACGAGTTTAAAAAGTGATTTTTTAAAAAGCTGGATTCATCCTTTCTGTTAGTTGAGTACTTAAGCCCCACGGATTTTTCAAAAGTAACAGTTTCTTAAAGAATGTTAGAACATCTTGCCACTTTTACACAAATAAATAAACGATTCGCATTGCCTATAGAAGGCGCAACAAGATGTGCCATGGCTACTGATTGCTGGGGGCCGTGAGCTCTGTCATCGGATCGTACATGTTAGGGTTGCCGCATGTAAAGTGGAAGCACATACACACAGCAAAGCCTCACTTCACTACAGTTAAAGTAATCAAAACAACATCCCTATGCGCATCTTTATCCGTGAGTTTGGTGTGCATGTACAAGGAAGGTAGTATGGGTAGCCGCACCTGGCAATGGGATCGGTCCCGACGAGCTGAGGTGAGTCGACGCCGAGTCCCGCAGCAGCGGCCTGGTCGTGCCGCAGCACCTCGACCACCTGGAGGTCCAGCGTCGGGTACGTCTCGTTGTCCAGCAGTGATGACTCGTTGTCCCGCAGTCCCGGGTGAAGGCGCATGATGTTCGGGAATGGCGGTTCCTGCTGGCCCGCTGCAAGGACCGTGCAGGCACAAGCACACCACCGTGAGGCGTGATTTGGGTATGCGCCGTTCCCCACCCTCTTCCCAGCGTACTTTCCATTCACGCACATCTTTACATATTCATCACTTTGCCTTCTTCACGGTTCGTGTTTTTCACTACGTTTGATTGGTGTTGAGCAAAGAACTGCAGTCTGGTCATACAGCCGACACCAACTCCTCAAATTAACGAAACGTGGTATGCTGTTTCATTACTTACACACCGGCAAAGCTCATAACATTTCCTTTCATAAAATAATCGGAATTCATCGGAAGGGTGGAAATCGTGAGTGTAGTTCATATACTCTGGGCGATTATTTGTTCGAATAAAGGGGCCTGGCAGGCTTTGCTCTGCTGAGGTTCTAAACGGCATGGAGGGCCAAAATTAAAGGGCTGCAGTAGCCTTTGTGTGGCCCACTGCGTGAGAACTCAGTCCAACCAGATTAATGCTTTCCACCAAACGAAAGAGAAAAATGCGGAATAGAATAAAGGCATTAATTTGGCCACCAGAATGTGGAAAAACAGAACGACATCCCACAAAATGCGCGTTGCAGGCTTACATGAAGCTTTATGTATGTGACCACATGTACGTATGTATGTGGGATTATATAGTACATATATTCATATCGTTCTGCAGCATACTCACCTTCGGACTGTGTGCAGCTCATGTTACGAATGTAGCGCCCTGGTGCTAGCCTCCTTCCCCGTGCGTCAGAAACCTCGATGTCGAGGCCGAAGTTACGATTGCGCGACCGATGCCATCTGCTCACTGCGGACTCCACGTTGAATTCTTCCCACCCGCGCCGGCCCGCGGCCAGCACCCGGCTGGCGACCAGCTCCTTCTTCTCTGCATCGCCACAGAACCGTCGTGGTCAAAAATGTTGAAATTTGTATTTCAATGCACTGCAGCCACACTTGTGTAACAGAGGTGCTTCAACCGCTGTGTGCGGTTGACCCCTTCGGCCTCCTCCTTTAGGCTTGGCCTTTAGGCCTAACGTGCAATACAAGAGATCACCTTTGCAAGAAACACAGCGGTCACAGCCTTCAATTCACCTTATGACCTCTTTCACAGCAGCACAGGCCCGAGCCACTATGCAACAGTAGGTTGGCCGGCTATCTTCGATTGCAAAAAGCCCTTTCTATTATTCTTGAGCGCATCATTTAACTATCATCATTCTTTTTTATTACATAGTCCAGAGATCTCATTTCTCGCTGGTAACCGTGGATAGCTGAAAAACGAGTCGCCCTGTGCCATTATCCACTCCCACTCATCGACCATAATCACCGACCGGTAACTGCACATCAAAGCTTCCTGGCGGGGAAAGAGGCCCTTTGTTCTCAAAAGATCCTGATGCCGCATGCGACATCAACCCAGAGGGGTTGCAGACTTTGTATGAACACCGGCCCACTCTTCATCGACAGGCAACATATTTGGCCATCAGGAATCCAATCCTGCGCCCTTATCAGCGCTCCCAGGCTGCAGATGATTTACCGGTGTTCTCCCCATAGGTCACTTGCCAAGAAATCACACAGTGCTGTGCACTGATTCAGCAATATTACTGTACCCCAAATCCACAACTTCCCATAGAAAACAAAACAATTCCTTCCGCCTTCTTCAAACCAACACTTTCCCACACTCAACCAGGATTCGTTTTATGTACCATAACCGATGCTGCGTAGATTCCAATATTGCTACCATGCAAGGCCATACTGTACTACATGAGCGCCGGTTCTCGTCCAGGGCCGAGTATTCTGATACTAGGGACCTTACGTACCCCATATCACCCTAGGGTGTGCAAAAATCCCAAAATTTCCCCCTCCCGGAGCTATGGGAGGACCTGTAGCCAAGCGGTCAGCTGGAGGCCCCGCTTCTTTTGGCGTCCACAGCTAAGACCGCCCGACCGCCCCATGGATATTGCTGGACTGAGGGAGCGCAAGTCACTCACCGGGCCGGCCAGCCTTGACGGGCCTGAGGAAGTGGAACACGGACACGGTGACGGGCGCCGTGGGTGCGTCGAGCAGGTTGTGCGCGGCTGACGTGCCGCTGCCGCCGCCGACCGAGGCGGCCGTACGGTACAGCCGCAGCTTGGCTGACACCAGCGTGATCTCGGTGCCCGGCGACGATCGCGGAAAGCTGACGTCGTAGTGCAGCCGCAGGTGGCCCGGCTTGTTCCACTCCGACGGATCCGTCTGGTTGGGCGTGGAACCTGCAATCCGGCGGAATCGTGCCATTTATGTTAGTTGCGCTACGAAGCTCAGTGCTCTTCGCTAAGCTTCGCGTCCAGTCAGCAGTCGCGTCCGTTCAGGTGGCTAGAGTGCTGTGTCGAAGACCCTGAACAAGCCTACATTATAAAATTAGAATACTTTGCGAATAATGTTTGCTACCCTATTCGATTCGCAGCGCTGTTTTACCATTCAAAGCTGTCGAATACTTGAAATAAGACACCATTTCATTATCTCCCACGAACACTCAGATGTGCGAAGTTCTGACTGTCTACGTTGTTTTTTTTAACAGCGAAGCCGTTGAGCAAACCATTTGTGTATGATGTCCGCAGTTAAAAATACGAAGGCCGAGCGTTCGTGCACGCGTGCCTCGAGCGTACTTTCGTCAAGCTAAGCATAGCAACTTAGGAAGATTGGCGAACATTGACCACAAGAGAGAGAGAGGGGGGAGAGAGAGAGAGATAAAACTTTATTTGTCATCTTTGCTGAGCGTAACCACCCGAGAGGGAGGTTCCGGGTGGGTGCTTCGTCAGACGGCGGCCAGGAGCCCATGGACCCTGGCGGCGTCTTCCGCCAGCTGGATGACCGCAGCTTGTATACTTCGGGAATGCAGCTGAGCAGCGCGGCCTCCCACTGCTCGGAATTACTGATGTGGAATCCGGGGTTGGTGGACTGGGGTTTGAGATGGCAGGCCCAAACCATCTGGGTCAGTGAAGCAGCTGGCAGTCCACGCCATTTGCATGTGTCCTGGTACCTCTCTGGGTACTGCCGATGGCATAGGGCGGGGTGGGGGAAAGTGAATGTCTGCAGCCTACGCCACGCTACTGATTGTCCTCTCGTGAGGGATCTGTGAGCTGCCGGAAGTTTAAGGCGACTGAGCCTATAGTGCTGTGTAATTTCCTGATATGACCAGAGCCTATCTCTTCCGTGCACGTGTCAGACGGCACCTCTTCGGACTCGGAGTCAGCCTGGTTGCAGAATCCTCGGGCTGCCTCGTGTGCCATCTCGTTCCCCGGGAGGGACGAGTGCGCTGATGTCCAAACCAGACGGACTTGTTTTGCTGTCGTCTCAGAGCGGCTCCGTAGTATATGCGCCGCTTCCGTAGAAACTCTCCCTCTTGCGTAATTGCGCATGGCGGTTTTGGAATCCGATATGATTGCGCTGGCCCGTGTACCCGTGATGGCGAGGGCGATGGCCACTTCTTCTCCCGTATCTATGCGGGACGTGTTGACTGAGCACGAGGATACCGCATCACCTTGGTGGTCAACCGCCACTGCCGTTACCGCGCTAAAAAAAAAAAGACTCCAGCGTCCACCGTATCGTGGAAACGGAACGAGGAAGACTCGCCATAGCGTACGCCCTTAGTTCGTTCGCCCTCGTGTCGTCGGGCGCATGCGATCTGTACCGCAGAAGAGCCGCGACTTGAATGTAGGTGATCGTTGGCTCCACATGGCCCGGCCGTGGACACTTCGCATGGCCGAGGAAGAGGCCGCGCTTCGTGAGGATCGGCGTGCAAAGCATCCGCTAGAGACGATAATTAAGTTGCGCTTGCCTCTAGAGTGACGTACGAAAATGTCGACCAAAACTACGAGCTCACTCTGGCCTTGCTCAACATAAGGTCATTGAAATGCCAAGCCGCCGACGTCAACCACGACACCACAACGATATTAATTAAAACTCAACTTTGTGTCCGTCAATGCTCACCTACAACATCTTCGCCATTCAAGTCTTGCGCTTGAGGGCTAGCTTACTTATTTTTTTCTTTGTGTGTGTGGCTAGGTTTTAGAAGTTCTATGCACAATAATTAAAATGTATTCGCATTCTAAAATATTCGATTTGATTTGCAGTTGAAATTTGATACTATCGGCAAACTTCTATTTCTAAGTTTTTTTACTTTTTGTTTTCACGGCGCAGTAGAACAGCAATGAATTTGGTGTGGCTGACTCTGAAAGGTACTCGCTGATTGATTTTGATTTGATTGTAGGGTTTAACGCGCCGACGCAGCGCAGGCGATGAGGCGCGCCGTAGTGGAGGGCTCCGGATTAATTTTGACCACCTGGGGATCTTTAACGCGCGCCGAAATCTCGTACACACGGGCGTTTTTGCTTCTCGCCTCCATTAGAAAAGCGGCCGCCGCGGCCGGAAATCAAACCCGCGACCTACTGCTCAGCAGCGCAACGTCTTAGCCACTGAGCCACCGCGGCGGGTTGAAAGGTACTCGCGCTGCAAACGGAAGAAATTAAGTGGCGCGTCCTTTTTATATTTACACGTATTTAAGTTTCCCTGAATATACACAAATATTTGCTTCGTCATACTGTAAACTTGTGTAAACATTTGTTCCTTGAATTAGTGATTAGTGGTTTTGTCGAATACAATGCGGCAACTCGACTGACCGTCGGTGTAAAAGTGCCAGCATTTGAAAATTGGTATTGTCTAGTACACACGCTCAGACAGGCAACTCAGAAGGCATGAAACAGTCTAGCAGCGATCAGATAACAGACCATGAAGGAAAATAAACAGGCTCGTTTCGTCAACGATGAGCATTAGCTTTCACAATTACTTTACAGTATTCTAAAGAAAGTAAATCCCTCGCTCCACCGGCTCCAAACCAACCCCTACACCCTTCAACCCCGGTGCACCCTCCCCCCACTGTATACCTACTCCACCCAGTACTGCACCACCTCCAACATCTGCCCCTAAAGCCCGGCATCTGATATGAGGACGCCAACGATCCCCATCCCTCACACTCGATACCCGTCTCACGTAAAAGCAGTGAGGGCCCAACTGACGAGCTCAGACCTCAGACTTGGTGCATGCTGATAGAGAGGGTACGAGCAGCCAGAGCATCCAGGCCTTCCCGGACCCTCCCCAACACCCGCCGATAACCTCGTCCTGAGCCCCGCAATTGGAAACTGCCACTGTCACTTTCGCTGTTCCACATGCGTGCAGCTTTTCTGAAATCAAAGGGCCTTTCTCCCGAGCAGCAGTGAAGAAAGGGGTGCTCACAGGACGGGTAGAAGCTCTGTATGCGCTCCGAGTAGACGGTGCGGGCAGTGGTGATCTCCTGGACGCTGGGCGGCGGGCTGCGGACGATCTGCTCGACTATGCGCAGGGTGCTGTTGTTGAGCGGCGCCCCCAGCAGCGCCGACCCGTTGGCCGGAGGGTTGCGGATCCCCAGCCGGTGCAGGATCTGGGCCCGGATCAGCATCAGCTGCTGCTGCTTCTTCCTGCTTGGGAGCAATGGGCGAACGGCGACAGTACGAAATCTGCGCCGCACATGCGCTTCTCCATCGGCAATTTTGAAAGGCATACCAGTTGGCTACCAGGGGAGCATGTGCTCTGGGCCTGCCCAGACCCAGCAAACAATAGCAATGCGTCAAATGACAGCATGACAACCTGATCTTCTCCGCGATGGGGACGAGGACGCGAGCACCATAGTAGAACAACACAATCGGAGCAGCGAAGGCTCCTTTCATCGCTAGGAATAACGGGGCACATGAGTTGGGAGACCGCGCTACTCAGTACGGCTCCGCAGCCCTAGAAGAACCAGAAAGAGTTCCATCCCCCCCCCCCTCCAGTAACATGTAACTCCCTGACCAGTTACATGCAACTCCCCAGGAGTTACAGCCTCCTTTCGAAGTGGATCGAAAATAGACTGTACGTGGCTCTGTCGCGCCTACAAGTGCTTTCGTTGAAAACGAAAATGTTGCGGCAAACTCTAATACTGTCTTGTACAGCCATACTTCACAGGATGGCACTTTGGATATAATATGGCGGCTTAGTGGGTATTCATGTCTTGAACAAACGAACGTGACCTGAGAACGGATACAAGAGATGGAAGCAACCCCGCGCACGCCTCTTTCTCTTTCTCTCTCTCTCTCTCTCTCTTGTGACCGTCACTGTGCGCTTTCTCCTCAGGTATGACTACTTTGCCCAGCTCACGCATCAACAAATGCAGCCTGTTGTCTGGAGCCACGATATGGTACATTAAGTCTGGGTGCCAATTAGCGCGCGATAAACGTCAGGTCATCTTCGCTGGAAACCAGCGACCGTAGTAAAAAAACTTCCCGGGTCGTCTCCACTAACCTGAAACCTTGGGAGGGACGAAGCACGCAGTGTGTACGTTTATTCAAAGATTGTAAGTATATCTCTCTTGCCATACGGCGCGCGCTGATTGGGCGCCGGAGAAGCACCGGTGGGAGGAGCGATGGCGCACTTGCTGAGCTAATGGCTCCCCTTCTTGCGTTGAACCGGATTTAAGCGATTAAAGGAGAAACAGGCTGTCCGTAATTTTGCCCACGGAGATGAAACCACTCGGGAGTAGAGGTATACAGCTTTGCTGTAAAAGTCTCGTGTCTTTGAAGCACGAAGCGTTCTAGCGCGAGGCGTTGGAAAACGAGTGTCCCGGTGTTTTATTACCAAGGCTACAGGAGGCGACGAAACGAGACGCCGACAGCCCGAGCCCCTAAGGTGCTTCGCCCATAAAACCACGATCCTCCTACCTGCAAGTTGACTTCTCTACAAAAATATTGACTCAGTGCATTGCGGACAGACAGCTTTCAGGGCCATGAACAGCCGGAGGAGACGGGCGGGTGTTGGGCGAATGGAATGAAATTGTCTTTTTGTCAAGTGACAGCACCCTGGCTCCGAAACAAAGCCAGGAAGAGCACGGAGAGGGGAGAGAAGCAATAGGAGCCATTTTTGTCCACCAGGTAGCAAGGCAGAAGCGCGTGCTCATCTGTTGCTACGAGGCAAAACAGACGTTTTCGCTGTGCTCACAGTTACGCGCAGTGAGCGCTATAAGTGGCAAGCGCATATATCCCGCAAGATTTATGAAAAAGCTACTTGCGCAAATGGCGCATTGCATACTGCAGCATGGCCCAGCAATGAACATAGTAGTTTTGCTGCTGCAACATGTCGGGTCAAGAACTGCATTGAAATTCAGAATTAAGCAAGATGAAGCGGCGTCTGGCAGTGATTCTTGGAGGAGAAATCAATGAACATAGAGAAATGTGTTATTTTAAGTACCAGCCACATCTCAATACTCGGTCCTCATTTTGTCTGACATCCTCGCAGTGTGCGAGCATATATATATATATATATATATATATATATATATATATATATATATATATATATATATATATATATATATATATATATATATATATATATATATATATATATGTATATATATATATATATATATATATATATATATATATATATATATATATATATATATATATATATATATATATATAACTAGCTCAATGGTAGAGCACCGCACGCGTTATGCGGAGGTTGTGGGTTCGATTCCCGCTTCCGGAAAAAACGGCGCATTTTTTCTCGACTTGAATTTTCAATTATTCATTCCTGCATAAAAAAAAAGGCAATCATACCTCATTCGGCACTATTAAAAAAAACACTGTTAAAACGCCAAACAGCACTGGCAATAAGGACTGCAACTTTGATATGTGTCCTTACGGAATCCCTCGTCCCGTACGTCTCTGTTCTACAATGTATATATATATATATATATATATATATATATATATATATATATATATATATATATATATATATATATATATATATATATATATATATAGCGAATCAGAATAGGAAATGAGGGGCTCGTTGAAAATAAAACAGAAATAAGAATTGGCAGTCAAGAAGACATCGGAAAGCAAAGGGGAGGATGTAGTAGCTCAAGATAAAGAATTTGGAAAATAAGAAAGCGGAGAAAAAATGCCCGCCAGGTGGGATCCGAACCCACGACCTCCAGAATACCGGTCTGGTGCGATAACCACTACGCTACCGGCGGGGCTACTTTAGCCTCCACTTTCTGGGGTATTTATGTTCAGGTGTTTTTTGTTTCCTGCGCTTGGGGGTGGTAGCCAGTGCCACTCGGACTACTCGGGGTGAAGGGGACCTTCTTTTTTAACCCACGGGCCGTGACTAGAGCGTCTACGACATGTCGAGAGTGGTCGACCAGCGTTGAACCCTCTTAAGCTCCCTATGGCACCAAGACTGCCAGAACAGAGGCCCTCGCTATGCATGTAGCGAATCAGAATAGGAAATGAGGGGCTCGTTGAAAATAAAACAGAAATAAGAATTGGCAGTCAAGAAGACATCGGAAAGCAAAGGGGAGGATGTAGTAGCTCAAGATAAAGAATTTGGAAAATAAGAAAGCGGAGAAAAAATGCCCGCCAGGTGGGATCCGAACCCACGACCTCCAGAATACCGGTCTGGTGCGATAACCACTACGCTACCGGCGGGGCTACTTTAGCCTCCACTTTCTGGGGTATTTATGTTCAGGTGTTTTTTGTTTCCTGCGCTTGGGGGTGGTAGCCAGTGCCACTCGGACTACTCGGGGTGAAGGGGACCTTCTTTTTTAACCCACGGGCCGTGACTCGAGCGTCTACGACATGTCGAGAGTGGTCGACCAGCGTTGAACCCTCTTAAGCTCCCTATGGCACCAAGACTGCCAGAACAGAGGCCCTCGCTATGCATGTAGCGAATCAGAATAGAAAATGAGGGGCTCGTTGAAAATAAAACAGAAATAAGAATTGGCAGTCAAGAAGACATCGGAAAGCAAAGGGGAGGATGTAGTAGCTCAAGATAAAGAATTTGGAAAATAAGAAAGCGGAGAAAAAATGCCCGCCAGGTGGGATCCGAACCCACGACCTCCAGAATACCGGTCTGGTGCGATAACCACTACGCTACCGGCGGGGCTACTTTAGCCTCCACTTTCTGGGGTATTTATGTTCAGGTGTTTTTTGTTTCCTGCGCTTGGGGGTGGTAGCCAGTGCCACTCGGACTACTCGGGGTGAAGGGGACCTTCTTTTTTAACCCACGGGCCGTGACTCGAGCGTCTACGACATGTCGAGAGTGGTCGACCAGCGTTGAACCCTCTTAAGCTCCCTATGGCACCAAGACTGCCAGAACAGAGGCCCTCGCTATGCATGTAGCGAATCAGAATAGGAAATGAGGGGCTCGTTGAAAATAAAACAGAAATAAGAATTGGCAGTCAAGAATTGGCAGTCAAGAAATAAGAATTGGCAGTCACGGCCCGTGGGTTAAAAAAGAAGGTCCCCTTCACCCCGAGTAGTCCGAGTGGCACTGGCTACCACCCCCAAGCGCAGGAAACAAAAAACACCTGAACATAAATACCCCAGAAAGTGGAGGCTAAAGTAGCCCCGCCGGTAGCGTAGTGGTTATCGCACCAGACCGGTATTCTGGAGGTCGTGGGTTCGGATCCCACCTGGCGGGCATTTTTTCTCCGCTTTCTTATTTTCCAAATTCTTTATCTTGAGCTACTACATCCTCCCCTTTGCTTTCCGATGTCTTCTTGACTGCCAATTCTTATTTCTGTTTTATTTTCAACGAGCCCCTCATTTCCTATTCTGATTCGCTACATGCATAGCGAGGGCCTCTGTTCTGGCAGTCTTGGTGCCATAGGGAGCTTAAGAGGGTTCAACGCTGGTCGACCACTCTCGACATGTCGTAGACGCTCGAGTCACGGCCCGTGGGTTAAAAAAGAAGGTCCCCTTCACCCCGAGTAGTCCGAGTGGCACTGGCTACCACCCCCAAGCGCAGGAAACAAAAAACACCTGAACATAAATACCCCAGAAAGTGGAGGCTAAAGTAGCCCCGCCGGTAGCGTAGTGGTTATCGCACCAGACCGGTATTCTGGAGGTCGTGGGTTCGGATCCCACCTGGCGGGCATTTTTTCTCCGCTTTCTTATTTTCCAAATTCTTTATCTTGAGCTACTACATCCTCCCCTTTGCTTTCCGATGTCTTCTTGACTGCCAATTCTTATTTCTGTTTATATATATATATATATATATATATATATATATATATATATATATATATATATATATATATATATATATATATATATAAGAGAAAATAAGGGTTGGCAGTCAAGAAAACCTCGGAAAGCAAAGGGGAGGTTGTCGTGGTTCATAGAAACAGATGAAGAATTTTTTGAGTCAGAAAGAAAGTGATGAAAAAAAATCGCACCAGACCGGTATTCTGGAGGTCGTGGGTTCGCATCCCACCCGGCGGGGATTTTTTCACCACTTTCTTTCTGACTCAAAAAATGCTTCATCTGTTTCTATAAACCACGACAACCTCCCCTTTGCTTTCCGAGGTTTTCTTGACTGCCAACCCTTATTTTCTCTCATATTTCACCGAGCCCCTCATTTCCTATTTCTGATTCGCTAGATATATATATATATATATATATATATATATATATATATATATATATATCAGGGTGTCGAACCGGAACCGAACCGAAAACCGGAACTGAACCGGTATTTTTGCCGGAACTGAACCCGAACCCGAACCGGTATTTTTTGAGCACGCTGAACCCGAACCGGAACTGAACCGAAAAAAGAAATAACGGTTACCGGTTAATGCCTAAACGGTTCGATCCTCCGTTGTTGATATAGCACAGTCAGTGCAATCCAAGCCTTTTTTTTTACGTACCATCAACTTCGTACCCGCTCGCGCACTTTCCCCTCCAGACAATTGAACACTATCACGCTCTATCTAACAACAATGGAAATGAATGAACACCAATGTAGCAATGGTCTGTTGCGGCTTGAAGCGCGAGCGTAGTGCAAGCTGACCAAACGAAATCTCATTCTCGGCAGCTTGCAGGGGATATAAAACGACTTTGCCCTTCCCTAGCTGCGACTTTATTGGAGCAATATCAGGCTGCAGGAGTGCTCCACTGCGCAACAGCGAAAGCCCACACCCGATGTGTGCAAACTTTTTGCATTTCGTAATTTGTTTAAAAGGTCCGACACCAGCAAATTGTTAATACTTGACAAGTGTGACCGCAGGAGCTGCTCAGTGGCAAAGCCGTTTGCTGCTGATGCAGTTTTGTCTCTTTCAGATCTGCTTTTTTTCGAAGGTGCACTTGTGCTGACTGCCAAAAGTCGCTACATTACTTCTACTGCTACTCGTTCTGGAGGGGAGTACTGCTGTGGGTGAATTAAAGAGCGTCTGCCCAAAAACGTCCCATCTCATGCTCTGCGCGTCGAATTTCCCTTTCATTTTGTAACAGCATAATCTGTTATTTGTAACAACATAATCTGTTATAAGATTCCGCAATGTAGCACACAGAACGAGGGTCAGCCGGTACGATGACATACTGATTGTAATGCACACATCCGGTATAGCTATCGCAAAAGGAATTGCAGTGGTCAGAGCAATAATGCAGCGACCGAGCGTTAACTAAAGCTTACTTTTAACAAAAGTGTGGCTACCACATTCGATAAGGTGACAGCTAACAAATTATTCAGGGTGACCAAATAATCTAATTCATTTGTAGTATTTATGTGCCTGTTGTACGATTTTTCGTTTTTGTTACAAATATAAAAAATGTGCGCCATTGGTATTAAGCGCTGGTACGCAGGCCTAAATTTAAGGTTTCAAGGTTAGAGTGATGGGCGATTCCATAGCGACGATTGCGAATTCAACAAAAAAGGAAAGGACAGAAAATATATCCCACCATCATATCTCTTGGCGGTGGCTTTATGCATAGTCGCTAGGTCAACATGAAGTCTGGGCGAGAAACTAGGTGGTAAATTGTCGATACTTCATCTGTTTTTCTAATATCTCGTATTTCTAATATCTCGTAATCGTTTAAAGTGTGCTTTGCAATTGTGCCTCTGCCCTTGGGGAACAGCAGCATTTTGAATTTTTCTCTGTATTTTGATTTGACTGTTGTTTTAAACTACTAAATGTTTTTTTTTTAATTTGACCGATAATTGAACTCATCGAACCGGTTTGCGAACCGGTTCAAGCTGCCGAACCGGTTCGCGAACCGGTTCGGTACGTGATTTTGTGGAACCGGAACTGAACCGGAACGAAATGATTTCGCCTGAACCAGAACCGTAACCGAACCGGTATTTTTTTCGGTTCGACACACTGATATATATATATATATATATATATATATATATATATATATATATATGGTTAGGAAGTTAGGAAATGAGGGGCTCGTAAGGAAATACAGAAAGAAATGCGGGCAGTCTACAACGCCAAAGAGGGCATAGGGGAATGGTTGGACTATTTTTTTACCGCTAGTGAAATTATATTTTTTATGTTAATTGAAGCGAGAAAGAAAGAAAGAAAAACACGCGCCCTGGGTTCGGTCCCCACTCTGGGCGCGTGTTTTTCTTTCTTTCTTTCTCGCTTCAATAAACATAAAAAATATAATTTCACTAACGGTAAAAAAAATAGTCCAACCATTCCCCTATGCCCTCTTTGGCGTTGTAGACTGCCCGCATTTCTTTCTCTCTCTCTCTCTATATATATATATATATATATATATATATATATATATATATATATATATATATATATATATATATATATATACAGAAACATAGGTCGGCAGTCTACAACGCCAAAGGAGGCATAGGGGTGTGGTTAGGCTCTATTTTTTACTACGGTTAATGAAGTTAAGATTTTTTTAATATAAGGAAGAAAGAAAGAAAGAAAAACACGCGCCCAGAGTGGGGACCGAACCCACGCCTTTCGATTATATCGCGAATGCCTTACCAATTCGGCTATCTGGGCGACTGTGTTCTCTTTCACTTTCTGGGCTATTTATATTTACTAGAAGTGTATCTGACGCTTGAGGGTGGTAGCCAGCGCCACTCTGACTACACGGAGAGAAGGGGACCTTCTTTTCAACCCCCGGGGCGTGACTCAAACGTCTACAGCCTGTCATGAGCGGGTATCTGGCGGGAAGCCCTCTTATGCTACCTAGGCATCAAGGCTGCCAGAACCGAGACCCTCGCTAGGCTTTCGCAGAATAATATAGTAAGGAAATGAGGGGCTCGTTGAGGAAATACAGAAACATAGGTCGGCAGTCTACAATACAATATATATATATATATATACGTAAATACATGATGCATACATACAACAGCCGACTGTTTTTTCTTGACTCCGAAAATTTGTGCTTGCTGGATATTCGGGGCCTTCCCGAGGAACCGCCAGTTGTCCCATAGGAATGTATGTCAACAACGGATCTAGACAAAATAAAGCCAAAAGTTCGATTTGCGGAAAAATTTTCGGTCTTTCCTCTCGACACGGGTTTTTCTTCACTTTGTTTCCTATATAAATAAAAATAATAATGTTACTTAACTAATTGTAGCAAAAAAAAAAAAATAAAGCCTAACCATTCCCCTACACCGCCCTTGGCGTTGTCCTTCATTTTTGTATTTCCTCAACGAGCCCCTCATTCTTAACCATATTAACTTTCGCGAACGAAGAGGCGGTAACACGACCAGTAGCCGGCTCGCCGGCAAGAAGATACCAAAATAAAAAGCTCCGCCGCTCAACTTACACCGAAGCTTCGAGCACTCTCGAGGAGGCACGGGTGGCCTTGCCAGTGCTAAAGAGCGCCGATGATTCTAGAAGGGGAAAGAGGGCAGTTATTCACTGACGGCGGCGGGCGCGTTGTGTGTTGTGCTCTCCCTCTCCGCGCCGGCACGGTTATAAAAAGAGAAGCCGCGCCTAAGCAAACCAGCTACGCTTGGACGTCGTGATTGACAACGGCACCTGCCAGTTTGTACATCACACCATCGGCGACCCGCGCCCTGGAGGACTCCAACGTACTCCCGGGCCTCGAATCACCGTGATCGTCTCGGACGGCCTGGCCTACAGCGAAGCCACGCTTCCCAGGTAGCCGAATCGCCTCCGACAGCGGTGCATCGTCCGGCCCGGTCGGTGAATATGCTGGGACTCTGTCTCTCATAAGCATCGAACTGTTCGTTTCTTTTTGTTAACTGCTCCGATTTGTAATATTCATTTGTTAACGCTCCTGTTTGGATCATTTTGTCTAATTTTGGACTGTTGCTTGCATTTGAATTCCATCTAAGTTGTCTGTCATTATCGATCCGTTACCTCGTGCTTGTGTTTGTAACTTGCCTATCTAAATATAAGTCTTTGTGCTGTTTTTCGTTCAAGGCTCTCGCTCATTCTTGCCGCTCTGGTCGGCGAAAGCCGCACATCAGACGGCCACCCCCTTTGTCACCTGTGCCCTGTGGATTCGGTGGGGTTTGTTGGCTCTCTTGAGTCGACTCCCCATATCTTCTGACAGTGCACCCTAATTTAAGGAAACGGGTGACACTCGCAGAAGCGCGACCAATAAATTTACCTTGGCTACAAACGTGGGTATACGCGCCAGCCGGGCGTCCCCACTGGCTGCAGCGGGTCATTTAACTGAGAAGGCAACAGAAAGAACAGAGCGTGGCGTTGAGTAGAATCGACAGTTGCAGTTGGATATAATTGGTTGGTGTTTGCACATCGTTAAGTAGCGCTTGAGGCAGGACGAAAGATGGGGAGACGCATGGCGGCGCTAACTGGCATTTGTTTTTTATTAGGCATACACACGAATATATCTGTGTTTCTCCTGAGTATATATTTGTGGTTATGCCTAATAAAAATCATGCACCGCTCCGTTTAATGACGACGATGGTTGAACGCGAAGCCTTCTCGTGTCGGAGTGTTTGGTTGTCGTCTGAGTTTGGACTGAGTTTCGACCATGTCGAAATGGAGCAATCTGATAGACGCCGGCTTCATAACACGAGGGACCCAGGTTCGATTCCGGCCACTGAAGCATCTTTTAACACGAAAGTGTTTTATTCCGGGATACGCAAACATTTGAGTGACGTCATAACCGTCACGGAACTGAAGCCAGAACAACGAAGCAAGTGGCCTGTAAAGGGTGCACCCCTGCACACGGGGTCTTCTTGCGGGGAAGCAACCTTTAGAACTAAAGGGTACGTTGTACTTAGGGTTGTTCGTTTTCAGGTTCTATATTTTAACACGAAAGTGTTTTATGCCGGGATACACCAAGATTTCACTGACATCATACCCGACACGGAAATGACGCCAGTACACCTTTGCCGAAGCGACCCGCCAGCAGGACGTCGCTCACGAAGCACACCCGGAAGACTGCCGCCGACCCGCAAATCATGCTCTGCTGCAGATTTCGCTGCACATTTCACTTTCGTGTTTTAGCGATTCATATAACAGAGGAATCAAGCACAATTGTTTTTATTTCTTTCACTTCTCCCACGACCATTCATCATAATCTTCAGAGAAAGGTAGCTTTCCTGCAGGGCGTTCTCGCGTTATGGACACCATCAGTGAGGACAATAAAGATTTGCTTTACAAAACAAGAGCGAGTTAGCACCGCCGTGTGTCTGCTCATTTTTCGTCCTGCTTGAAGCTCTACTTATCGTCGTGGCGTTTAATTATACAGTTAACAGCGCGGGCATTTGGATACCTGACGTTACGCTACGCTTTGAGGTGCAACGTCGTCAACCGGTACCCTGAACTCGACGTACAATGAGTTTTGGGCTGCTTGGCCCTTGGGCTGCTTGGCTCGCCCTGTTGTCGACAACACTGCTAATCCTACGGTTCGAGTATCGGTGTTCGCGCAGCGTCGCGTCCCCGCCATTGACCAATGTCTGGGAACAAAATTTAATGACCCTACCACGCATTCGGACCGATTGTCTAAAGTCGGATGGCGCGAATCGAGCATGGCCGGCTCGAGAAAATCGCCGGGGGTCGCTGGGTCGCCGCCGCTCGGCCATGCCTCCGCTCGCCACTTCGCCCTAAGCGGGACAAGCTCTTCGTGCACTTCGAGTAATGCGGCCTAAAATAGATGCGTTTGGGTTGGGACCGCAATAAATTTCGAATAAACCAATATTTCGAGTAAAGCGATTTTGTTATAACGAGGGATTACGTCTTTTTGCAGACGACTGTATGCTGTTTAATAACGTTTACTCGGTATATATACGACCAGACTGCCCCAAACTCTGCTCTGAATAGCATTCTTTCTTGGTGCCCTAAATGGGGTATGAGATTGAATTGCAAAAGAAAATCAGTTTATCTTAGAATGATCAAAAAACTCTTCCCTTAAATTTAGCTACACGGTTCCTTACAAACCCCTAGCTGAAGTTAGCGAATATAAATATCTCGGTGTTACAATTACCAACAATTCTAGCTGGAATACTCACATCCGTAACGCCTGCGCTTCCACGTTTCATAAGCTTTGTCAACTGAAGCATAAGCTTGCTTCCTCTCATGTACGATATCTTGCCTAAATCGCTTTTATTAGACCAAGATTATAGAATATGCTTGTATAGTCTGGAATCCCTACACCAAATCTAACATCAATAGTGTCGACAAGATCGAAAGAGGAGCTGTACGTTTTATCTGCTCTACATTCAATCGCCGCGAGTCTGTAACCAACTTTATGATCGGTAATAACATCCATACTCTCGAGTTAAGACGGAAATTTCTTCGCTTGAAGTTTCTTCACCAATTGTTCACCAATAAGCTTGGGTTAGACTTACCCCATGCAACAAGAAAAACCCGTCACACCCATGACCTTTCTTTAGCCCCATTTTTTTGCCAGGACTAACGCTTTCAAGTTGTCATTTTTTTCTATGCACCATTGAATAATGGAATTTGTTATGTGCAACTGCACTTTCATCTGTGGAAAATTTGGAAGCGTATCTCAACCGAAGTGCTACTGCCCCGAACTGAAGTTTGCTGTGTTGATGCTGCGAATTGTCTAGCAAGCTTTCCCTCCTATCGCGCTTTTTTTTTTTTTTCACCGTGACGTTGCTCTTTACTTGTCTCTCGAAATTCATGCTGTATTTCTTTTATTTTTTCTGCTGTACATTTTTTGCAAAAGTGACTTGTGAAAAAATTGTACTTGTCTTGCCAGTCCTTCTTGGACTTCGTAAGGCTGCAGTATTGAATAAATGAAAAATGAAATGAAATAATATGAAATAATGTTTTTTTTGCATTTACAACATGCATAAGAAACGCTTAGGTGTCCTCGCACATGTTTATATCTTAGCGGAAAAATGTTGCATAATTTGTTTCGGGAAATTCGCATAGCACATCGTTTCATAGACGCAAGTTCCGTGAGACAGCCGGCGTGGTGGCGGAAGCGGTGGCGAACGTTGTTCGACCTAGAATTTAGACTGGCTTGTTACCGAGAGCATCAGGTGAAGTGAAATTGCCGCCGTTATTGAATCCTCTCACTGGACTGATGTATCATCAGTATTTTTTAAGGTATTTGCGTTATAACGCGACTTTTAGGTGTTTTTTCAGGAACATGCAATACTTCTGTACATGCCGCCCCCGACCTCTTCTCCTTTCAATAAACATTTCTCTCTTGGGGTATATGAATGGAAGAGCCAAAAAGAACTCCCAAAAGGTTTATGAACTCATTTCTGAACTTCTATTAAGGGAGACGTGAAACGGCGTAATTATAAGGTCACAGTTTGTTGTTGGCGCTGTCCGGGCAAAGACGTCATCGGGAGCATCGCGTCTTGTATTTCTCCGAGCGCCCCACTACTTTTCAAATGGCCACGCTTCCGCCGCCCAGGGAGAAAGCTCGCCGATTCTCGCGTGAGCGGAAACCGAACTGGCGATGATGCCCTGACGAGGCTCTCAAATTTCGCGGCGCGGCGGCGGCACGACTCGCGAGACGCACGCGCTGTTCTCTTTGCTGCGAGCTGTCGGTCTGCTGACGTCACCGGACCACACGGAAAGGATACACTGCCCTGCACCAACGGGAGGCCAGGGACACTTTTTCCGGCATGCTGCCGCCGTCGCCGCCGTCTACGAGGCAACGCGTCTGACACCGGATCCGAGCGGCACGTTTGACGTGTCTCGTGGATAAATGGTTCTGTCCTCTCCAAGTTCTCAAGGCACCGGCGCCGACTGCCGCTCGGGCGTTCGGCGTGGGCCGGGCGGATGGCGTGAAAGCCTTGGCATTGCCGCATTTGCGCAAACCACCATGTTGGCGGGACCTTGCATGCATGCTTTCGGTCCAGAATTAACAGTGGCCGGGGGATAGAATACGGGTACGGCTCCTCACAATGAAGCGTTGTATTATTTCGCCAAACGGTTGCGGTCGTGGCGCATGTTGCCATTTGTTGACAACGTCAGTGCATCAACGAGTTGAGGAGCCGGAAGATGAGGTTTTAAGCACTGTTCGGTGATTTGAGCGCCCGGCGAAGTGTGGCGGATGTTTCGGCTGTAACCCTCTACCTTAAAAAAAAATGGCGCAGCTTGCATTAGTGGTGCAAGGCTGGAGAAACAGCAGAGCTGGCGGCCCCTCTCCCTTCGTCGGAGACCCGGCTGTTGCACATCACATGAATTTCCCAACTTGCCGTTGAAAGTTCTCGATGACTGGCGGGCCCGGATGGTTTTGTCCGCATGCCTTTCACACCTCTCCCAAAGTGGGCCGCGTCAGCACGCGCTAGATCCCGCGGCAACCGGCTTCGCGAACTCGGCGTCTGTGCTCGTGCACTTCAGGCGCGAGCGCACATGAACTGGCAAGGAGAAGAGCACGCGAGCGGTCACGCCACGAACGCTGGGCAGAGTGTTCTCGAAGGTCCAGCTGGCCGACGCCGGGCACTCCTGACGTGGCGCACACTCGATCAGGTACGCTCGGGTCGGCTGAGTTTTCTGGTAACACTCGACGGCGGAAATGAAAGCTTAAACAGCTGTGCTGTTGAAATGACAAAACGTCAAATGTCCGTGCGTGCCGTGCTATCGTGTGCAATGGTTGCATGGCACACGCAATCAAGCTAAGTGATCGACGGAGATTACGGATCCTAGCGGCCGAACATGCGCGCGCGTATGGCCATCGCGAAGCTGTTACATCGAAGGTCCTTATTTAACGAATTATCTGGAAGGGAAGGAGCAAAGGGTTGGTTCCGCTGACAGCAGACTTTTTATTGACAATTCACAATTAGTTGTCTCTTACTGTTCCATTATGCCGTTGGTTAGACCTCGGAGTGAGTGACAATGTGGACGGTGGATTTTTTTCGGCGCCGTGGCTACTTAGCATAGGGCAGCCCGTTGTGCCAACATGAACGTCGTGTCATGACAAACCGCCAGCATGCAGCCAGACGTCTCAGTCTTCACGCTTCCGTCGTTGTTATTAAATAAGTCCAGCCTGGAAGTTTCTCGCAGCCGTGACTTTTGTTACTTCCGGGGTTCTCTTTACATTTCCTTAGATGTTGCATAACTGTTCTAACGATAAACAGTGCCCTTGTGAACTGCCTGCATTCTGTTTTGAGCTCAGAAAATGCGGAGACGACACATCATGCCGTAATATGTTGCTGTTGCGCAGGTGAAGAAAAAATAATAATAATGGAAGGGCTGGCTCGCGGTAACGTCGCTGACACATTAGTGATATTTCATATATATGTACGAAGCTGCCCACACTTAAAATATACCACGCCCACAATACTTTCGCGATAAGAACGCTAAGATTGAAGCAAATAATTGTCGGTCAGTTTAAAAGAATATGGAGTAAATTGGCAAGCTGCGAACCGGTACCATCTAAGTACAACCGGTTATGCTTAAAAGAACAGGCAGAAAACACGACCGTTATTCTAGCTGCGCAAATACTTCTTGTTCTTTTACAAATATGCTACGCGCGGCCACCTGTACACTCCGCCCACTTATCACTCGGTTTTTCCGGGCGGAAGCGGTTCAGTATTACCACCGGAGTGGTGAAAATTTATAGGGAGCTGTGCGAATGAGGAGGTTACCACTTATAAGGTCAAGGATTTTCAAGTACTATAGGCTAGTTGGTTAGTATACAACAAGCTGATTGATTGATTGATTGATTGATTGATTGATTGATTGATTGATTGATTGATTGATTGATTGATTGATTGATTGATTGATTGATTGATTGATTGAACTTCCATCGGTTCTCGGACAACCCAAGCATTTGTAGGACACTCGGTCCGACGGTGGGGATTGGCCTAGTTCCTCGCGCAGATTCACGTGTGACTGGTGCGCGGACGTGGGTCTAGTATAAGCTAGTTCTTTTTACAGCATTCGGCGCGATTGTAGCAACTGCAGCGTTAAAAGGCGAGCCTGTAAGCAAAGATAGCATAACGCACCGAATCCGTACTACAAATTACGTGTTCCTCAGCCCAGACTCGTAATGGTACGTACGAGTCTCGTCAACTGAGCCCCGCTGTGTATACCTCCTCACATGGTGCATGCTCTTTCAATGCGGGGCGCATTGCTGTGGTACTTGCAAAATGTTTTGCGATGAGTGCGTACCAAACGTGTGGGATGCTTGGGGCGCACATCCCGACGTTTGGGGATGTTAAGGAGGCAATCCCACGTCGGAAATGATCCGCTCCTCATTCCGTTCCCCCGAGATGCCGTATTAGCGCCCCTTTACCCGCAACAAGGGATATCATCTCGAATATCGCGGCCCATTATTTCTCGCTTTTCTTCATTCGTTGACTCATTACTTCAATCAAGGCAGGCAAGCCAGGGTTGTAAGCTGCCGCCCTGCTCGCTTAAATTTCCTTCGTTATGTGTATTGCATTTCGTCTCGTCGTCGTTTCGCTACTTATTTTTATGAGCACTGAAGCTACGTTGGTTGCTAGTTGTCTAACAGAAACAGACGTTTAGTGCCATTTTTTTCTGTTCGCCCTCTATGCGTCTCTCTTTCTGTGGTACACAGGCTGAAGGCCTAGCATGGTGCAGGGAGGAAGTTCGCAGCCCGCACACGCGGTCGTGTCGTATACGCTAGGCGACAAATATAGTACCCCAGTGAAGCGTGATATTTACGTGTCCCAAGGACTTGGCAGGACGCTGGGAACGACGACGAGCACCCGTTTCATTATTTCGTAAAAAGCCGGGGGTGGGATCCAGCGGCTTCCCGCCGCGTACACCGGAGCCCGACTTCTCGAGGAAAGCTCATTTTAGCGACACCTCCTCGTCGACGACGACTAACTGCCCAGACACACGGCAGCCGAGGAGAGACTGATGTGGCCCCTCAGCAGGGGAACCCCGAGAGACGTGCCTCCGCACTTCTCCGGGGGCCGCCACGGGGGCGGCTGGCTGTGCTGTCTCGTGACGCCCTGACGCAACCTTCGTGTGCTTCTGCAGATGATCCGGCACCTTCGGGGAAGCGGAGTATATATACTGCGCGAATATTTTAAGCAGGCGTAAATTAGAGACATAACTACTGTTATGTTGACTGGGCGTGTTGGTTGACCATATTAAACGCGCCCAACCTACCAGGACGGAAGACATCAGCAACAGGGTTTCAAACAAGGCACCTGCAAGGCTTTGTTAAGCGGGGCTTGTTCAGTCAGTGCTGTTGAAGCACGCAGGCATTGTAAGGATTAAACTAGTAAACTTGCATGCCCCACGTCTTCCATTCTCGTGCGGTGTTCAAAACATGAAGCGTCCGTTGTCGCACACGTGCTCTTACCCAAACCTTGTTGTATACGTGATCGATGGCAGAGTCTGAGGTCTCATATGTGTTAATTTCTGGCAGATAGAACGAGGGACATCACCTCATTGAGCCTTAGGTTCACGCCAGATCTCTCGCGTGCTGTTCTCCTCGCCAGTTCACGTGCGTTCGCGCCTGAAATGGGGAGCACGGACGCCGAGCTCGCGAAGCCGGTTGCCGCGGATACTAGCGCGTGCTGACGTGGTCCACTTCCGGGCCTGCCAGTCATGGGGAACTTTCAGCGGCAAGTTCGGAACGTGATGTGAGGTGCAACAGCCGGTTCTCTGACGAAGGGAGAGTGGTCGCCGGCTCTGCCGCTTCTCCAGCCTTGCACCACTAGTGCAAGCTGCGGTGATTTTTTAAAAGCAAAAGCCTTAAGTGCCCCGTCTTCGAAGAAGCGCCGTTGTTTTCTGCTTAAAAAATGGCTGCCGTTTTAAAGAGCAAAGAAAACGTGTGTGTATGAACCGGTGGGATTCAAACCCCGGTCACCGTGGCAGTAGTCCGATGCTCAACCGAGTGGGCTGTTCTTTTTTTTTCCTTTTTTTCCAGACAAACACCGCTGTTACAAACACAATACACAACAACACAACAAACCCATTGCACTAAGACATAAAATCACTGTTCCAGTCTAGGATACATGTGCTGACTGCTAAAATACCTTCATTTTTGTTAACTTCTCCACTTGTGACAACCAGTCTGGAACACATTGGCGTGCCTTTTGCACTTCAAGAAAAGGGAATATGGCCTCTCGGAAATGCTCATTTACTGGGCGCGCATCAATGTCCGAGTGGCGGACTGCCATTCGGTATCTCCATATACTGTGCAGACCTAGTAACATTATTAGATCTAGAAGAACGCCATCATCATCATGTTCAACGGACAAATACCGAATACCATGGGCATCGATTGGCAGATATTTTTTCAGCGTACGTTCGAGCACTTTTTTTGTCCATATTTCATGGAATTCAAATGGTTACCTCTCTCAAAAAACGTTGCTAGAGAGAACTAAAGTTGTTGTTCCTCTCTTGGTAAAATATGCCCACTTGTGGGATTGGCCTGCAATCAGGACTTTGATGGCCTAATACGCCCGCTTCACGAAATTCCCGAGGATCTGAATGGGAAACGCTGATCTTGTAGAATAGTGCGTGCCGCGTGAAACCTGAACGTGATCACACGTAAGTAGAACTGTTGCACACCATCCGCGCAGAGCCCTGATTCTATAGGAAGGCTGTGGCGTCTGCCAGCCTGCTTGCTTACGTAATTCGCGCTATAAGACGAAGAAATTGAAGCGAACAAAAACACGGTGTGGCAGAAAAAGAGCCGATCGAAGTAATTTGTGACAAAAGACAAAGAAACGAAAGCGAATAAAGAAACGCAAATACGATGTAGCCGTAAAGAAGTCGCTTATGCGTATACCGCCAGGCATTTGCCTTCAAAGCACGTAAGCTGTTTTAAGTGCCCCGAGGAGTTTTTGAAAGGGGGAGATCGAGGTCGGCCTGAGAGACTAATCTTTAAACTGCTACTTCCCACTGGGGTAAAGACGGGGGACAAATAGGGCTCCTGCGCTGGAGGTTTGGCAACATACAGCGCCCCCTCGTGCCCGACGCGTCTCGGTAGTACAAAAGCAGACGACCCTCGCCGGCCTCCATGGATGGGCTTTCAATCACAAGCCAGAAAAAAACTTGGTTATACTGAATTTAACTGCGTTTTGGTGCGTTTAAATGATAGAATACTGAATAAAATACCCCTTAAAGTAGTTGCAGAAGCTAAACAAAGTAATTGTCCGCTACAACAAGCCGATTTATCGGCTTCCTTTAAGCGAGCTGCCGCGATCGTCGCTACGTGCGTCAGTATCGCCAGGTCGGGTTAACTTCCTGACGATAATTATCGTTCTTTCTTCTTGCGTACGGTCGACAAAGGAACTGTTCGCAAGTAGCACAGAACACAGAACGTTGCTCTATTGTCGCCTGAGGTAACTGCAAATGGTTGCTTCAGCGGGAGCAGGCAAGCAGACGCGAGCTGCGCGCAGCCTGCTCAGCTAACAGCACCGGCCCCCGGCACCGCCTTGAAAACGACTGGAAATTTCGTTTTGTATTTTCGCAAACTACGTTATTTTTCACGCAACATTTTACGTCGCGTGATTTACGAACGGCTGGGTACATGCTAGCGAGTGGAAGGTGAGGCAATAGCATTAAATAAACAAATTAGGCGCAATTAAAGGAAGCTAACTAAGCACCAAATCGCACATCCGTTGCCTGCTTAGATCTGTACTGCTATGTTTACATAACGTAACACAGCCGCATACACGATGTGCGGCCCAAATATTTACATACAATCATCACTCACTGTGTTCGTTATCTTCTATATAGTGCCGAGGTCGACAACCTACAGCTCGCGGGCCGCATGCGGCCAGTGAGGCTGTATTATGTGGTCCCCAGCACGTCGAATTTTTTCGCTTTGCCTTCACAGCACCCTGCCCCTCCCACCCGATTTGCCGTCCGGCCCTCCGCCGTGTCGGCTTCATGCAACTCGGCCCTCCATCTCAAAACGTTTCCAACCCCTATTTTAGTCTATTAAGTGCAAACTGGGAGTAGATTAGGCAAGAGCGTAATTTAAATGAAGAGAGGGCAAACAAGGAAACAGAAGCTAGGGCCACTCAGTTCGCCCGACCACTTTGCTTTACGGCCCCTACTTTCGGAATCACAAAACAGATTCCACGCTCCTTATGCTCGCTGTATTTTGTCACTGAGCCACGATAGAATAAAAAGGCAAGCCAGCACTGTCCCACGTATTCGTAATGGCGGCGCAAACCAGCAGTGTTTAATGAAAGGGCACGCATAAGTGCACAGGTGCGCAAAAGCGCGGCGCAACGCAGCTGACGAGCCTGCGCGGTCCGCCGGACTCGCTGACTTTTACACCCGATCGTCGTCAATTGCGTTACTCTCTTTTTTTATCGGCGGTTGTTTAAAAGTCCCTGTCACGAAGTGTGTTAGTTTAAACAAGAAGTTTTCACTTCAAATTCCTATTCATACGACCATCGGTGACCTGCGAGTGGCAGAGCGCCGTCACCATCCCGGCAGTTTCCTCGGCGCTGCAAAACTTTTTCCCCTATATATGATGCCAAGTTGATCGCCGGAAGAGATCGGACGCGTCGGGGATGGGCTGGACACCATGTCGCAAAACAATCGTGAGTACCGAGCTCATTTTGCTTCTGTAAACACGCGATCCTATGGGACCCCCGTATCTTTGTGCTACCCGGAAGTGCTAAACGGAAGTCGGTTTGGTCTCCTGCCGTGCAGTGCAGGAGCCTTATAGAAAAAAGAATGAATATAGCGGGTACGAGAAACGACAGTGAACTCAACCAATGTAGGCAGAAACAGACTAGTATCACACTCCAGTTTGCACAAATAATTATCGCTCATATAGAGAAACAAGAACGAAATACGAAAAATTAATCCGCATTGTGCGGGAATTTCGCAACCTAGAGCTGAGAATCCAGAGAGGATTCGCTAAGCAGCGCTTTTGCGGCACGACTTTTCTTTCAAGTGGCAGCTGCACGCGCCCAAAATCTTTTGTTCGGACAGGGGAGAGGGAAAGCGAAGCAATGCTGCATCGGGGTCCTTTCGCTCGCTAGTATACTTTGGGCAAACACTAAGCAAATGGTCAGTAGTCTCTGGAGAACGACACAGAAGGCAGTCATGGCTGTCCTCGCCTCCGATTGTGTACAGATACTTTCGGGTCAATGCTACTCCGAATCGCCGCCTGAGTAGCAAGGTCTCTCGACTTATGCTGTGTCGAGGGGCGTGAGCGAGCCAGGACTTTAGCTCGGGATCGAGGCTGTGCAGCCGTTAGCGTCGATTCCGTGCGTCAGACGAATGCAACGCTACATCTTGTTTACGTGCTCGGTAGAGTATTTCGTCGGTGTCTTGTCTCGTGCTTGGTGAGTTTAGCCAAGAGAGTGCCATTGTAATGTGCCTGCTGTACTTCTGCATCCGCCAAGTCGTACTCTCAGTAATCTCATAACGCGGGTGCTCTCACTTGAACACTTCTTTTTGTCCCTCAAATATCGCAGGGAACACTGCAGTTGGCCCTGTCAAACAGGCCAAACATTCACGCGAAAGGCGCTTGTAAACGTGCTATTTTGGTCTGTGGAACAATTCCGTTTCGTGAGAGAAAATAAAGGCAAGGGCGGCTTAGTATATTACAGGCACATTACATCACGATGGACGCATAGAAACGTATGAAAAGAAGGCAGAGCTAACAGACGTCGAACCAATACAGAACATGCCCAGATGGAAATGCGATGCCGAACGGTGTATCGCATTTCTCGCCATCATTGATCGCATTTCTTTAAAATCTTGTTTTTCTATAGAGCTGTAAGACACATTTGTTGTGCCGAGACAGGCTTCACAAAAACACGCAGTGCGACTCGTAGCGCGCCGTCGCGTCCTGGTATAGCGCGCTTGTGAAAGCGGCTGTTTTGGTGAGCCGCCGGCGCGAACACTTCCGCGCGCTTTTTCGAGCCGCCGCCGCAGACGCAACAGGGCACGTGCCCCCCAGGTGGGGGCCCGACTCGTCAACAGTAAACAGGTATATGGGGCAATCGGGGCAGGCCTGACCGACGAGGCGGCAGGCTGCAGGTGAGAGCTCTTGGCCCGGAGCCAGCCGGGGCCGGCCTTCCTTCCCAGCCGACGTCTAGACAGCGCGACGCCCGTGCCGCTCGCGGGGGACGCGCCTTTTATTTTCAGAGCTGTCCCGCGTCCATCTATCTGTCCGCGGAAGTTTTCGTCGCTTGTCATTGGCCCGACCGGTGACGTCACGCGGCCGTGACGTGTCTGCCCCCTCGTCCCAACAGGGGGACCTCCACTGGCTGCTGTAGACACCGCTCAACGCCTCGTTATTGGATGGTTTGTTTTAGACTCGGCGCGTGTGACGACGCGGAAGGTCTGGCGCTCCCCTTTGACGGGCCAGCGAGACCGCAGCGCGCCCCTTAGCGCAATCGTAGACGGGAGCGGCGCTTGCCACGCCTCCTCCGCGAGCGTGCGCTGGGGCAGGAACTGGTCCGCCGAAGAGAGTCTACGAGAGCCGGTGCCAACGATTGACGACTATCCTCGAGCTTTTTTTAGTATGATTTGCCCACGGTTTTTACGTCGGAAAGCGAACGTTTGCGGCTTCTAACCAGGGGCGCAGTCACGTGGAGCCCGCACCTCATGAGATCCTCAATGAGAAAGGGATTTGCGTAGCTCCTGGAAGTGCGAACAAGACGTTGTTTTTACGAATGCCACGCTTCCTAACTGTGCCTTCGGAAGACCTTCGAAACGGCCGTGTAGCACAGGTATTAGATTACTAAAAAGCGCAGCTCCCTCTCTCGCTAAAGTTTAAGTGTGGTGTTGAACGGAACGTAATGTTAGATGACTTATCGTCATCGTCATCATAATCAGCCTACTCAGGTCCAGCCCACACCTGGACGAAGGCCTCTCCCATTGACCTCCAACCTCTCCTGTCCTGCACTGCTGCAGCCCACAGTTTACCCCCGAAGTTTCGCGTTTCATCCCTCCATCGTGTTAATGGCCTTCCACTTCTTCTGCACCCATCTCTTGGCATCCACTCTGTTACCCTAATTGTTTACCGGCTGTCGGTTCGTCTCACTACATCGCCAGCCCAAGTCCATTTCTTTTTCTCTATTTGAACTATGATATCTTCTACTCTAGTTTGTTCTCTGATCTAGGTAGCACGTTTCTTGTCCCTGAGTGTTATACCTAACATTATTCGTTCCATGGCCGGTTGAGCCGACCTGAGTTTGCTTCCTAGGCGCAAAGTTTCAACTCCGTATGTCATCACCGGCTGTATGCACTGGTTGTATATTTTTCTTTTGAGGGACGGAGGTTGCTTGCTTTTCATTATTTGGGAGTGCTTGCCGAGTGCTCCCCAACGCATACCTATTCTGCGCCGGATTTCTCTCACGTGGTTAGTGTCGGCACTAACCATCTGTCCAAGGTATAGTTATATTCTTTTACTTCTCCTAGCGCTTCGTTTCCCAAGCTGAAGAGGACGTTTTTGGAATGTTTATTCCTCATTACTTCGGATTTATTCATATTTATTTTTAGCCCCACGGCCGTGCTTTCTGATTGTAGTTCCGCAAGCATTGTTTGCAGGTGTTCTGCAGTCTCACTCAGTAATACTATGTCGTCCGCAAATCTCTATTGGCTCAAGTATTCCCGTTTTATCCTTAATACTACGTTTTCCCTCTCAAGCTTTCTAACTACCTTCTCCAAACATGCTGTGAACAGTTTTGGCGAGATGGTATCTCCCTGTCTTACTCCCTTTCGGATCGGGAATTTATCGCTTTGCTTGTGGAGGGTTCTCCTGCCCGTGCATTCCTTACGCAGTAGACTCCCGTTAATACAAACTCGAAGGGATCGTAAAATTTTGTTCGTATTATCAGAAATTTTTCTTAAACGTTTTTTTTTTTTTTGGCATTGTGGGCGATGCAAGAGAGCAAAAATGTTGTTCGTCTTAGCCATAGTCTTCGTCTTAACCGAGTTTGTCTTAACAGAAGTCCACTGTATATGTCATCTAAAAAAATTACACCATCTTCCCGTGGGGAACCCTGATGAGGATGCATGCGAAGCATCGTGGCGATCCCGTGTGGTTCCATTGTGTTGCCGCCATTATGTTGAGTGATGTGGTTTTTACTAGCGCCAGAGGGAATTCCGCGTCCGGGTCTACACCGGTGGCAAAGGCACGCAAGTGCTGTAGTGTTACGGTGGGCAGGCGGTGGTTCTCGAGGCGCCGAAACTCGTCCATCATGTTCTTGTCGATGTTGTCTCTGTGGTAGAATCGGTAGTCTCCGTCAGCTTTGGTGAGGTAAAGGTTGTTGACATTGGTGCACCGGCTGAGAGCATTGTACACGCCCTCCTCTTCGCAGCTTTGTCTTCTCGTTGTTCTTCTTCTTCGGCGGTTCTCCTCCGGGAAGATGACGACGGTGGTTGAACGCGAACCTATCTCGTGATGGATTCTTTGGTTGGCCAATCCCTAGGGGCATCCTGCCACAATCAGCATCAGAGGCGCTGCGGACGGGGCTGGTTGAGCGACAAGGCGCGTGGCGCTTCCCGCCACAGCTTTCCCACGGGAAATTCAGCATCCCCCTCTGAAGTTTTCCGTTCGTCGTTTCCGTTGACGTTCAGCTTCGCGTGCCAATTCGTTGTATCAGTAGCTTCTTGACGTAGTTTGAATGAGTCAAGGACATAAGGCGCGTTCGTAGCACTTGCTCCTATCCCGGATTTGTAGCGTAGTGGGAAGAGCACCGCGTACCTCCCGTTGCGGCCAGAGAGTCGTGGGATCGAAACCGGGCGCCGCTGACTATTTCTTTTTTTTATAGTGTAGTATCGTGGAGCTGTGGGTGTAAGGAGGAGAGTTGCGCATGCGCAGGGAACGTGTGGACGGCGCCGCCATCAACGACGCAGGACAAGGCGAGCCTAAGAAATGCTCCGCATTTAAAATCTTATATAGGTTTTCTCTATTTCTTTAGATGACTATCCTCTAGGTTTCCTTTAGATTACTATCATGCGCAAGAAATCAGTTGTGTTGAAGGCCGTATAGTTGTTGGATCTGTTCATTCAACAAAAGCAAAAACCTAGCCGTACACTCAATTCTGTGGTTCGGCTTCGCCGAAGCGAACTTGATTTCAGACCAATCCATACAGTCAACAATGAAATTTTGTCGAGCACACTTTTACACTCAAAATTTCGGTCTGCGCTGTGGCATCACGCAGTGGAAGCGTGACGTTCTGCACTGCGCAGTGCCACCACTCAGGTCACATTTTTTATGCGTCAAATGAATGTATATTGCAGCCATTCGTCGAATTTGCTTTGTTTGTGGTGAGAGAGAGAGAGAGAGAGAGAGAGAGAGAGAGAGAGAGAGAGAGAGAGAGAGAGAGAGAGAGAGAGAGAGAGAGAGAGAGAGAGAGAGAGAGAGAGAGAGAGAGAGATATGTTTATTAAAAAAAAAGAGGCGTCGTGATTGTCCTAGGGGTGCTGGCCTACTTCCAGCTCCCCACATTCTTCTACTCCTCTCTGGGCCCGAAGAATCAAGTCCTCTGGACCCCGGAGCCTGAGCTGGCCACAGCTGCCTCTCATAGCGCGAACGTATTCATGGTGGTGATCACTGAAGGCGAACTATAGTTCATTTCAGAAGCTGCGTGCAGCACTGTGGAGGCTACATTGCTGTCCGCCCACTGAGGGCGGACAGCGATGTAGCCTGTTCGATACGGTCACTATGAACCAACTAGCCCAACTTGCCATTCTTCTGCAGGGTGCCTAACAGGCACCGTGAAGGAAAGCGACGATAGGCGCCTTGCGGTTCCACCTGCCCAGAGGGGAGACAGAAATCTCCTATCAAGGCCCCCTTCACGGTGAGTTAGGCGCTCTCAGTATGCGGACTGTAGACAACAATGTAGCCTCTACAGTGCTGCGCGCAGCTGCTGAAATGCACTATGTGTCGCGCCTACGGTCATGTATGTAGCTTGAAGTGTCGGGACTGGCAGGGCCCATACGGCGTTTCGGGGTCCACGTCTCTTCTGTCATTCCAATATGCCACGTCTCTTCTGTCATGTCAGGCTGGCCACCACGGGATCGAAAAGCGCCCTAACCCTCCCTTTCCCTTGGAAAAGAAAAAAAAAAAACGAGGAAAAAATATGTTTGAACACTTGGGTTGACCCACGGCTTAAAATATCAAACCCGCAATCGAGCGAAATATCGGTGGGCATTCGAAGATCGCAACTCGATCCGTATGGGCTCGAAGAAAGAGGATCGGGTGGACGGCAGATCACAGCAGCCGCTCGCCGACCAGCACCAAGTAGTCAGTGGCGGCGGCGGGCGAGACGGTATGGGAGGCAGGCACGCACTCGTGGATGTGTTTGCCACGGTGTCTGAGCTGGCGTCGCCTTTCGACCCCTTCGGTCGGCCAACGATCCTCGCGCGCCGAGATTGCAGTTTTGCGTGGCGGCGGCCTCCGCTGTCTGGCGCGCCGGGACTCCGACTAGCACCGGTGAAAGGCGATCTCGCCCGCGCCGCCGATGTCTCCTCCTCTCTGTCTGGTTACGTCACGTCTAGTCTAAAGGCGCACCTGTCTCCGTTCCCTCCCTGCGCGAAATGGGAGACACCGCCGGCTGCGTCGGCGGCAGACAGCCGTCGTCTCGCACACGCGGAAACACCCACCACCGCTCCGGAGGAAGAGCAGTGTCTTCGATCCGTAGCAGGCCGTCTGCGAGAGGTTCAACGGGCCAAACCAACGCGGCGGAGACGGCGAACTACAAGGGCCCCGCTATTCCTTGCTGCATTCCGGGCTTCTGGTGTGCTAGTTATATTTCGTTTCTACGCCGGTCTCGCCGTTCATCGGTCTCGTCCGCTTTTCTCTCCGTTTTGCTGTAGACGCTGTGTTCAGAGTCGGAAGGAAATTATAGACGAGAAGCACGTTGGTCGGTTTATTTCCCACGACGCCTGTCTGATGTGCGTGCAGCCAGTGTTCAATTACCCATGGCGAGTGAGGGCAGGCAGAGCATGGCAGGCGCCTTATACGATATTCGAGTGGTTTGCCCATCCCCTGGTAGAATAACGCGCCAAAAAACAAGTTAACAGGTTTGCGCCAGTCTGGTAAGGTTTGCATCGGGTTTACTAGATCTGCGATGCGGGCTCTTTCGTTTATTTGTTGTTGTTCTGTCAAGTGGTCCTCCAGATTCCACCGTTCCTCGCATCCATCTAAAGGGCTGCATTGAATTCTTCGAATGGTGGAATATTTATCGAGCAATGCCACATACTGATAACTTCAATGCGTGTACCGCGATAAGACCTATATGGAATGAGATATCGATCTTTTGAACCCGGGTCTCCTAAGTAGGAGATCGGTGCGTTGCAAAAAAAAAAAAAAAAAAAAAAGGCAATACTGCGCCACTCCCGCACGTTGTCAGCGGTAGAATAATAGTTTAACCAGTGCGTGAAAGGTGAGCGTGACGGCACGGGAATACAATAGCGCACCCCAGCCGCGCAGAGCTGATTATGGGGAAGTTTAGTCCACCTGCTCAAGCACTTCGCGCCAGAAGGCGGGGAAACGAAAGAGAAGCAAAAAATGACCAGGCTTCCGCCTTCAAAGTATCCGTGCGCGGACTCAAGTGCCCCGAGAAACTCTATCCCCGTTCTGTTAAATGCACACACGAAGCACATACACGAAGCTTAGACGTCCAGTGCTTTGCCAGTAATTGCACACTTTTTCTAAAAAGCGGTCTAGCGCGAGCCGTTTAGAGCCGTGAGCCTGCTCTCCTCACCCCACCCGGCCTCTACCGCCTTCTCAAGGGACCACCTGTTTCTGTTCGAACTTTCCGCCCGCCCGCCTTCAAAATGTCCCAAGCCACAATAAAGTATATATCTCTCTCTCTCTCTCTCTCTCTCTCTCTCTCTCTCTCTCTATATATATATATATATATATATATATATATATATATATATATATATATATATATATATATATATAAAAGAAATAAGAATTGTGGCTAGGACAAGTGAGCATAGGAAAATGACTTGTTAAAAGCCTACAACTGCCGGTCCTCCTTTTTAGCAGTTGCTCCCTGATAGTTCTTTCTTTTTTTTTTTTTTGCACAGCTGGGAATCTTTAAAAAAGAAACTATCAGCAATTACATCGGTAGGTTCATGACATAAAACGAAAATGCGAAAGTATTCAAAACGGATCTCTGCCGGAGCTGCTCACAAGGTGTGAAGCCTTTATAGGCTTCATCGTGCAAACATTACACGGCTTTAAAAATATTTAATTTTCCTCAAATAATTTACACGGGACTCCCTAGCCCCTGTTCCCTGTATGAACTAACCTACCTTATATATTCTTCATATATACCTTCGGTTGATACATAATGTCATTGCCGATTAACTTTTCTTTGCAACAGTATACGCCTCCGATGAAGTGTACGCCGAAAAAATCTCCACAAAAAAATTGGAAGGTCGTTTCCCAAAGTGAACCCGTAATTCTCCTGCTCATGCCTTAATTCCCTTATCGGTTACTTCATCATCTGTATAATTATTTTTTTTCTTTTTTGCCCTCTGAAAAACAGCACAATTAGGCAGATTGTTACGCAGTACCAGTTGCGCCGCTGACCTGATTCTTGGAGCTGTGCCAACTTTTATCGCCGGGCCTCACACACCCGCGACGCGTATCTTCAAGTTTCGGGCATTACGCTTACGCGTGGAACTGCCGAGGTATGCCAGGATATGCTTCGCACATAAGAGCCGTGTTGTAGTGCCTCGAAAGCATTAGTGCCTACTTGCCTCCCTAGCTATCGTTCTTTTTTAATAGAGAAGACCTACCTAAGACTCCTAGACGACATATACGAGGAATTCACGGGCAAGGTTACCCTTCACAAGCAAGGGTAATTCTATTCTAGGAATTCTAGGAAACCAGGTTCTATTCCAACCACTGGAAACATTTTTTTTCTTGAGGCGCTTAAAGCGCCCTCGCTTACCATCATCATCGTTTTGTGAAACCCAGCGTGTAAAGTTGGCATTCCTGCAGTACGCGCTGGTGATGGGCAGTCGCCATCAGTGCGGCATACAAAGCTTCTCTTTAAAAATGACGAACTTCGTGGAATGGGACCACCGACGACGATCGGGCCGCGGTGGCCAAGCGCAGGCACGATGCCTTTCGGTATCACCAATACAGCGAGGCGGAAAACGCGAAACGTCCGCGTGTCTGCAACTCCGCTCGGCGCTTCCCTGGCGCGACGGAGCGGTTCAAGTGAGAGTTTGCGGCCAACCAATTGGGCGTCGCTTGTGCGGTGTGTGACCGTTTTCGGTTTCCCTGGGACCTCAGCCTCATTACCACGGTAACCCACAAAGAGCTCCGCCGATACTATCCACCTTTACGGGGCGGAATGGCCTTGAATTCTTTTCTAATTACCCTAAGCGCCCGGATGAATTCGGTGTGTGGCGTGACTATACAGTAATCGGAGGGCAGCACAAGTGTACTGTACACATGCGTACAGAATAAAAAAAAAGCATTAGCTGGTATAAAAAATAATTTGCATCAAAGTGAACATCTTAGTCATCTATATAAATATCGCTACACAGTATGTGTACATTGTATCAGATTAAGGAAAACACGGTGCGAAACATGGTGCCATTGTCAAAAAAAAAAAAAATCTCACATATAATGACAGCGTTGGACGGTAGCATGCTTCATTTTATCGATAAGGCGGAAATAGATTTCAATAAGTCTTGGTACTCCAAAAAGAAAAAAAAAATCAGTTGCTTTTCACGCACGATCAATCCGGCAATAAATAAAAACTAGACGAGGAATATAGAAAAAATGATTGGCACATGCCTCCGCCCGAAGGTTTGTATAGCGAGGCTGTTGGCGACGTTAGCGAAAGAGTTTTTTTAATGGTATCGAACGCCAGTGAAAATGATTTTGAAGGACACTGAGAAATGATTGGTAAATGCTTTAGTTATTTACCTCTTAGCGGTGAAATGCCTCGTTCCCTGTACGTGACGTGCACGAGCAGACGAGCGCTATAAGCAACATTACGTTATTTTCAGCTTACAATTTACAATGCTCCTTAAATAATGTTTCTCTTGAAAATTAGCAGTACCTAATTCCGGCCCAACGGGCAAACATGGGGCTGTTGTAACCAGAGGTCGGCAAACTCACTCATGAGTCCACTCACTCAGACTCATTTGGACTCAAACTCACGCGTGAGTTTGAGTTTGAGTGAGCGCGAGGCTAGTGGGGCATGGTGAGTTTGAGCTTGAGTGAGTTTGAGCCGAGTGATCACGACTGAGTTTGAGTCCGATTGAGTTTGAGTCCATTTTGAGTTCTGAGTAATATTTTGAGTTTGAGTCCATTTTGAGTTCTGAGTACATTTTGAGTTTGAGTGCATTTTGAGTTCTGAGTACATGTTGAGTTTGAGTCCATTTTGAGTTCTGAGTACATTTTGAGTTTGAGCCCATTTTGAGTTCTGAGTACATTTTGAGTTTGAGTCCATTTTGAGTTCTGAGTACAATTTGAGTTTGAGTCCATTTTGAGTTCTGAGTACATTTTGAGTTTGAGTCCATTTTGAGTTCTGAGTACACTTTGAGTTTGAGTCCATTTTGAGTTCTGAGTACATTTTGAGTTTGAGTCCATTTTGAGTTTGAGCTCATTTTGAGTTCTGAGTACATTTTGAGTTTGAGTCCATTTTGAGTTTGAGTGCATTTTGAGTTCTGAATAGATTTTGAGTTTGAGTCCATTTTGAGTTCTGAGTACATTTTGAGTTTGAGTCCATTTTGAGTTCTGAGTACAATTTGAGTTTGAGTCCATTTTGAGTTCTGAGTACATTTTGAGTTTAAGTCCATTTTGAGTTCTGAGTACACTTTGAGTTTGAGTCCATTTTGAGTTTGAGTACATTTTGAGTTTGAGTCCATTTTGAGTTCTGAGTACATTTTGAGTTTGAGTCCATTTTGAGTTCTGAGTACACTTTGAGTTTGAGTCCATTTTGAGTTCTGAATAGATTTTGAGTTTGAGTCCATTTTGAGTTCTGAGTACATTTTGAGTTTGAGCACATTTTGAGTTTGATTACATATTGAGTTTTGAGTACATTTTGAGTTCTGAGTAAATAGGAGTTTTCC